>NC_091303.1:1017500-1077500 GCF_038502225.1 Cherax quadricarinatus
AATAAATTTATATTAACAATGACAGTAATACCAAGGTGGAACATAAATAGATTAGTTAAACCAAATAATAATAGTAATAATTGTTGAATATATTTATATAAGCATATTTTCTATAATACTTATTTGAAATGTTTAATAGATTAAATGATGTTTAACACGAGAAATGCTGTTCACTTTGATATATGTTGCTATGAGGGGAGATAACCTCATAAGAATTTAAAATTAAATAATTTTAATTTTAATTATTGAGAAAATAAAAATTAGATCAAGTATTCATTATTAAACACAGTAAATTTTCACTGATTTTTTATTCGTAAAGTGACATGAAAACGAGGCTAATTTTAATGAAAGAACATTATAAACTCCAAGAGTTGTATGTCTCTTAGTGTATATACGCTGAGAGTTTACTTTAATGTTTAATTTAAGGATTAATATTGTCTTAACTGGTGGAGTACGGGTGACATGCAGCCTCAAGACCTTCCTCTAGTCGATAGACTTTAAACTAATTAAACAAGGAACACCATCGACTAATATACAGTAAATTCTCTTATAAGGTTCCTCTGTATAGTGGGAGTGAATAGTGCGTGAGGAAGCCAATTCAATTCATGTTATTCAACTTTTGATGCATTCACACTACTGAGAGTTCACTGCAAAACAAATGCTCAGAAATAATATTTACAAGAAAAATGATGACAAATAGAAGGATCATTTGCCTCTATGTTGCACCAAAGAATGTCCAACATTTACTACTCTGAGTCGGCCTAATATCTCCAGGGAACGTAACTTAATCCTTAAGAAGGCCCAAGAGTATCTTTTCTCGCAGTAATTTGCATATACATATATTTATGCTGCTGTGGTTGTCAGGTGTCGCCTGAGACTGTTACCAGTTGCCGCACTGTCATTGTAAATAAGTTTCATTAAAATTATTATTAATGCTATTATTTTTACTGTCATTTATTATTATCGTTGTTGGCAGTACTGGCATTAAGACTGTTATTATTGATAATAATGAAAATAATATTATTTATATTAATATTAATCATGTCCGTATTATTATTATTATTATTATTATTATTATTATTATTATTATTATTATTATTATTATTATTATTATTATTATTATTATTTTATCGCTATTATTATGTTAAAAATATTATGTTACTGTATAAAATATTTTCTGCACAACATTATGATTTTTTCACAATAACTTATAAAGGTCAGACAGCGCTACTGTCCCTAATATATATTGTATTTGAATGTTAACATTCCATTTTAATGAGGTTTTTCATATAACTTATTCAAAAATAACATATCTGAAATAACGTTTCAAATTCAGATCATTTGTATACCAGCAAACATTACGCTGATTAAACTTTGATGTTATTTTTTGCGTTTAGTAAGACGTAGCAGACTCTCCTAAGACGAACTTTCTTTCGTAAACACCGAAATAAACATTTCACCTTTAAAAGTTTTTACAATAAAACTTTTTCAATTAAACAATTCTAACGACTTTCGAACTTTGTTTCTGGTGCGAGTTTAAGGATTTCTGAAAACAACACATGAATATATCGCTTAATTACTTAGCGTAGTTTTTTCGTGCGAGTCAGACTAATGGGAAACATCCTGACTGGTGAGGCAATTAGGAGAAAGTTCTCAGAACGTCATTTGATTCTTAAAAAAAGTAATGGAAATCTAAAATATTAAGTTCTATATTAGCTTAATCACGGGAATGCTTTGGAAAATCTTATGCCAACCACCTTACAGGAAATGTACAAACAACACACGACTCTTGTATTAATATACAATTTAGAGTGAAATTCTTAATCATTATTTTAGCGGAGTCGAGTCTTGACGAGGAATGATAGTTTAAAATCATTTAGATATTTTCATGTGGATGACCTTCACGTGATAAGAATATCTTAGGAAGATATTTGAGAAAAAACACAAGAATATATAAGGAGAAATTACGAGGATAATCTAAAATTAGTGAAACATTTATCAGTCATTCCGTGGTCAAGCCTCGTTACAAAGGTAAGTATTATTAGCATTTCTCTTAGTTCCTCCTTCAGGAGTAGAAGTTAAATATTCAGAGGCAATATTTACTAATAAACAGTTCGTTAGAAACACCTTCAGCTTAAGTATTCATTACTCTTTATGATAAACATAAAATCAAAATTCATACAAATATTACAGAAACAGCTCGACTAAATTTTCTTTTCCTTTTTCATTTTAATATTTTTTTCAATGAGAGTTTTCAGCTTCCGCCTTGCGAGCAAATTGTGAAATGAAGACTAAAGTATTTACTAAAAATTAAGTTTTTAGTAAACTCTAATCAACAAAAGTAAGTTTTAATGAAATACCCAGATACTGTGTTTTATTATAATTGAATTTTGCTCCATTACAAATACGCAGCAGAAAGATAAAATGTAGATCAGACACATGAAAATTTGTCTGCCAGGTGCAAGATTAATTGAGATCTGAATACGGTTCATGGAAGTATGAAAAAATATTATAGTGTTGCAACAAGAGTGTATACACTAAATGTAATGTGGAGATCGTTAATAGATAATTAATCGGTCAACAGTAGCTTACAGAATCGAAATTTGCGGAACGGTTGATGAAAAAAGATGCGAGTCAAACCCAAGCCAATAACAAAAGACACATCTGTGGAGAATTAAGTTCGAAACAAGTTTATAGAAATAAAGGGGACAGCCGAAAGATGGTTGTTTGGAAAGCAAATAATTGGTGGGAAATAACTACAAGGAATCACAATAACGTCGAAGATTAAAGAACAGTATGAAGCAGATTATCAGTAGAACTGTCATATAGTAACTATAGCGATGGTCACAGACAAGAATTTTGAGTTAAAGCAGCTTTAAAACATTTAATTTAAAATATATTTAAACGATTTTGATATAGTATATGCTAAGGATTTTCCAAGTTTGAGTTAGAAGGAAAGAAATTGCTGCTGAATTTGGTATCAGAATATAGTAAATGAGGTAGAGAAGTTTGGGATGAGTTATGCGAGATACTTTTAACAAGATATCGGAAGCAGAGTGTGGAGATAGAAGAAACAGATAGATGATACTTCATTCCATATTCACTTTTATACTAGCTGTGTTTAGATATGACAACAACCGATTTATTTTACAGATACAGAGAGAATAATTAGCAACGGAAGGATTGCCCTATCTAACTCTGGTGGTTATTTGCCGCTGCTGAGCTGTGAAACAATGTTTATCAAATCAATGGCTTGAAGGCAATACAAGAGGCAGAAGCTTCTCATGAAGCAGAAAAACTAAGTAGTCAGGAAAAGTTTTTCAGGCTAAGAGTGGTCAGAAAATGGAATGACCTGGATAACGAAGTGAAGAGGCTGGATCTATACACATCTTGAAGATAATTGTTTGTAAGAATATATAGAAGCAATAATAATCTGCCAGACATGTTCACCATAAAAGGGTGAATCGTGAGAAGTAAAGCAATATTCAAACAAACGAAAATGTGGACGAGAATTTGATAATATTTATCAAATCAAGAAAGAAAAAGTTCCCAGTGAGATGGGGGGGGGCGAAGAATAAGGAAGGGAATCAGGTAGGGAGTAATTAAGAGAGTACCATAAAAGGATGTTGGGTGAGAGAGTGACTAATGGGGTGGTATAGGGAAGGTTATGGAGGGAGAAAGGGAGTTACATGTAGAGTGAGAGAACAAAGGTTGAAGAGAGAGAGGAATGAAATAGTTAAAGAGAAAGATACCAAAGAAAGATGCATAGAGTGATGAAGGGAGAGAGAGGAAATGACATAGGAGTGAGGGAGGGAAGGAATAACATATGGACCGGGGAGCAATATAGAAAGTGAGGGAGGAGTGATGGATGGAGTGGGGGAGAGAGGTATACCATAGATAGAGATGCTCAGATAAAGTTATGATGCGAAAATCCCAGGAAGAACTAGTATGTAGTGGTCACTTTATTAACACTGCTGACATCGTTAATTTCGCTCATTCATTTTACATAATTTCATATATTTTATTCATTAAATTTTATTCATTAAATTCATAACTACCGATTTCATTTATTCAGTAATATCAGAATACCTCGACACACCCAAGCTTACCTCATGATCTTATCTAAAGCAGTCCAGCTCTTTTGGAATGTGCAATAATGTATTATCAGTTCCTGAGGGAGGTTGTGCACATTTATAACGCTCTGTTTACTCTTCCTAAAAAAACATTACGACATGATCTCCCTCTTTCCTGTCCCCTCAGTAACTCACACACATACATATTACATTGGATATAATCATACTTAACAAAATTATAACAACCTATTACGAGGAAGAAAAAAGTATTTCATGTATTTTAGATGCAAGATAGAAGTTTGCTAAATTGTTTTGAAGGATTAAACCAGTTTTTTTTACAAGTAATGGAGAGCCGTATTATAAATCTTCAGATGAATTAGTGATCATTAATACAATTCTTTGTCGTTGTAGATAACTGAGACTCTGAGTTGTAAGTATTGAAGTCCAAGTGCTAATTAGAATAAATTGCTCACACAAGATGAATAAAAGATCAGAGAAACGTGATTACTCTCTTCTTTCACGTCAGAAGAAAGAGAATGAGTTAGCAAAGACAAACAATTAGTTACCTGTGAATGAAATGAGACTGAGGTAAGAGACATACTCAAACACGAAAATTACAAAGGGATACCTGTCTTGAAGTCTACTCGCACCAAACAGGGATGGCACTTTATATCAATGAGAATGAAGCATCTTGTAATAAAAAAGGCGTTTGAATGCAAAATACATTCAATTACGTCGTTAATCCTTAAATAGGTCGAGCTCCAGAAAAAAATACAGAAAAACAACTTTGCAATCAAATAGTTTCATCAATAATCAGCCCACTTCTGTTCTTCCAGTGCTAAATTTTAGCGTTTGACATCGAGAAATTTCAACTAGTAAGTGGTGCAAGGTTATTCTGCTTACAGGTAAATTTGTTTTGGCATATCTCGGACATGTAGAGAGTACGGAACAAAATAGAATGACTTCGAGAGTATATAAATCTGTAGTGGAGGGAAAGAGGGATAGGGGTCGGCATAGGAAAGGTTGGAGGGAGGGAGGGAGTAAAGGTTTTGTGTGCGAGGGGCTTGGACTTCCAGCAAGCATGCCTGAGCGTGTTAGATAGGAGCGAATTTAGACAAATGGTTTTTAGTACTTGACGTGCTACTGAGTGTGAGCAGGGTAATATTTATGAAGGGATTCAGAGAAACCGGCAGGCAGAACTTGAGTCCTGGAGATGGGAAGTACAGTGCCTGCACTCTGAAGGAGGGGTGTTAATGTTGCAGTTTTATAACTGTAGTGTAAGCGCGCCTCTAGCAAGACAGGGATGGAGGGAATGATGGTGAAAGTTTTTCCTTTTCGGGCCACCCTGTCTTGGTGGGAAACGGCATGTGTTAATAAAAATAAAAAAAATATCTCTGATTTTTTTTTATTGTTTTGTCTCACTAAGAGACTGAAACTGTGATCCTCAAGTTAATGAAGAGAAGCAGCCACAGAAAAGCGGGCATGTGTGGCCACCAGAATGAGGATTATGTAGTCATGTTGGAAAGTCTCTTTCTACTGAGAGAGTAGTGAAGGTGGAGGTACAGCAGAGGCTATTAATCTTCCGTTGACTCATCTGTTAAGCAGGAAAGCGACTGGAAACTGCAGACGGTCGTCAACACGATGGATATCCCACGCAGAGACACACTGCAACGATTTGTGTGTTTGTGTCGAGAGGGGGGGAGATGAACCGGATCTTATTTTACTTAATGTAATTAAAGATTTGCACCGCTTCCGTAGCTTGATTTGAAGATTACTGTGTACACTAAATATCGGGAAGATAAATTAACCACATTTCTTCTCCTAGTCATACCTTCTTTTTTTTAATTATACGAAGGTTCAATGAGAAGATAAATTAACCACATTTCTTCTCCCAGTCATACCATTTTATTTAATTTTGAAGGTTCAGTAAGAAGATAAACTAACCACATTCCCTCTTCTAGTCATACCTTCTTATTTAATTCCGGATGTTCAATAAGAAGATAAATTAAGCACATTTCTTCTCCTAGTTAAACCTTTTTAATAGAACAATTACCAGAAAATCAGTGACCAGAATAGCTTGTTTTCAATCTAAAACTCAAAGGAGTCGAATCCTGGGCAGCGTTTCTTGTATGGGAAAATCTCCTTACCCGTGCTGCCCATCTCCTTA
Organism: Cherax quadricarinatus; assembly: GCF_038502225.1. Lineage (NCBI taxonomy): Eukaryota > Metazoa > Arthropoda > Malacostraca > Decapoda > Parastacidae > Cherax > Cherax quadricarinatus. Next base: position 1,023,741 of record NC_091303.1, read on the forward strand.
CGACGTGTTAGGTGATTACTGTTGGTCAAATCCTGGAAAATATATAACATAACTTAAATGATTTTACTAAAGCAGGGTTTTGAGATGAGCTCTAAGCGTAAAATGTAGAACGTATTTAGCAGGTAGGTGTAGTATATTTTGAATTAAGAGTATATAAGAAAATTACTTCCAATATTTGTATTCTCAAACATTTACAAGTTTAACAATTATTCAGAAGCAGAACAATACAAAACATATATAAATAATTTACATACTCATTTAAGCTGCACAGTCATTAGAATGACCAATTACCTGAATTAAAACTTTTGGACTCTAGATCCCTAATCAACGTGTTGAGGTAACGTTGACCGAAAGAAATGCAGCGACGTAATTAAACAGCTGGAAAAATGGGGAATATTGAACTGAGCGAAGTTGGAACACACACACACACACACACACACACATACACACACACACACACACACACACACACACACACACACACACACACACACACACACACACACATACACACACACACACACACACATACACACAAACACACACACACACACACACACAGGGATGTTAGGAAGTATTTCTTCAGCCACAGAGTAGTCAGTAAGTGGAATAGTTTGGGAAGCGATGTAGTGGAGGCAGGATCCATACATAGCTTTAAGCAGAGGTATGATAAAGCTCACGGCTCAGGGAGAGTGACCTAGTAGCGATCAGTGAAGAGGCGGGGCCAGGAGCTCGGACTCGACCCCCGCAACCTCAACTAGGTGAGTACAACTAGGTGAGTACACACACACACACACACACACACATATGACACGCACAAAGGCTCCAGCATAAGGAATACTCATGCAACACTAAAATAACTAATACGGTCTTGCTGAGCGAATTTCACCATATTATCGCTTTACTGAGTATCTCTTAATTTTCTGTCATATATTTTTTTGAGATTTAACGCTAGGGACTCATAAGTCAAACTTTGTCCTGTGAGTATGTGTGACTGGAAGAGGTTGGTATCCCTTTCTCGTTTTGGTTTCTGAATGTTTTCAGTTATTTTGGATTATAATTTTTATTTCCTCTGTAGAGACTGCATGATATATGATTTTTTTTTCCGTCGTTCTGACCAATTTACTTTTAATCTTCATTACATATCTTTATCCTTTTTCATCATTATTATTAATTTTAATGTCTAATTTTCTACCTCCTTCCTTTCTCCTTGAATTTCTTTTTCTCTGCCTTTACCTCCTTTTGCTTCTCAGTTCTCTCCTCCTCCTCCTTTTGCTTCTCAGTTCTCTCCTCCTCCTCCTCTTTATCCTTCTCCCTGTGATTCTCTTCCTCATCCTCCTGCTTTTTTCTCCTTCTAATTCTCCTTTTTCTATTCCTATTTCTTATCCTCCTCCCCCTCCTCATCTTCCTCCTCTTCCTCCTCTTCCTCCTAGCCGTCCGCTCTAGGTATGATCGATCAAGCCTTTACAATAACTTCAGTAATTGTTGGCTATGTTAGGACTTGCCATGCCTGACCACCCGGTCCTTTTCACTAGTATTCCATATTATACAACCGTTACTTCCTTGGCATCGAATACCAGCTGGGACAAGTGGATGGTGGTGGTTGTGGTGGCGGTGTTTGTTTGCGGCAGTCGGTGGCGAGGCTGGTGGTAGTAATAATTATTCTAGTAATGGATGATGTAAGTGGTGGTCATGTTGGTGTTGGTGGTGGTTAATGTCACGGGATTTAGTAGTGGCTGGTAGTGAGGTAAAGAAACAGAAAACGATTCATCAAAATATAGTGGAAGCTGATATGTTTCAGGGAAAGTGAAATATACGTAAATAACCTGCAGAGAGGAGCGAGAAGCTTACAACGACGTTTCGGTCCGAATTGGACCATTTACAAAGTCACTGAATCGTCGTCCTAAGCTCCTCTCTCCATGATGAGGGCTATTTGTGTATTTTTCTAGTCACAGTATTGTGGCTTTTTATTCTTTAAAGTGATATATATTTATAATCCGATGGAGAACAAGGATGTTCTTTGTCCTGGTGGAACTTGAAAAGGATAGCTTGTGACGGTGGTTAGAGAGGAAGTAAGAGTTCCAACCTTATGCTCCAACTACTTAACTATGTGGTGCCGAATAGGTAAAACTGATCAATTAGCAAGAACTCATATAAAATTAATTACTTTCTTATACGTTTAAAGATATATATTTTTTTAATTTATGTTAACGTAAAAATTAATAATTTTGTAAGAAAAGAATTATAGAAACCTTACCTAACCTTATTATAACCAGCGCAATTTAATTTAGCCTAATCCAACTAAATATATTTTAGATACGTTTACATTAATTTAATAATGAACCATCACAATGAAATATATATTTTTCGTTAGGTTCGGAATTATTTTTGCGAAATTATTGCATACACAAATTTTCGCTTGCCTTATTCGGCAAGAAGAGCGTTGCTATTTAAGCCAAAATCGCAAGTTTTACCTATTCGGCACAACATATATATGCAAGCATAAACATGATATGAGATAAAAGTACAAATATTAAACTACGACATTAGGGAATGTTGGCGTATAGAGGAATTTATAAAGCTCACCAATATTACAATAAAGAAAATTTTTATTATTAAATTATGCCGGATGAATAAACGACATTAAAAATAATAAACGCGGATCAAACATGTTATTGTTTAAAAAAATCTCGAGCCTTGCAAATACCAGGATTCAACACCAACATTTATATAATCCTACAGTGATTGCTGAATAACGTAACGGCTTAGTTCGTATATAGTTCTTTTATGATCATAATAACCTTGGCTAATTGCTCTACCTCGTTGGCGTTATCACGAGCCAATACAATTGAGTCGGAATTTGTGCTAAATCATAAAATATCACCCAAAATATTTTCAATTATAAGCTAGTGTTGTTAACAGCATTGTCGGCATCAATACATTCACAGCGTGTCCTCTGTGTGCTGAGGTTGATAGGAAAATGTGGCTAATGTGATAATATATCACTCACTGTATTATTATGAATGATTGTTATGACAGCCATTGTGCCTGTGTATGTGTGTGTGGGGGGGCGCATATACAGTACGGGACTCACACTTACTCAAGAATCTCTAGAAACTGGAGAAAGTGCTCAGATTTGCAACGAGACTAATCCCGGAGCTAAGGGTGTAAACTGTGAGAAGACATTACTAGAGCTAAAACTGATGACATTATATGAAAGAAGGACGACGGGTGATGCACAAAATACTGAAAGAAATTTATAGGGTGGACAGGGACAGAATGTTAGAGAGACGGGAAACAGGAACAAGAGGCACAACAAGACGTTGAAGTACTGATGAGTCACAAGGATGTCAGGAAATATTTCTTCAGCGTTACTTTGGTCAGGAAGTAGAGCAGCCTGCAGACAAGCATGGAAGATGCATAGCTTTATGAAGAGGTACGATAAGGATCTCAAAGCAAAGAGAGAGAGAGAGCGAACCCAGTAGCGGCTTGTGAGAAAGTTGGGGTCAGGAACTACGACTCGTCTCCTGCATCCAAATATAGGTTAGAACATCTAGCTGAGTACATCGCCTAAGACGAACATAATGATTATAACTATTTTCATGTAATAAACAGATATCACAAATAGATAACCTAGCATACAATGAAAACATTTGGAATCTTAACAATAAGATGAGAATTAGACAAGAAGTAAATAAAACAAAGATAATATCATTCAAGAGAAATATGAAAGGTAAATCCTTGAGCTGGAGATCAACATTCACTAAATTTGCTAAGTAAATAGAAAACAAATACCCTATAATTACTAAGCAAATTCATTTTAACCAAAACCAATTACGTATATGACGCATTACGAAACACTGGTGTGCCATGAAAGCCTACGGTAATTACCCTTCACATTTAACTAGTAACTAACTGTTAAACACAGTAAACATTACGGTGAATAAATAATTCGCAAATAGCTAGTGAATTTTCGTATCAAACAAGCAAGAAAAATACTTTTTTTTTTTTTTTGGTGATTCCTAAATTTCAATCAACATTTATATATAAAAACAGGCTAATATTTTTGAACCAACATCAAAGTCATCTTGCAAGAACATTCTATAAACGATAAGTATGGTCTTATTCTGTATCACATTGGTCGATACATAGTAGCTCGCTTACTTACTTTCAATCGAATTTATACGGACCTACAATTATTTTATTATTTTATAGAAGGGCATTGCCAAAATTGCGTGGGAAGCGCAGGTTTGCGTGGCAAGGTTTAAATAAGCATTATTATCTACAAGCAGCTTAGTTGCAAGCGTTTAATCATTGGGTCACATTCTTTAAGTGAAGAAATTACTTAAATTTTAAACTAATTCATTAAACCGAAGTCAAAATTTATATAAAATCCAAACCATTAAATATGTATAAGAAAACTATATTAAAAAAAGTATTTTTGAAACGAAACCAGTTGATGCCATATTATGAGCTAATTTGAAAATTAATCAATTAATAATGTTAAAACAAAATTTTATTATACAAAATGCCTTGCAGTTACATTTGGTTAGTACCTTTATTTGCATTTCCTTAAAGCAAATAAATATTTTGTTACATAAATAACCCGCACATAAAAGAGAGAAGCTTTCGACGACGTTTCGGTCCGACTTGGACCATTGACAAAGTCACACTAACCAGAGGTGGAGCAGGACGGCTATATATAGGCAGGAAGAGGTGGTGGTAGTAGTAGTAGTACAAGAGTTGTATATAATACCGACAAGATGAAATTAAGACACATGCACAACACCCGGGCATCCCCATCATAGACGTTTCGCCATCCAGCCAACCACTGGATGGCGAAACGTCCACAACAAAGACAACCAGACGCCGCACATGTGTCTTAATTTCATCAGTAGTTGTAGTAGTAGTAGAAGAAGAAGAAATTATGAGAGACTCGTAATTCGTGGTCAGTGCCCGAGGTGCTGCTGCCATGAATCGAGAAGCAAGAATGCCATATTGGACTAGTATATATTACGTTTCCAGGTCTTTTTTTTATTATTTCCTGTTCACCTGGGTACATTTCTACTCGCGCTACAACAGAACGTAACGTTGCGGTCTCTGTAGGATATTTTCATATGGCTAATAGTCTTCACGTTAAAATTTATTTTTGAGGATGAATGCCTGTATGCGTTGTAAACGTTCTATCAAAAATAATGTCAATGTATCGCAAAACATTCACTGCCGATAAATGAAAAGAAAGTGCCAAAGACATCACATAAGGCGTGTCAATATGTGTCACAAATCTTCTTGAAGTACTAATGCCATTATAAATCACAAATGTTCGGTAAATTGAAGCTTTCCCAGTATGATATCAAGGAATACAGAGATAAGGCTATCAGCATTTGCACACTCAAGTCAAACAGCATCGATGACTCTTCTCAGACAACTAAAACAAGTAGGTACATCAGAGCAAACATTCACAACAACAGAGACGTCAGTATAAGCAGTTCTGTCTATCCATTTTGAGGATGCTATAAATAAATCAGCATCACACTATGGACTGAAGAAATGTGAAGTTATTCTTGACAGAGGAGGTCAGATATAGATGAAAATTCTTCTAGGTGGATTTAATTCATTGCTTTGACACATCAGGGAAAAAGAATATTAGTAATATTTAACTACATGTAATACAATTATTATTATCTTTATTATTATTATTTTTATAATTAAGAACAAAAAGGAACAATAAAGTGACTGGAACAACACATAAATAACCCGCACAAAGGAGAGAGGAGCTTACGATGACGTTTCGGTCTGACTTCAACCTTTTAAAAGTCTGATTTTGTAAATGGAACAAATCGTACCGAAACGACGTCCTCAGTTCCCCTCTCCTATGTGCAGGATATTTGTGAATTATTATTATTATTATTATTATTATTATTATTATTATTATTATTATTATTATTATTATTATTATAATTATTATTATTATTATTATTATTATTATTATTATTATTATAAGAACAACACTAATATATATAATTAAAATAGCACAATAAAATCATACATAACCCAAATAATAGCAATAATTATCTGCTAACCATATTAATAATCCAGAGACTGTCTCATTTGCATTCCATCCAGGAACACACCTAAGGGATAATTAACCCAGAGGCACAACACTGGATTTAATCACAACAAATAAGTGTAATTTTCTACAATATAAGTTATAATCACAATAATGAGCTCCACTTTCTTGTAATAAGGATAAATTACTTCTCGCTATACGGGATGGAAACCTCTAGTTAATCTAGCTTTCTCAAGATATGTCATTTTCACTTCCTTCTTGAGAGAGTTCCTTCAAATAATTAAGTGAATATATTCATGTATTATTTCTGATATCCTGGCACGTTTCATATGTTTATTACGAACATTGTGATTCACATGATTTTATTATAAAAAAATGTTGGTCTGTACATAAGGCAATAGGTTAATTCTTCGGAAGAAATTTGTATATATACATATTGATTTCGTTTAATTGCACATAGAAATCCTATATACTTACGTTTACCATGATAAAACTTGTTGTATTTTCTCAGAACATATGAAAGCCAAAAAAAAAAAAAATCTAGAAAACATTTTCTCCAAAATAAATGAATTTCTCAGTAGAAAACATATTTTGAATGTGGTTTCATTACGAGATAATTATTCAATAAGTATACAAGAGATAAATATTGCAATAAATATTGCAATATTTATATCTTGTTTACGTATTGTTTATAAACTCAACTTAGTCTTTTAACTAGTCACGTATATTGTGATTATTAAAATAAGATTCTGTTAACGTTGTTACCAGAAAGTGTGTGAATCACCAACTGTCTGGCTGGTCCGAGACCGATCCACACTTAACGGATAGAAGATAGAGTAGCCTCCTTTTCTTATGCTACATAAGACGAACTAGTATAGGACTTACTGCAATACAACAGACAAAAAAATGTGAGCCAGACTTACAAATCTTGAATGAACCCATAAAAGACGTTTTAGACGGGGATACTTATGACCAACATAGGCAATCAGCGACATGTTTGCAGCAAGTACTGGATATTGATGATGAGAGTAATTTATGAAGCATGCATGATCTCTCCTATTATAGCAGTGAAATCATAAAGGCCTCTATGTATATATTTATGGCATACATTCTTCAAAATTTACAAACTACTAGATGCTTTGAATACACAAATAAATTATATGTATATATATATATATATATATATATATATATATATATATATATATATATATATATATATATATATATATATATATATATATATATATATATATATATATATATATATATATATATATATATATATATATATATATATATATATATATATATATATATATATATATATATATATATACACATGCAATAAGACCACAGTAAACAGGTGATTTCAGAATATGCAAAACAACCACTCTGAAAGCATAGAGAAATTCCAAGCGCTTTCATGACTACTCACATTATCAAGTTCCTTGATAATGTGAGTAGTCACGAAAGCGCTTGGAATTTCTCTATTCTTTCAGAGTGGTTGTTTTGCATATATATATATATATATATATATATATATATATATATATATATATATATATATATATATATATATATATATATATATATATATATATATATATATATATATATATATATATATATATACATATGTGTGTGTGTGAGTACTCACCTATTTGTACTCACCTATTTGTGGTTGCAGGGGTCGATTCACAGCTCCTGGCCCCGCCTCTTCGCTGATTGCTACTAGGTCCTCTCTCTCCCTGCCCCATGAGCTCTATCATACCTCGCCTTAAAACTATGTATGGTTCCCGCCTCCACTACGTCACTTTCTAGGCTATTCCACGGCCTGACTACTCTATAACTGAAGAAATACTTCCTAACATCCCTTTGATTCATCTGAGTCTTCAACTTCCAATTGTGACCTCTTGTGTCTGTGTCCCTTCTCTGGAACATCCCGTCTTTGTCCATCTTGTCTATTCCGCGCAGTATTTTATATGTCGTTATCATGTCTCCGCTGACCCTCCTGTCCTCCAGTGTCGTCAGGCCGATTTCCCTGTAATACGGTGACCAAAACTGTGCAGCATAATCTAAATGAGGCCTAACCAAGGATGTATAGAGTTGAAGAACAACCTGAGGACTCCTATTATTTATGCTTCTTGATATGAAGCCAAGGATTCTATTAGCTTTATTGCGAACACTTATGCACTGTTGTCTTGGTTTCAGATTACTGCTAACCAGAACTCCTAAATCTTTTTCGCAATCCGTAATATTAAGATCTACATTATTTAGTTTATATGTGGCATGGTTATTGTCCTGTCCAACATTTAGAACTTTGCATTTGTCTATATTAAACTGCATCTGCCACTTCTCCGACCACTGCATCAGTCTATTCAAATCTTCCTGGAGTGCTCGAATGTCCTCGTCAGAATGAATTCGACGGCCTATTTTGGTGTCATCGGCAAACTTGCCGATGTCGCTCTTTATGCCCTCATCTATGTCGTTTATGTAGATTGTGAACAGCAGGGGGCCCAACACTGACCCCTGTGGAACACCGCCAACCTTTCTTCGTAGGACAATCCCCGTAGCTCTGGGACTAGTCTTGTTGCAAACCTTTGCACTTTCTCTAATTTCTTGACGTGCTTGACTAGGTGTGGATTCCAAACTGGTGCTGCATACTCCAGTATGGGCCTGACGTAAATGGTATACAGAGTCTTAAACGAATCCTTACTGAGGTATCGGAACGCTATCCGTAGGTTTGCCAGGCGCCCGTATGCTGCAGCAGTTATCTGATTGATGTGCGCCTCAGGAGACATGCTCGGTGTTATACTCACCCCCAGATCTTTTTCCTTCCTAAACTATTCCACCTCTTGACTAATCTGTGACTGAAGAAATACTTCCTAACTTCCCTATGATTCATCAGAGTCTTCAACCTCCAACTGTGTCCCCTTGTTACTGTGTCCCATCTTTGGAACATTCTGTCTCTGGCCACCTTGTCGATTCATGTCCCCTCTATCTCTCCTGTCCTCCAGTGTCGTCAAGTCGATTTCCCTTAACCTCTCCTCGTGGGATATACCCCTTAGCTCCGGGATTAGTCTTGCTGCAAACCTTTGCACTTTCTCTAGTATCCTTATGTGCTTGGCTGGGTGTGGGTTCCAAACTGGCGCTGCATTCTCCAATATGGGCCTAACGTACACAGTGTACAGGGTCCTGAACAATTCCTTATTAAGATGTCGGAATGCTGTTCTGAGGTTTGCTAGGCGCCCATATGCTGCAGCAGTTATTTGGTTGATGTGCGCCTCAGGAGATGTGCCTGGTGTTATACTCACCCCAAGATCTTTTTCCTTGAGAGATGTTTGCAGTCTCTGACCCCCTAGACTGTACTCCGTCTGCGATCTTCTTTGCCCTTCCCCAGTCTTCATGACTTTGCACTTGGTGGGGTTGAACTCCAGGAGCCAGTTGCTGGACCACTTCTACAGAATGTCCAGAACCCTTTGCAGTTTTACCTGGTGCTCATCTGATTGAATTTTTCTCATCAACTTCTCACCATCTGCAAGCAGGGACGCTTCTGAGTCTATTCCTTCAGTCATGTCGTTCACATATATCAGAAACAGCACCGGTCCTAGTACTGACCCATGTGGAACCTCGCTCGTCACACCCCGCTTGTGTGTGTGTGTGTGTTTTTCTTTGCATAGTTATTGAAATGTATACTTTAAAATGTACGAATAATAACAACAACAACAACAACAACAACAACAACAACAACAACAACAACAACAACAACAGCAACAACAACAATAATAATAATAACAATAATAATAATAATAATAATAATAATAATAATAATAATAATAATAATTTATCTTTCTCCTGCTGAAAAACAAAAAACTTGTTTCACATGAAGATTGTATGAACACCGAGTGTAGTGTATCTCTCATCGTATTTACGGTGAAAAGTTACTTTAATTTCTAATCTAGAGATTGAAGTGTCCTTCACTGGTTGAGTACGACCTGCATCCTCAATGATTCCCGTTTAGTCGATAGGTTGTAATACTAATAAATCAACCAGCCATTCCGTGTCAGAGTGAAGCACACGGCCTCAGTACCTGATAAATACCTAAGGCGTTTACGTTTACAGCGACATTTATGTTCGCTCTAAAATTTACGTTTTCGTTTACGGCAATGTTTTTATTTAAGATTTACGTTTACATTTACACGGGTTTTTATACTCTCGTTTAAGAAAATATTAAAGGAGATCTGAATGAGAAAGACTAAGATAAGGAAAAGGTATATGAAAATAACAAAAAAGGGTCTATAAAAATATAAATTTCTGAAACTTCACTCAAAAGCTCTGAAGTTTTAACTCAGTTTAGTTAAGAGTAGCAGTACCCTCACCACCGCAAACTACCTATCAAGAAGTTCCTAAAGAACCATGACACATGAACTCTGTAGAAGTTAGAAACATGCGACTCGGGCATCAATACTCGGTATTCACGAACTGAGTTTAATTACACAAGCCATTATTTAAAGGAAAGAAGATGCAGTAGCTTCAACGACTATCAACACTTTTCTTAAAAAAATATTGAATGAAAATTTATAACACTAATGATTCGACACCCTAGAATTCTCAGTATTTTCAATAAAATTATAAAATTAAAAATTAAAAAATAATTATGCAGATAGAATTTTATTCGAAGGAAAAGGCATGGAAGAGCAACAAAAAATGAAAATTTAGTTTATAAATCCCAAAGTTATTGCTCTTGGCTGGAACTTTTTAACCTCCCTGTAGTAAATTTGTAAAGTGAGTGACATGAGGTATAGAAGTACGATAGAACAGTAGTACAGTAGTAAAATATGACGTTGCCACAGTATTTCTTTACTTCTCACTGCAGTGGAAAAATATGACGTTGCCACAGTATTTCTCTACTTCTCACTACAGTGGAAAAATATGACGTTGCCACAGTATTTCTTTACTTCTCACTGCAGTGGAAAAATATGACGTTGCCACAGTATTTCTCTACTTCTCACTACAGTGGAAAAATATGACGTTGCCACAGTATTTCTTTACTTCTCACTGCAGTGGAAAAATATGACGTTGCCACAGTATTTCTTTACTTCTCACTGCAGTGGAAAAATATGACGTTGCCACAGTATTTCTCTACTTCTCACTGCAGTGGAAAAATATGACGTTGCCACAGTATTTCTCTACTTCTCACTGCAGTGGAAAAATATGACGTTGCCACAGTATTTCTCTACTTCTCACTTCAGTGGAAAAATATGACGTTGCCAGAGTATTTCTCTACTTCTCACTGCAGTGGAAAAATATGACGTTGCCACAGTATTTCTCTACTTCTCACTGCAGTGGAAAAATATGACGTTGCCACAGTATTTCTCTACTTCTCACTGCAGTGGAAAAATATGACGTTGTCATAGTATTTCTCTACTTCTAACTACAGTGGAAAAATATGACGTTGCCAGAGTATTTCTTTACTTCTCACTACAGTGGAAAAATATGACGTTGCCAGAGTATTTCTCTACTTCTCACTAGTGCTTTCCCGATAATGTGAAAATTAACTTCTAATTTCAGTTAAAAATATTACGTCTTCTAATTTTAATGAATAGTATTATGCTGCTAATTATTCGAGTGCATTTTGTAATCATCCGCCCAAGTCTCTAAACTTAGTACATCCAGCATCATTAATGTTGCACTAGCATGTTCTTTCAATTCTATTGCAATTAACTGAACGACTCGACACACACAACAACAACAACAGCGACAACCTGTGCGATTCAATGAAACATAAAACACCACCTAACTCAGTCAGGACCTCATGTTTTTCACTGTGCTCGTGTCACAGAGGCCACGCTGATCTCACTGTTCGAATTTAATATCAGGTTGAGCGTCTCTTTGTACTTTTCCCTCGACTAATTGATTAGAAGATCACGTGCAAACCAAGACCGAAAACACTTCCCACATCACGACCAATATACTAAGCTAAACTAAGGAAAATTTTACCAAAAATTAGTTTATTAGGCTATAAGACCATCAACCCTAGAAAATGTCATCAAGGCTACATGTAATCTGTACACTACCAGTCAAAGATGCTTTGATCTCTGGTAAAGTAAAGTTTCTGTGCAAATACATTGTGACATACCTCCTGATTTACATATTTTTGTTAATTAATTCGTATGATAATTTTCTCTATAAATTTTAACTCACTTTCTGGGAGATAGGTTAAATTTTTGCAGTAATGTGCCATATGCTAAAATAAATTTGATCTACCTTCAAAAAGGAGAATTTTACGTCTTTATTCTCGTGATCATTACAGGGGAAACTTCAATATTTACTCGTTACTTTCAAAAGGAAAGGGGACCCTGGATCACTTTCATTTTGAAAATGGACTTCTACTCTCATTTTCCATACTGTTATCATTACTATCATTTCAAACTATATGCAAAAATCAGTAATGTTGTTACGATTCTTAAATTCTAGACTCAGAGTTTTCATTTCTTCATGACATTAGAAAATTTATGTTTATCTTTTATTACGCCTAATGATATATGCTTTGCCTCCTCGGCATCGGCACCATGCCCAACCCTTCTAGAACAGGGTAGGTGCCTGAGCCAGAGCTTGCAGCTCACAAGACTGTCATTCCCATTTGCCCCCTTGGGGCGGGGATGGCAGACCAGAGAGGCCTAGCTTCCCCCTACGAGCCCCGTGAGGGCGGGGAATGTGACTAGGCCTGGGGACAGTTGGTCCCGACGATGAGGGGGTACTTGTGCCTCCTCCCATGGGAGACTTAGGTCTCAGACACTCCCTCGACAGGGAGCCAAGGCCGGGCCACCACCTGGAAAAGGCCCGGGCCGGGAGAATACCGGCGAACCAACAAGAAGAATGCCTCCTCGGTGATCAATACATGTAGCATTACCCTGAGTAACAATGGTACAGCTAATATTATTTTAAACAGGATCAAATGGTATATTACCGACAAGCATGAAGCCTAACACAGGTGACTTGAAAACTCTCTGCAAACAGCTGAAAGGCTTATTTTAAAACATCTTCCATCTTTGTTTTCATTGTTTTAAATAATTTATCGGATTTAATCCTTCCATGCATACATGACTATAAAATTTTGTTCACTATCTTGAAACCAATGAATTTTCTGCGTTGTTGTATCATACATTAAATAAATGTAAACCTCGAAAGAGCTCCTGCATAAACTTTTAATTTTTAGTGTTACCTCAACTAACTCTAGGAGTGTGTGTTGCGAAACGGAAGTAACAATCTTGGTAAAGACTGTGCCTGTACTTTCTACACTAACTCCCATTCAGTCAAGAACCATGTCTCAGAATGTTAACTATAAATCCTATGTCTTCCAGGTTGGAGGATTATTCCAAGGATGCCTTGTATATTACCAACGTTTTTTATTAATTTAAGACCCCGGGCTTCTGGTTTTTGTGGGCACCCAAAAAATTATGACATAAATTTAAGTTCAGAAACTTTAACATGAATGCAAAAGCAATACCAGATCTTTATTCTGTTTTTAAGAAACAATATCTACAGTCCCAAAAACTATAAAGAACTACTTCAGTAATAGTAGGTGGCACTCACAATGGATTGAAAGTTTATGAGTTGGATTCTTGAACGGTACAGAAATCTATTTAATTTTTTTCATTACTAGCAGAGAATTTAAATATACAGAAAATGCCGGCTGTAGAATCATAGTATGAAACGTTCAACAAGCCTCTCTTGCAAACTGTTTTATAAGAGGTGCTGTTAATAGGTTGTTGTCTCTTTTCTGCTAAAAATGGAAATGTTACAGTTAATTGGAGGTAATCTTGTTTGTGCTGTGAGCCTTGGTTTTCTGCAACTCATTCTTCCTATTCTTGTGCGTCATCAAGTTCTGAACTATTATTGTTACAATAGAATGTTTCGAAGTGGGAAAAATTTCAACAACATTTTATAGAACTTATTTTTCTGTCTGAGTGTTTGAACTTTACTGAATTTAGTCGATGTTCAGGTTATGTTCCTCATGATAAATGAATTAGGACCAGTTTATCGACAATTGTAAATATAACGAGGTGAATTGTACTGATTTTCCTGTCAATTATAATAATTTGATCAAGAATGATATACGTGCATAGATTTAAGCCAGTTATGGATATAATTATGTATCTTACAGTTTTATACGCATTAAATTTGTAGAGCACACCAGTAAATTAAAAGTTACGTGGATAACTTTTAAATGATGTAAAGCATTTTTTACGAAACTGCTGAACTAGAAGATTCGAAATGAGTCTTTGAGAGGCAGGAATGGTACCTCTTTGTACTGGTCTGACAGATGTGCTAAATATTACCACTGGAAATGAAGAGAATTATATTTTTTTACTTCGGGATATTTGGCATACTTGAAGGTGAAGGCAGCGCAACTGTGATATCGGCATGGAAATCGAAACTAGCTCACAATTCTAAGGGACAATAAATCATGCCTCTGAGGGGCAATAACTTACCTCTTCTGATGGGTAATAATTTATGTTGTTTGATGAGCGATAACGGAACACTTCATTTGGTGTCCGCATACTTCACAAATTTGGATAATTTTATGAGCGTATTGTTAAAATTATTGGGTAAAAATTTGGTTCACTTCCAACTTTAAGAGTCGAGTAGGATTATATTAACAACATTCGTTTTCTTGCAAGACAGTTGTGTTCGAAACAGATTTCTGTAGACAAAACAGAATAAGCCACAAAATGTATTACGGTGAGTGACGTAACCTGAAAAGCTTACCTCGAGTGTTATTCCATTGTGGACTAGCTACTCAGGCAGAGCATTATCTTGGGCAAGTTTTAGGTCCATAAGAAAGAGACATTTCACTTGGGATTCAAGAAATGGCGACTTCTGTGTATATATTGCAGATGGTTAGCCATCACGATCCAATGCATAAATAATATGTAAACAAAGTGAAGGATTCTGAAATTGTACATAGCTGAAGTTAAACCAGTATTGCGCTAATGTTGTGACAAACGTTTTAATAACTAGACAGTAAATCTTAATGAACTATTATCTAAATGTCGATACAAGTCCCGACTGAGCACATACAGAATAGATTAACTTCGTTTTGAACTGTACTTAATTGGTTCATGACACTAAGAGGTTCAAGATTCAAGAAATATTTTATATGTTCATGGACTGCAGTAAAGAAAGAAAGGAACTGCCTGAATTATTAATAATATTCTCAGAAAGCACAATATACCAAGTGAAGACTATTGAGTGCAAGATGGTAGCACAGCACATCCGATACATGACCTACTAGAGCAACATCTAAGCATATCAAAGAATGTTGAAATAATACACAATTTTATTATGACAGAAGATATTTGATTGTATCTAAACAGCAATCAAACCTGTACAAGTTTGTTTGAGTTCATCCTCGTGTCTTTCACCTAGTTTAAAGCCTTAACTGTAATCAACTTTCGGAGCGCATCGCTACATGCACGGATGCTATGTTGTATACATAATGCATTAATGTGAATCTTAAATGTTTGAGAGTTGACATTTAGTGTTAGCCAAGAGAAATCGTGCTGCTGAGAACTTTGGTATGCCAACTTCAGAGATATCATAAGAAGAATAAAGTTTGCCGGTAAGACATCGAACAAAGAGATGACAGATTTTTTTTTCCTGACAATTGTTCTTAGCATCTGAACTTAGCACTCTGGACTATATCACCGGAAACATGACCAAAACTTACATGGCAACCTGGGAGCTAAATACAACATTTTTTTAGGAAGGCCCAATATTGAATTAATAAAACTTGCGCTAAGAAGGTAGAATACTACAAAAAAATTACAATGGTGATAATAAAACATGTGCTGATATACACCCTGTAAAGATCAGTTGACAAATTTGATACCACTGGTATAGGAAGCTCCATTATCATGTTTATTGAATTTTGATGCGGTAATTAAACTATTTGCTATACATAAAGCTCTCAAAGTAACTTTTGCTTCAAGTTTCATTTAATTTTAAAAGTGCAAAGTGTTTCATTATTATGTGAATATAGATTATTGATACATCTGGGATATTTTAAATGAAATTACAATAAAATTAATATTATTTAAGAGTTTGTAATTTAAATATATTTATTGATAATTATTATCATTTTTACACATACTGTAAGCAAAAACTGTCTTCTACAGTGATTTTCCTTTTCAGATGAGTTCGTTGTTGTCTAAACTTAGATTTATAGCTTTAGTTTGCTCGAAGGTATAATGTGAGTGTGAAATGACAGGGTCTTCTACCTAGAGAGCTGAAATGAAGAAGCTCCAGCAAATATCTCACTTAAACAACATAGGTCATCGTAGCATCGTCGTGAATTATTCAGCAGTCTTGATCTTGCAACTTGACGCGTCTACCATTATGATCCAGTATGCACAGTTACTTGTCATGGGGACATACCTCCATGATAGTATTTTGAACGAAGGACATCAATCTTATCACTCCCTGAGCACTACTACCGAAGACACTACTATATTCGTTTTACTACAGAATTTATTATAAAAATCTCATGTGCCGCTGTTTGGATTTCAGAGAAATCCACTGTTGCCCACTGTGTTATTCTTAGAGAGATTCTTGCTTTAGTGATATTTGCAATGGCTCTTCAAGAGATTTTCCACATCAATACAGCATTAAAAAGTGTATCAGCTGTGTACTTAATGCCCGTCACTGAAATTTATGGACTTGCTTCTGAACATTAAATACTTATCTCCAACCCCATTGTGGCTTCCTCGAGGGAATATGATCAACAGATTCTGATTTCATAGCTCTGATATAAAGCTACATTTTAGATGTGCAAAAGAGGCATAACCTTCTTAAAGTTCTCAACACTAAGATTTGCTTAGAAGATTGATAGTTTTGTTAAAGTAACAGATTCAACACGAAGCACCAAAAGTAAAAAGTCAAAGATTATCACACATGCAAATTGCTCAACGATTGTTTAGCTTAATCTTTTAAGGAAGAAAGAAGAAAAATCTGTAGAATTCTTGAAACGCGCTCATATACTGGCCATAAGAATATATTTATTGAATCAATAACAAATATTATCAAAGTGCTTGGTAAATAGGAATTTACCAAGCACTTCCCGGATATAAAAATAAATTCTTTGTTGACATGCGATCCGGGTCTCTGCTCTGTCGATGAAGTTCTTCTTAATGATCACGATCAGTGAGTGAAACCTCTTCAAGATTGATCACTGATAAAAAGTACTTGCACACCTACCTCTAAAACTGTCCTGGTGTTCGATTATTGGAAGATATCCAATAGAGAGTAACGGTGAAGACGATCTTCGATGTGTCTGTCACTCAGCCAGATATTCACACCCAGGACGCGGATACGAAGACACAGAAATCCCATTAGCTGTATAGATTAAAATTTCGAGCAAATGTACTCTTTTTCTCTCTTTTTATTTTCTCGGTGTAAATACGAAGCCAATGTATTGATTGTGCAAACACAGCTTATTTAAAAAAAAGCCCCAAAACAGCAAAACGGAAAATATTAAAGAAAAAATTGATGACCGTCTCGTCTTTCACATTCTTATACTCACTTATTTTAGAATAGACTAAGTTTCATTTAAGTCGTTATGGTACAAATTGTCTAATATTCTGTTGGTGTGTTTAAACTACATTGATCAATCATTATATCTAGCAAAATGTTACGTTTTATTCTTTGTATTCAACATTTTTCACGGAATGTATAAGCCTAAATACTTTGAAGAACCACATCACTGTAGTGTACATGTGATATAGTCTTTTGCGGGGGAGACAGTCATACGAAATGCTTGTCGCCTTTTGTATTCAATATGTATGCATATTGTGAAAATGCGGTTTCTGCAGGACCATAATTGCATCGCGATGCAAGCACCAGGCGGTTCATGCACTAGGCAACAGACCCAGCAAGCACTGGCCTGCGCATGCACTAAGTGACGCAAGCAGCAGGTGGCTCCCAGCCAGCGATGATGCACCGGCCGATTCATGCAGCACATAATGCGTGCACCAGGTGATTCAGGTAGGGTGTGCATTGGGCGAGGAAAGCACCAGGCACTCTATATAACAGGCAGTCCGTGCACTGGGTGATGCAGCCAGCGCTTGCGCCGGGAGACGCATGCAGCAGGCAGTGCGTGCACACCATTCAACGAATATAGTTATCATGCAGAGAATCAGAGAGATATAAGCAAGGTCAGGGAACAGATCGATATATGTGTCGAGGGAGCTTACCTTACCCAACCAAGGTTCCTTCTCCTCCTCTTCTTCCTCCAGTTCCCCGTTCCACCTCATCCTCTTTCCCTCCTCCTCCTCCTCCTCTTCCCCTTCCCTTTCAAAACTCCTCCCTACTGTCCTCTTCATGCTCGCATTGTGACCGGAGTACGTGGAGAGAGAGAGAAGAGAAACTTCTGCTGTACTACCTTGACAGGATCTGTCTAGACAGAAATGATAGCTACACTATAATTAGCCCTTCTTTGTAGATAACTACGAAATAGACTGTACATATTTTCTCTTATTCCTTCACCTCCCCTTGCCACTCCAGTTCTAGTTTATCTTCGTCTTACTCCTTCCGGCCTTCGCTTGCTCTTCCACCTCTTGCTCCTGCTTATTCCTTCACCTCCCCTTGCCACTCCAGTTCTAGTTTATCTTCGTCTTGCTCCTTCCGGCCTTCGCTTGCTCTTCCACCTCTTGCTCCTGCTTATTCTCTTCTTACCTCTTCCTTTGTGTATACAAAGTTTACCTGGACGTAGATTGCTTGTTTGCATCCTTCCTATTTGTACTGATAAAATATTCATATTCGGCTTTGTCGTTGAATATGAATACGGCTAAATCCTGTATTCATATATTGTTTATACATAGTATGAATGCAAGTGGCTATGCATGCATTAAGGGA
The DNA here is from genome assembly GCF_038502225.1 of Cherax quadricarinatus. Classification (NCBI taxonomy): domain Eukaryota; kingdom Metazoa; phylum Arthropoda; class Malacostraca; order Decapoda; family Parastacidae; genus Cherax; species Cherax quadricarinatus. The sequence continues at coordinate 1,042,729 of NC_091303.1, forward strand.
AGTGACTGCTCATATATAATGTTTTGAATTGCAGTACTGTTTGTGTATAATATAACAATTTATGTATACACAGTATTACATTGCGCATATACTGTAGCGCTCTGTGTTTATAATGCAATACTGTGAATGTATAATGCAAGGTTATGCATGTATAATGCAAGGTTATGTATATATAATGCAGCACTTGACGTGTATAATGCAGTGGCCTGTATATATGCTGTATGACTAAGACTGATATTATTCACGACATTGTATATTTTTTCCTGTGCATGCCTCATGTTAAATTTTGCCTGTATTATAGTTTATGGTTTACGTATACTACATAATGTGTGTGCATAATGATCTACTGTGCATGTATAACGAAATAATCTCATGAGAAATATAAATAATCTCTGTATAATGAAATTACTAATGCATTTTTATTTTCGTACTGATGTGTTTTACGAGGTAAGCGTGCATCTCCACATTTTATTTGTTAATAGCATTGCTATAGAAAGGAGTACAATAAATACACATCGCATTATAACTATATTTTATCATATTTGAGTGTCACTTCTGAATGCAAAATCTTGCAAGGGTTTTCATGGCATATTGTCCAAATTTTTATATAGCTAACGGGTGCGTATTTCTATAATACATCTGGTAATATATTTGGTAATTAGACTCTTCATCGGTTTCCCTTCCTTGTGTAATCCATTCATGTATTTTCAGCGTTGTAAAAAATTTGCAACTCCTATTACTAATCACTCTGTCTGACTTTTTTGGGTTATCCTAGGTTCTCTACACATATGCTGCTATGTATGATAATTCTATGTAACTGTATTTGTGTATACCTGAATAAACTTACTTACATACTTACTATATCACACATACATCTCCTGTTGTATGTTGGTCAAGTATCATACAAACATCTCTAACTTCTGTATGTTGGCCAACTACCACACATATTCCCATCTGTCGTAGGTTGACCAACTATCACACACATTTCCTTCTGCTGCATGTTGGCCATCTATCACATAAACATCCCCTTCCGCTGTATGCTGGCTAACAATTGTTTCAGCTCTTTGAATCCTCGTTAATAATGCCTTGAATTTTAGTTAGAAGCTGAACTGTTCAGTAAAACATTATACATGTATATATCATACATAGCCTAATGAGAACAGTTGCATGTTTATTCTGAAAGGGCTTCTCTTTCAGTAATATATTTCTTGCACATGTGAATTTTGTTATAATATAGGTAGTACTTTCAGATGTTTTTACCATATGGTTAGATTGCATAACAAATTGTAATAATATCCCATGTCAGTAATCATTATCCGGCCATATGTACTCCCCATCACAAGCTTATATTTTCAGGTCAAACGTGTAATGGTGGCAGCGGTGGGATATGTCACTCTACCTGCTCGTCTGTGTCAAATAAAACTGTACACGTATTGAGCGTCCCCTGACCTGTGTATCAGATTGCATGCATTTTCGCTTCACTAATAATTTGAAACTGTGTGCCATATGTTCAAATATATATTGATAAAAAGTAGACACACACACACACACACACACACAAACACACACACACACAAACACACACACACACACACACACACACACACACACACACACACACACACACACACACACACACACACACACACACACACACACACACACAGAATGCAGAAGGTGGAAGCAACAGGCCACAGCAGCAGAAATCAAGATAGAGAGATTAGAAGAGGAGCTGAGACATCTGAAACAGCACAGAGACAAAGATATTACAGAAGTAGCATCGGCAATGGCTACATCAAACACAGACAACAGGTCTGAAGGAAGCATGGAAACTAAACTGTATGCAGAGGTCCTGTCAAACCCACATGGGGCCAAAACAAAGGCAGGGAGCACACTAGGACAGAATGAGAGGTTGGAAGACATTGAAGGAACTAGGACATGTGCAAGGACCTTACCAGATACCTGTGGGGGCCAGGAACAGCTGAGCAGGAAGGACAAACCAAGAAGCATAGGGGCCATAACTAGGGAAGGGACTGAAGGAAGGAACACTCCACGGGAAGAAACTAAAACACATCAGAGGATGCAATGGGAGTCACAGTGGGAGGTGGAAAGGGAGAGATCCGTGTTTGTCTATGGGCTAGACGAAGCTAAAGGGGAAACTTATGATGAAAGAAAGCAGGAGGAGAAAAAAACGATTGAAGATATCATGAAGGTGATAGGCGAGGGGGACATGACCCAGGTGGCAAATTTTCGGAGAATTGGGTGGTTCACAAACAAAAGGAATCGGCCTCTCAAAGTAATTTTCAAGGCAGAATCAACCCGAACCATGATCCTGCAGGAGAAAGCACGGCTGAGAGGCAAGCAGGAGTTCCGGAGTGTGTACCTCGATCGAGACAGAACACAGGACGAAAGGAAGACGATGAAAGAGAGAGTACAAAAACGAAAGGAGAAATGGGAGGAAATGAAAAAGGAGAGCAGAATAACCCAGGATCAAATGGAAGGACAAGCACACCCCCCAGAAACACCTGCAGAAAGACTCCAGCCACGACACCCCCAAGGCAACTGAACAATCCAAACCAACCATCACACACCGATCCCTCTGTTTCCACCCCCCGCACCACAGTTACAGTATTAGAACAGAAGTTGAAGGTTTGGTACACAAATGCAGATGGATTAACGAATAAACATGGGGAATGGCAAGAAAGAATCAATGAGAAGTCCCCAGACATCATAGCAGTTACAGAAACAAAACTCACGGAGACAATAACAGAAGGAATCTTCCCACCAGGATACCAGATCATGAGGAAAGATAGAAGGGGCAGGGGGGGAGGTGGGGTTGCTATGCTCGTAAAAAACAGATGGAAATTCGAGAAAAAGGAAGGAATAGATGAGACGGGAGAAAGAGACTACATAGCAGGTACACTTCAGTCTGGGGAACACAAAGTGGTCATTGCAGTGATGTATAATCCACCACAGAACTGCAGGAGGCCAAGAGAGGAATATGAAGAGAGCAACAGAGCAATGGTGGACACACTTGCTGAGGTGGCAAGAAGAGCTCATTCCAGCAGAGCAAAGTTGCTGGTTATGGGGGATTTCAACCACAGGGAGATCGACTGGGAAAACCTGGAGCCACATGGGGGTCCCGAAACATGGAGAGCCAGGATGTTGGACGTGGTGCTGGAAAACCTCATGCACCAACATGTTAAGGACACTACCAGAGTGAGAGGGGAGGATGAATCAGCAAGATTGGACCTTGTGTTCACCCTGGGCAGCTCAGACATTGAGGACATCAAGTATGAGAGTCCCCTAGGAGCTAGCGACCACGTGGTTCTGTGCTTTGAATACATAGTAGAGCTGCAAGTGGAGAGAATAACAGGAGTTGAATGGGAAAAGCCTGACTATAAAAGAGGGGACTACATAGGGTTGAAGAACTTCCTGCGGGAGGTCCAGTGGGACAGAGAACTGGCAGGAAAGCCAGTAAATGAAATGATGGAATATGTAACAACAAAATGCAAGGAGGCAGTGGAAAGGTTTATTCCAAAGGCAACAGTAACAACGGGAAGACCAGAACGAGCCCCTGGTTTACCCGACGGTGTAAGGAGGCAAAAACAAAGTGCAATAGAGAATGGAAAAAGTACAGAAGGCAGAGAACACACGAAAATAGGGAGATCAGTCGCAGAGCCAGGAATGAGTATGCACAGGTAAGGAGGGAGGCCCAGCGACAGTATGAAAATGACATAGCATCGAGAATCAAGACTGACCCGAAACTGTTGTATAGCCACATCAGGAGGAAGACAACAGTCAAAGACCAGGTGATCAGATTAAGGACAGAAGGTGGAGAACTCACAAGAAATGATCAGGAGGTATGTGAGGAGCTGAACAGGAGATTTAAGGAAGTTTTACAGTAGAGACAGGAAGGGCTGTGGGAAGACAGCACAGAAGGGAACATCAAGAGGGAATATACCAACAAGTGTTGGATGACATACGAACAACTGAGGAGGAGGTGAAGAAGCTCTTAAGTGACCTTGACACCTCAAAGGCGATGGGACCGGACAACATCTCCCCATGGGTCCTTAGAGAAGGAGCAGAGATGCTGTGCGTGCCTCTAACCACAATCTTCAACACATCCCTTGAAACTGGGCAACTACCTGAGAAATGGAAGACAGCTAATGTAGTCCCCATATTTAAGAAAGGAAACAGAAACGAGGCACTAAACTACAGACCTGTGTCTCTGACATGTATTGTGTGCAAAGTCATGGAGAAGATTATCAGGAGGAGAGTGGTCGAACACCTGGAAAGGAACAAGATTATAAATGAAAACCAGCATGGGTTCATGGAAGGCAAATCCTGTATCACAAACCTCCTGGAGTTTTATGACAAGGTAACAGAAGTAAGACACGAGAGAGAGGGGTGGGTAGATTGCGTTTTCCTAGACTGCAGGAAGGCCTTTGACACAGTTCCCCACAAGAGATTAGTGCAGAAGCTGGAGGATCAGGCGCATGTAAAAGGGAGGGCACTGCAATGGATAAGGGAATACCTGACAGGGAGGCAGCAACGAGTCATGGTACGTGAAGAGGTATCACAGTGGGCGCCTGTTACGAGCGGGGTCCCACAGGGGTCAGTGCTAGGACCAGTGCTATTTTTGATATATGTGAACGACATGATGGAAGGAATAGACTCTGAAGTGTCCCTGTTCGCAGATGACGTGAAGTTGATGAGAAGAATTAAATCGGACGAGGATGAGGCAGGACTGCAAAGAGACCTGGACAGGCTGGACATGTGGTCCAGTAACTGGCTTCTCGAATTCAATCCAGCCAAATGCAAAGTCATGAAGATTGGGGAGGGGAAAAGAAGACCGCAGACAGAGTATAGGCTAGGTGGACAAAGACTACAGACCTCACTCAGGGAGAAAGACCTTGGGGTGACCATAACACCGAGCACATCACCGGAGGCACACATCAACCAAATAACTGCTGCAGCATACGAGCGCCTGGCAGACCTGAGAATAACGTTCAGATACCTTAATAAGGAATCGTTCAAGACACTGTACACTGTGTATGTTAGGCCCATACTGGAGTATGCAGCACCAGTCTGGAACCCACACCTGGTCAAGCACGTCAAGAAGTTAGAGAAAGTACAAAGGTTTGCAACAAGGCTAGTCCCAGAGCTCAAGGGAATGTCGTACGAGGAAAGGTTAAGGGAAATCGGACTGACGACACTGGAGGACAGAAGGGTCAGGGGAGACATGATAACGACATACAAGATACTGTGGGGAATAGACAAGGTGGACAGAGATAGGATGTTCCAGAGAGGGGACACAGGGACAAGGGGTCACAATTGGAAGCTGAAGACTCAGACGAGTCACAGGGACGTTAGGAAGTATTTCTTCAGTCATAGAGTTGTCAGCAAGTGGAATAGCCTAGCAAGTGAAGTAGTGGAGGCAGGAACCATACATAGTTTTAAGAAGAGGTATGACAAAGCTCAGGAAGCAGAGAGAGAGAGGATCCAGTAGCGATCAGTGAAGAGGCGGGGCCAGGAGCTGAGTCTCGACCCCTGCAACCACAATTAGGTGAGTACAATTAGGTGAGTACACACACACACACACACACACACACACACACACACACACACACACATTAGCTCAGACTAGCAGGTGAAATCCCATGGATCGACCACTCACCTTCGCTCATTCGCATCTAACACGCTCACGTCTGCTGAAGCTCACCTCAGCACCTCTTTCACACGTCTTAAGCACGCGGACACACGACAACATAACTAGACACACATACGGAAACACATGTACTCATATGTGATAACACAAGTACACACACATAAACATGAATGCATTACACACCCGCATAAATCACACACACACAAACAAACACACACACACACACACACACACACACACACACACACACACACACACACACACACACACACACACACACACACTCACACACACAAACACACACACACACACACACACACACACACACACACACACACACACACACACACACACACACACACACACACACACACACACACACACACACACACACACACACACACACACACACACACACACACACACACACACACACACACACACACACACACTGCAGCATATGGGCGCCTGGCAAACCTGAGAACAGCGTTCCGATACCTTAATAAGGAATGGTTCAAGACACTGTACACTGTGTATGTTAGGCCCATACTGGAGTATGCAGCACCAGTCTGGAACCCACACCTGGTCAAGCACGTCAAGAAGTTAGAGAAAGTACAAAGGTTTGCAACAAGGCTAGTCCCAGAGCTCAAAGTTTCATATTGGGATATATGAAACTGTCTCAACGAAAACAATTCAACAGCTCAAAAATACATATGACGAGTCGATTCACGGCAACCAATCACAAGTTATGAGGCGGGACCAAGAGGAAGAGCTCATCCCCTTCCCAATAAGCCCTCCCCTCCAATTAGAAAAAAAAATAAGTATGCGATTGCAGCAGCTCTCTTCTAGCATATACCAAAATAAAATATTTCACAAGACATAAAATCAAATTTGAGATAAACTTTAACTGACTAGCGAAGTTTTTCCTGCAAGCGTATATTATGCTCAGAGAGTAATATTTATCTAGCAATCGATATTTTAAATTGGTATTTTGTATCTAGTACATCCGTTCATCTGATGTAATTAGATTTCAACTTTTGTGTATAAAGTATAGCATTCTGCAGTCCTTCACACAAACACACTAAAAGTCAATAAAATTTAAGAATAAGTGAGATAGGAAGAATGATATGCTCTTCAATTTCCCATCCAGTTAAATTTGAATATAAGAAATTCAAATTATCAAAAATTATTAGGAAAACAGAAGTGTTGTGTACACGCGATTCTCCGCTGGTAAACTGGGCCAATTAATACCTTGTTGTGACGATAAGGATCAGATATATGCACAAAACAACACACAGTTGCGCTACACAATGACTGAGAATACTACTCTCGGGTCCCAAACCCGTCTAGCCTTTTAACATCTCATTACAGAAAAAAAATTAATAGTGCGTACTAATATTAAGTAAATGATTAAATGTTTAGAATAATGAAAAAAACTACTTCTCGACGTTGCTTAGTCATAATATTCTATTATCTACTCAGTTTTATGAATTAATTCCATCTCAGTAATTGCCTTTAGCCTCATTCCTCCCAATTCCACCTTAATAAATGTTTTTAATTTGCTGGAGTTGAATTTGCTAAACCGTTTGAGATGTTTCTGAGGCCAAGTTTGATTGTGCGATGTATATTGTAAAATTAGCAGATGTACACTCTGTAAGCAGTTGTATCCAGTTGCAGTCCAGTGATCTATCAATCTTCGCAAAATCATTACTATTTTTTAGTTAACTTCTATTACATTTTATCGTATTTTGAATATTTGGCCCCTTCTTATCCCTGACAAAATATGCAGAATTAATTTTATTTTTAATGCATTTAAATAAGAGTAGCTATCATTTGGTGCAATTATGAAGAAAGGTGACAAAAGTAGATCAGGTGGTCATATGACCCGACCCTAATTTCATAAAAATACTTCTTCAGTTACTTTCTTATGTACTTTTTATGTTGAGAAGGATGCCAGTGAGGGGTATCGAAGTATTTCACAGGTTAGTTTTTTATTAATTTTACAAATGTGTATTATTCTGATTAATTTACAAGTCTGACATTATATTTTTATCTGTTAATAAATAAATATTATGTCATCTTTTTTGTGTCGAGAAGTATGGTGAAAAGAGAGAATATGCAGAGAAAGTCGTTATTCTAAGAACTTTACGCTTAAAATTCAGCTTTAAGAAACTAGAAATAAATCTTAACACTGAGAGAAAAGTTTCTGCGTATAATATTTTTTTTTTCTGTTCTACCAAAAGAAGATTATTATTTAGCATTCAGCTTTCAAAGATTCGTACTAAGATGAATGTCAATAAATCTCCAGGCAAACTCATTGTTATACAGCAACCCTGGCAACCATTCCGCCAACACCACTACCACCAACAACACTGACATACGTAGCAATCCTGTATAGCTGACGTGTGATCATAAATACGAGAAGTCTCAGGACCACAACCTGCAACAGTGACAAAATAACAGTAAAACTGGTGTGCATGAAATAACTGTTATGGTTGGTGTCGCAGTCTTCATGGTGAGGTCGGTGGTGAGGTCTTACTCTCATCCCACACATGGAGATTCAATTGCTGTAGCTCGTTACAAAGTGTAAACGATATCATAGAAGGAAGAACCGCTCGTGCATGACACAGAAGGTTGTCCATTATTATGTGTGTTTATTAACTTCAGTGTGCCCATTGACACTGAGATGAGACTTCACATCTCGTTCAAGAAATTTGTTTAGTTCCATCATCGAGATTAATCTTCTGGTAGCATCCCTAAATGGTTCCCCATACGGATGCATGAATAAATGAATTAATGAGTGAATGGGCGGATTGTTGGATAGATGGATTAATGGATGGATGTAGGTCAGCCACATGGGAGGTTAGCAGTCACTTTAATGATTCTTCTTGAGGCCGTTTGATTATTTTCTTCAACTATTCAGTTTACATCCTTAAGCAATTATTTATTAAGATAATTTGCAGATTACACGGGAATTACATTTATATGAAAATTAAATTTCAAACCCTTCAAATAACGCCTCAGAGGTAGGGAGTGTCTTGTATACAGCAAGAATTTTTTCTCTGGAATGCAACACCTAGGAGTTATAACAAGAAATGGTCGCTTTAGAGTCAATGGTCTTACTAACCAGTGTAGACTCCAACTATTTCAGGAACATAAGAGAACATTTTTCCTAAAGGTCAAGAGAATTCGAAGCTAATGGGACAAAGCTAACGCTGTACATATGTACATATCTTGAATATTTCCACGGCAAAGACGAGATCAGTATTTTGTACGATGAACTCGTGTTACTCAAGTTGTTGACTGAGCCTACAACCTCAGGTTTCCCCCCTGTTTCACAGATCGTGTGTCTCCTGGGGTTAAGTTAGCATGCGATGGGTCAATTCAGGATATCCTTTCTGAGGTCACAGTTATGTACATATATATATATATATATATATATATATATATATATATATATATATATATATATATATATATATATATATATATATATATATATATATATATATATATATATATATATATATATATATATATATATATATATATATATATATATATATATATATATATATATATATATATATATATATATATATATATATATATATATATATATATATATATATATATATATATATATATATATATATATATATATATATATATATATATATATATGGGATTCAGGGAAACCGGTTATTTTCATATAGTCGGACTTGAGTCCTGGAAATGGGAAGTACAATGCCTGCACTTTAAAGGAGGGGTTTGGGATATTGGCAGTTTGGAGGGATATGTTGTGTATCTTTATACGTATATGCTTCTAAGCTGTTGTATTCTGAGCACCTCTGCAAAAGCAGTGATAATGTGTGAGTGTGGTGAAAGTGTTGAATGATGATGAAAGTATTTTCTTTTTGGGGATTTTCTTTCTTTTTTGGGTCACCCTGCCTCGGTGGGAGACGACCGACTTGTTGAAAATATATATATATATATATATATATATATATATATATATATATATATATATATATATATATATATATATATATTGAAACTCATGTTTTTATTTATGGACGAAGATGCAAAATGACGTATTCAGTAATGAGACAAAATCGTAAGAAATAAAAACAAATAATTCAGGACAGACCATATCACAAACATTTCTGAGTGAAAAAATGAACTAATTTAAAACATGCAGGGAGGAAAAAATAATAATCATAACAGAAGCTTGAATGATATCATAATTTATATTCTAGTTGTGGATCGGATAAACTGGAGCAGGTTTCACACGGGAGATATATTATCTTAATACAGAGGTGGAGTGAGTAATATATCTGTGAGGTGTAAGCCTGGTCCGTCTCCCTCAGCCAAATAATTACGTGGTGGGAAATTAATTATAATGACGCCAGGGGAGAAATAAATACTGCCTGTATATAAGAGAGAGTTAGAGTGGGGAATTTAACGTTAATAGCTAGAGTCTTAGGGCTTTTGTCATGGTTGTCACAGTGGGTGGTCTTATTAATAGTCATAATAGTGACACTAGAATTTTTATTAATATCGTTAGTGCCACTACAATATTTATTGCTGCTGATGTTGATTGCTAGTTTGGCAATCCCTCTCAGTATTTTCTAATGAAATTGCAATTATCGTTTTAAAAGTGCAAAAATATGTACAGCTGTAGTGTGTCTACAAAATTTCAAACGAGAGTTACTGCCCATGGTGTTAACGAAAGCTAAAAATATAGTCTAATCCAACTAAATATATTTTAGATAACTTTACAATAATTTAATAATAAACAAACACAATGAAATATATATTTTTCGTTAGGCTCAGAATGATTTTTCTGAAATTATTGCACACACAAACTTTCGCTTGCCATATTCTGCAACCAGAGTGTTGCTATTTAAGCCAAAATTGCAAGTTTTACCTATTCGGCAAGACATATATATATATATATATATATATATATATATATATATATATATATATATATATATATATATATATATATATATATACATATACTTATATATAGCGAGAGAGAAAGAGAGAGAGTAAGTGAAATAGAGGAGGTAATAGGTGGGTACAAGGATGTTAAGAAAAGGGCTGATTTGCAGTGAAATTATAGCAGGTGGGCGGAAGAGGAGGATAATCAAGAGAAGTGCTGTTGAGGCGAAGAAGTATGGGTGGAAGGGAAAGTAGTGGACGTGGGAGATTTGCAAGGAGGTGAATGAAATACAAGGGAGGTGGTAGAACAAGGGTGCAAAGACAAGAAAGAACTGGGAGGTTAAGTGGGAAGGAGTTCATAGGAAGCAAGGTGGAGGAGAAGGTGTGAGGGAGGTTGTAAGCTGCGGCCGGTGCTCCTGTTACCAATTATTCCAGACAGACTGATGGAATGGCATCCAAGAAGTAATATGTCCTGGAACCACTGGTAACTTTAATTTCTTTATGGAAAAAATACTGAAGAAGGAATTTCATGAGTAGAGCTCTTTCACTTTACTTAAGAATAGGAAAGCTCTCTCTCTCTCTCTCTCTCTCTCTCTCTCTCTCTCTCTCTCTCTCTCTCTCTCTCTCTATCTCTCTCTTGCTTCACAATCTGTCCTGAGCATCTCGTGATTCCGTGTGCATACATGTAAGACATAATAATTACGACGTGAATAGAAATTGGCTTGATTTGAGGGATGGGGAGAAGAGGAGGAGATAATCAGAGTACCCTGGTTGTCTTAGCCATGAGAGAGAGAGAGAGAGAGAGAGAGAGAAAGAGAGAGAGAGAGAGAGAGAGAGAGAGAGAGAGAGAGAGAGAGAGAGAGAGAGAGAGAGAGAGAGAGAGAGAGAGAGAGAGAGAGAGAGAGAGAGAGAGAGAGAGAGTGAAGACGTATGCTCCACAAACTCTTAATATTACTTAAATACGAGGGTTGGTGAGGATAAAAACTGTTGAGTGACGAAGTACTACCTACAACACATTAGTACAAGTAAGCCAACTCCTCCACTGAAGTGAATATAAGCAATATCAGTGATATTTAAGTGTGGTATGGTGAAGATATGGTGTGAGTGAGGGGACAGCTGCAGGCCTTAAGAGTGTCGTCACTACTGCCTTCACAGTGAGCATCTAATATTATATGTCTTTTGTGCTATGTACTAGCATCTGGGTGCTTTATAACAACGTGACTGGTACAATGCAACATAGTGATTTGTGTAGTATCTTCCTTTAGTGGAAAAGTAGATAGCATAAACAGTGTTTATTAAGTGATAGTGAGAAGGCAACACTTCCAGCTCGTCGGCCCACTGCCTGCCCTCACTACCCACCCAGCTATAAACACCCCCACCCACGATACTCCACCCCACCCAAGATACCACCACCCACCCTCTCTCTCCTGTGAAATTCGTTGCAAACCTACAAGCCTCCTCTGGGATGACTTCACATCGCAAAATAGCAAGAATATCTACGCTATCTGGCTATTGTCCCAGTAGTTACTGTAGTGTTTGTGGGTATACCACAAGGGACAAAATTCTTCTTAGATGTAAGGAACCTACTTGTTCCAACTACTGCCACACAGATTGCATTCCAGAAGAATTTTGTTGCAGCCAGGTTGAAAATTTCAGAAAATTGAAGGATACAAGCCTTGAGCTACAGGAGGAAGGTTCAGAAGTCCTACCTCAGGGACTTGTGTCCAAAGATCAAGACTGCCCTCTTGGGCTGTGTTGTAAAGTTGCAGCTAAGATAATCCATCACAGGGAAGCACTTAATGAGCTCCTCAAATCATTAGATAACCTCCAAGCTATTGTAGAAGGTCAGTGCAAGCCTACATCAAGTGACGTAAGCTGCTCAGCTGATGGTGACAATATTAACAAAGACTGGAAGTCCCACACTGAGCTTAACTCAGGGGTAAATAACTGGTGGAATTCTGTCATCGGTAAGGTCCCACAGACTAACAGAGTTCAAAACACTACCTTTGGGAATTCTAACACAATTCGTCTGACCACCACAGAGGGAACAAATCCTCTTCCCAGCAACGAGGGAAGCCTTGGATCTGTTAAATCTCCTACACCTGACATCTCTGCTTCAGCCACTGCCAGTCCACTTGACAGTGCACATACCATCTCTGATCCTACACCTGTCAGCACACCTGCCGACACTATTCCAGAATCTGGCAGCAGTGCATCATCAGCAAGTTCTGAGTCAGAAGTTTCTCCACCAGAGATTGGTGCAGTTAATAATCAGGAAACTATCACTTCACCTGATCACCTACTGTGCCAAAGTACGAACAGCAGGGACACATCTGTCAGAACTGGTAGAGGACGGGGCAGAGGACGTGGAAGAGGACGTTGAGGAGGAAGACATCTACAGCCGTCTCACCCTCCACTAACACAGTTCCAGCGGCAGAACCTGAGGACAAATCTGCAAAACACAGGAGGTGCAACAAATCATAGTCCACCCTCCCAGGCACCTAGGCTGTGCTCTCGCTGTCACCGGAAGGGGCACACTGCCAACAACTGCCTGTGAAATACCAGGTGCAATTACTGCTACAAGAAAGGGCATCAGGAGGACCAGTGTCGGAAGAAAAAGGAACTTGACAGACAGGACCACCTGTTTAGAGGCCTGTTCTCAGAACAAACCAGCAGGATCTATGAATTGGTGAACACTCTCACACGTCACCCACTCAGCTACTCCTATCCCAGCCCAGCAGGTGGTATTGTGCCTTATACAAGACCACAGACCTACATCCCTGCACCTGCCTCAGTACCTTACCTCTCTCAAGGGCAGGCACCTTATATGCCCTACACACCCACAACCTCAAGCTGACCACATTATCATGAAGAGCCAGTCTATCAGCATCCTGTCGGCCAACATTAGAGGTTTCATTACTAATGTTGGAGAGCTCACACATAGTTTTGTGAACACTCGACGTCCCGACATGATAGCTGTTGTTGAAACATTTTTGGATAACAGGACTCCAGAAAATTTTGCAAGAATTGCTGGCTACACCTAATGGATGAGAAGAGACAGGCAAGGGCAAGGAGGAGGTGTTGCTGTGTGCTTCTCTAAAAGTGTTCATGCCCAGCACATTGATGTTGCCACCCCTACACATCTTGAAATGATGTTCTTCAACCTCTGCAAAAACACTAGTACCTCTGTACTAGCATGTGCAATGTACAGACCTCAGTGGCAACATGCAGACCCCATCAACTTCCTAATGGAAAATACTGACTCCCTTCTGCTACAACACAACTGTCAACATATCATAATTGTTGGTGACCTCAACCAGCACCTTATACAGAGGGGCTTTGATGACCTTCTTGCAGTGTTTGACATGAGAAACTTTGTTGATTTCCCTACTCACATCTCTGGCTCCTCCCTTGACCCAGTAGTGAGTGATCTGGCAGAGGGCATAGTCACTTGTCAACCCCTCGGTTATGTTGGATCGTCTGACCACAAGGCTGTTTTTACGGCACTTAAGATCCCAACAGAACGAGGTGAGGAGTCCACACGCACAACCTGGCTATGGGAAAGAGGTAATTGGCCAGCCCTTTGCTCTGAGCTCGCCACCACCGATTGGAATGCCCTTCTCCAAGGGGATGTTGACAACCAAGTGAAAGCCTTCACTGGACACATCCTTAATCTACAACAAGAACACATTCCTCACCGGCAATACGTGACGAAGCCTACAGATCAGCCTTGGTTTGGCTTTCGTTGTAGAGAGGCTGCTACTGCTAAGTACAAAGCATGGCGAAGGTATAAGAGACATCCTACCACCTACAACAGGAACTTGCACATGCAAGCCTGTAGGCATATGGGTGACGTTCAAAAGTGGGCCATTGCTGAATGGGAGGTGGACACTAAAAGAAAGCTAGCATCAGGTAGGGTAGGCTCCAAAACCTGGTGGTCCCTGGTCAAGGACAGACAAGGTTATCTGCCTGATGAACTCATTCCACCTCTAAATCGACAGGATGGGACCACCTCTACTAGTAGTCAAGAGAAGGCGGACCTCTTTGCTGAACACTTTGCTACCAAAATGCAAGTTCCTGATCCAGCAAGGGACCCTCCTTGGCTAGCTGCAAGAACTGTGTCAAAACTGTCAGTGGTGACAATAAGGCAGGAGGAGGTGCATTTCCTTCTTAAATCGCTTGACCAAGAAAAAAAGGCTGTGGGCCCAGACAAGTTGAGCCCAAGATTGCTGAGAAGATGTACAGACCAGCTAGCAGCACCTCTAACTCGCATCTTTCAGCACTGTCTAGTACAGTGTAAATAGCCCTCTCTATGGAAAGAGGCAAATGTAGTCCCCTGTTCACAAAAAGAAGAGCAGAGCAGAAATCAGCAACTACAGACCAGCGTCGCTCCTGTCAATCACTGGTAAGATCCTTGAGACAATAATCTCAAGACAAATGACAGAGATTTTTGACTACCACTCACTACTTTGTGATCGTCAATATGGCTTCAGGAAAGGTTAATCTGCTGCTGATCTGTTGTTAAGCCTCTCCACTAAGTGGCACCAGTCACTGGATGAATCCAAAGTCAGCTGTGTGGTAACACTGGACATTGCTGGAGCTTTCGACCGGGAGTGGCACCAGGGCCTCTTAGCAAAACTTCAAGCACTGGGAATTGCAGGCTCTACGCTATGTCTCCTCAGTGATTACCTTCATGGTAGATCTCCAAGGGTAGTTCTCAATGGAACGGAATCAGCAAGACATCCTATTGGGGCAAGTGTTCCACAAGGAAGCGTGCTGGGACCATTGTTATGGAATGTCTACTTCAACGACCTTCTTCATCTCATCCCAGAATCACATGCATATGCAGACGACTGTACACTGACATTCACTTAACCAAGAGAAGAAATGCCAGCTGCTCTAAGCTACATCAATCACCAGCTGAGAGCTATATCAGCTTGGGGAAATAGATGGCAAGTAACATTTGCACCTGAGAAAACGCAAATGATGATCGTCTCTAGGCACCATGATGGTAATGCTGGTGCAGTACCAAGGATGAAGGGAAGGGTGTTGGCATCTGAAGAAGAAGTTGATATCCTTGGGGTGAAATTTGACTCCAAACTAACCATGAAGAACCATGTTGTAAATCTCGCAAACAAGGCAGCCAGGAAGCTTACAGCACTTCGCCGTATCTCGCATCTGCTTGACAGTAGGGGTTGCAAGATTCTGTACGAGGCGCAAGTACGCTCACACCTTGAGTATGCTCCACTTTCTTGGTTTGCCTGCCCCCCCCCCCTCTCATCTGCGACTGCTTGACAGAGTAGAGAACAGAGCAAGACGTCTCATCTCTCGCCTGGACCCATCCTGGATAGATCTGTCATTTCAGCAGAGCCTTCAACATAGGAGGGATGTGGGTGGCCTTACTGTTATGTACAAGGCCAATATTGTCAAAGTAGCACACTTGGATCCACTTCGAGGACAGCGTGAAACAAGCTTTTATGCCACAAGACGGGCAGAAAGCAGCAACTTCACTCTGGCTGTACCCTTCTCCAGAACATCACTCCATCTGAGATCATACATACCCAGGATGACTAGAGTATGGAACACATTCGTACAGCATAATGATGTCAACGAGATAAAGTCAGTTGATCAAATGAAAATGCTGGCCCACAGATGGTTCCAACTTCATCCTGTTCCCTACTTGTATGTCTCATAATAAAAATGCTTTCAAATGAGCTGATGTAGGTAACAGCTCTTAGCTTGCCAATAAAGTTAGGAATCCTTAACCTGTAAATAGCTTGTCAATAAAGCTAGGGATCCTTAACCTTGTAACACCCTGTGTAAAGAGAGAGAGAGAGATAGAGAGAGAGAGAGCTGATGTAGGTAACAGCTCTTAGCTTGTCAATAAACTTAGGAATCCTTAACCTGTAAATAGCTTGTCAATAAAGCTAGGGATCCTTAACTTAACCTTGTAAACCCTTTGTAAAAAAAAAAAAGAAAAAAAAAGTGGAGGGGTAAGGGAAGGGGACATTTCCTATTTTTAAATAGAATAGAAAAGTTACTATTATTTCCCCCCTAAACATCTGCACTGCCACGTACTCTTCTACGGTGACTGTGAGAAACTAATGCCTTTGATAGCCTCTGTCAGACTGATCTGATGCCTCTTTTTTTAATCTCTTTTTCTTACTAAATGCATTTAATATTCTGTTTTACAATTATTATAACTTGGCTTTATTAAAACTTGAATTATGAAAATGTTTACCTTTGAAATTTCAGCAAAGAATGGTGTTATGAAATGCATAAATTACAGCATCATTAAATGTAACATATTTCTCACATCAGTTTTCGTCATTCAACCTCCTTACCCTTACATGATATTCCAGTATCAGTGAACTTTCACTTGACTGAACTAATTGCCATTTCAAACGGCCTGACAGTAAGAACTATGAACGGGTCTAATAATATACTCCTAAAAGACGTAAACAGTTCAATATTACATTATTATGACATAGTATTGGTAGTGAATCGCTCATTCATATATATTCACATATCTGTTATCATATATTTGCACTGGTTGGGATCTTTTTTCAGCTCTTGGCCTAACCTTCTAACTAGCCATGACCAGGTTCACTCACACTTTTCCTTACTGGCTCTCTCGTACCTATTCTTAAGGATGTGTATGGAGCCTATCTCATCACCTCATCATCCGGGGCATTCTGATTTTTGACCACCCAAAGATTGAATTAGTATTTCCTGTCGTTCCTGTTGCTCACATGCGTCTCTTACTGTTATATATGACACTTAGTTTCTCAGATTACTCTCTTAACCTGCCAAGTTCTCTAGCAATTTTCACTTTAGTTCTTCTCCCTGAAATGTCATCAATTTCTGTTCTTTTAGATTCTCCTAATAGGTATTCACCTTAGTTCAGAAACGCGTCTCGTTGCAAACCACTGCACTGTTTTTAACTTCTAGACATGTTTAACCTTTGTGTGCCATGCTGGTGCTGCGTTCTCAATTATAGGCTTGCCATACCTCGTATACAGATTACTGAATGAGTCTTGGTTGTGGTGGCGGAAATCTAACCTTTGGTTAAACACTTTTTTATTTTCTGTAGAAGTTATTCGACAATATACTTGGTACTAAAAGTCCCTATCTGTTTTTTTTTTTACGTTTACGTTCTTATTATTCCTTCCTTAATTCTCATTGTTCTGTATTTTCTGCAATTCATTTATGGTATCTATTTGTCTGATAACATCTGCAGTCTGAGCAGATTATATTTTTTTCTTTATACGGTATACCTCGAGATGAATAACATGGTCATTAAATTATGAATACCCGAATCAGTACCTGTCGAAGTGTGTATCCTTATGGAGCCCCACTTAACATGCTTGTGTACTACTCACCTAGTTGTACTATCACCTAGTTGTGGTTGCAGGGGTCGATTCATAGCTCCTGGCCCCGCCTCTTCACTGGTCGCTACTGGATCACTCTCCCAGAACCATGAGCTTTATCATACCTCTGCTTGAAGCCAGGTATGGATCCTGCCTCCACTAAATCGATTCCCAAACTTTTCCACTTCCTGACTACTCTGTGACTGAAGAAATACATCCTAACGTCCCTGTGATTCATCTGTCTTCAGCTTCCAACTGTGTCCCCTTGTGAGTGTGTGTGTGTGTGTGTGTGTGTGTGTGTGTGTGTGTGTGTGTGTGTGTGTGTGTGTGTGTGTGTGTGTGTGTGTATTTTTCGTATTCATGTGTTTGTGAAACATTTAATTTACCATGATCTTTAACGATAGGAAACGACATAGACCTAATTTCAGCTCTGGTCTAGCCATAACTTTAGTTCATGTTAATAAGCAATATGATTAACAAAAATTCTTCAAAGTATGTGCTACAGTTCGGAACTTTATACATAATAGTTAATTGGGTCGTGAGGAAGGGTCTGATAACGAGGAAATATTATGACACAACAAGCTCAGGAAATTGTTAAAAATCTCCCAGATTATCAAGAGAATTGTGAAAACAACAAAGGACTGGAAAATGATCAAAATATGGATGACGAGCGAACACGTTAATTAAGAGCGTGTATTCGAACTTTTGACCAGGATTTTGGTGAAGGCTTTGGCATGATTAAAAAATACTCAGGGGGGTTTTGCAACTCGGTGTATGTGAGCACATCGGGGGCTTCTCACGCAGACGTACATACAGTGATTGGAAGTTTTTTTTTGTGGGGGAGGGGATTGTAAGCTATGATGATAACTATGCATATTTTCAACAAATAATTGGAATTTGTTACTACCATTGTGATTAAATGGATCTTCAGAAAAGTGTGACAGCCTTTGTATTCATTAATAAATGAATCAAGAATACAAAAAAAAAAAAAAAAAAAAAAAGTAGAACAAAGGATTTAGAGAGTATTGGACCTGGAATTTGGCTTCACGATCAAGTCTCAAGGAAATGGACAGTGCTAGTTTCATATTCAAATTACCTCACAAACAGAGCTGGGTCACATATATCCAGTAAAATGTGGAAAATATGACTTACTCTTTATCATAGTAGCGGTAGTGATTACAAAAGCTATTTTGGTGGTAAGGTACACCTTAAAGTTTTATTCGATATCCGGAATTAAGATAAATCATCGAGAATTTTATTAGTATTTAAGTGCATGTCTTCAGAAACTATGAAAATACATACGCGAACTCTAACAATTTACTGTGTCGTTAATTAGTAGTGTATAGTGATTATTAAATGTATATATGACTGCAAGCACCCACACACACACACACACACACACACACACACACACACAACACACGCAAACAGAAACTGGAAGTTTACATAAGTCAACGGGACATAATAAAGAATTCCTTCAGTATGAGTGTAGTGAACAGTTGGAATGCATCAAGAAGGGATGTAGTCGAAGTCGACTCAATATATGGATGCAAATGAACATAAAACAAACCACAAAATAACAAGAAGCCCCACAATTTAATTAGTATATAAAGGTGGGGCTCAAAAGCTGTAGTCCAATACCCACAATCAGTAGATGATGAATGCACATGCTCTCTTATGCTTGAAATACATCGTCAGTATATAAATGAAGATAATCTGATTGCGATTTCTGGAGCACTTGAGAAAGGATTAATAAAATAAAAGCAGCACTTACACTGAAAAATGTTCTATCTCACGAGCCCATGTGAGGGATAAAGCAGTAAAGAGAAGTGAGGGTGGACTGTATGTTCCTCAACTGTATGTAGGTAGTTGATGGAGAACCACTTCAGTGATGACTGAAAAAATTAAATGAGCTGGCAGAGAGAACGAGAAAGTAACTACAGTGGATTTTAGAATATATAAGGGAAATGATCAGCATTTTTTTCAAATACATATACAGAATAGATAGTCGTAAGCATCGCTATTCGTTGATTCATTAAAATTAATGCTTATAGAACTGGAGAAGACACGGACAGACTACAAGGTGACGTAGAGAGTCTACAAAAATGGTCGGACAAATGATTACTGGAATTCAATCTCAACAAATGTTAAGTTAAGAAAATCGGGGAAGAAGGATATTGATGCAAGTACAGTACAGAACAGTCCTAGAAGACAAAGCGTTAGCAGCGTCTAGTAAACCTGAGAAGTACATTCAGGAACAAGAATAAAATGGCACTGAATATATGATATGTCAGACTTGTCAAAGTATTCAATGAAACCCGTGAACCCACACCTTAATAAGCATGTAAAGAATCTAGAGATAAACCTAAGATTTGCAACAAGAATTGTCCTATAGCTGAGAGGGCTGACCTTTAAGAATAGATAATTCATAGGAGACATGATAACAATGAATAAATACTTACAGTATACGACAGAACTGTCAGGGACAAATTGTTTGAAAAGCATGAATCGGACACAAGGTGGCATAAGTGAACAATAAGTCACAAGTGAATCGCAGGGACATCAGGAAATATCTCATTAGTCTCAGGATGGGCAGGAAGTGGAATGACCTAGACGAGGAAATAGTGGAAGCAGACAAGGTTAACGAGACAGGAAATTTGTGAATCTGATTGCTCTTAGTTAAAGTGCGGGGCCAGGAGCTAAGACTCCACTCTAGCAACACAGCTAGGGGAGCTCACACACATTTA
This sequence comes from Cherax quadricarinatus, assembly GCF_038502225.1. Taxonomy (NCBI): domain Eukaryota; kingdom Metazoa; phylum Arthropoda; class Malacostraca; order Decapoda; family Parastacidae; genus Cherax; species Cherax quadricarinatus. The sequence goes on from NC_091303.1 coordinate 1,063,467, forward strand.
ACTTCTTTCTGTTACTCAGAATTAAATAATTTAAACAATAAATAAATAAGAATGATAGGTCAATATTTTTAACACTGTTGTATGTCTGTCAGATTATGAGCTTGTAAGTCCTACCGCAGCATGGGGCCAGTGCTTCCCAGGTAATTAATTGGAGTATAGCATTTCGCGTCTCCTCTATTAGATTACGATCCTATCTCGGGAGCATATCCGGAGCCGCCGAGCTGGGTTGGGCGCGGTAGGGATTGGTGGGGGTGGAGAGGATGTAAGGGGAGGAGAGGAGGGGTGAAGGTGAGTTGGATAGGGGCTGTTTGTAAGCCACTCCTATATACCTGGTATGTGTGTGTGTGTGTGTGTGTGTGTGTGTGTGTGTGTGTGTGTGTGTGTGTGTGTGTGTGTGTGTGTGTGTGTGTGTGTGTGTGTGTGTGTGTGTGTGTGTGTATGTGTGTGTGTGCACTAACCTATTTGTATTCACAGATTTGTGGTTACAGGAGTCGAATTACATCTTCTGGCCCAGTCTTGTAACTTTGCCACTTGCCGGATTTACAACCTCCTAGCTAAGTGAACCAAGTAATAATTATCAAAATAATGTATGGAGACTGCTTTCAATAATTCTTTCGTACAGGACATTCCACTTCCTGATCACCCTGAGATTGAAAAAATTCTTCCTGATATCCCTATGCTTTACTGATTAATAAGAAGCACGTGCGACACCTAAGTATCTCTATGTAAGAAGTTTGATCAACTACGTGAAGAAATTTGCAGTCCAGGCGAGAAGTTTTTCCAACAAACTACTGAAATAAGAAGTATTAAGATATAATACGGAATCAAAGTTTATAACGAAAGTAATTACGAATCTGTAAGACCCGCCTATCATTTTACTTCTTAATTAGTTCATTAGGAGTAAAATTATTCTCCTTTGTAATATGAGATTTTTTGTTATTACATCAAACTTTTCCAGTCCATGAGAGATTTTGCTTTTCATTACGGAGCTAAAATCGATGTTCAGTGCTCCTGAACTCCCGAAGGAACTTAAGCAAAATTTACCCAAAGTAATGAGAATTTTCTGTTGTGATAGACTGTGATGAGACTCGAACAGCAGCTATTACACCTAAAACTATGACGGTATTCTCTGAACAACTCTCTCTCTGTTTCTCTGTATGTATGTCTGTCTGTGCGTCTGTCTCGCTGTCTCTCTCTCTCTCTCTCTCTCTCTCTCTCTCTCTCACTCGTGGATTTTTTCCTTCTCCCTGTCCATTCCTTCTATCATTCATCATCCTAAAACAAATAGTCTTTTCGCAAAATAGAGAAGATTTGAACTCCTACAAAGAAACATAACAAAGAAACACTGGGAAGAAGATAAACTTACACTAGAAATTTATATTAGCAAAATATAAACAGAAGTGAGGCTTTCACAGATTATTTCAGAGTACAAAGGAACTGCAAAAGAAATAAGTGACAATAAATAAAAGTGCAAGAAAATAACTATAAAGCAACTTAAGGCAACATAAATGTCAATAATATAGATAATAAAACCCTTTATGAACAGTAATGAAAAAAAAATCACAAGTATACTTAACTGTATTCCAAGTTCATTTTTTTTTTTTAGTCGTAAATGATATAGAAGCTGTTATTTGGCTCAAGAAAAATAAACTAACTTTCCTCGAAATTGAAAATCACTTTCAGATGCATAAGTTAGAAAGACTTCTTGTAAACATCAAAATAATCTTAGCGCGTTATCCGAAAGAATTTTATAGGCCTTTTATGGTAATATATTTTGTAGCGACAATATGTTCAACAAATTACTAAAATAAAGTACCTAACAACTGAAAAATAACGGAGGTTACGCCACTATTTAAAGATAATTATAGAACCGGGCCGTTAGTTATAGCCCAATAAACCGGATATCGGTATTAAGAGAAAATGTTGGGAACCATTATTAGGGATACATTCACATATATTTTGAAGTAAAGCGTAAGCGAGAAGCAGTTTGAGTTTAGCTACAGAATATCGATCCTGGATAAAACAAATTATTAAACAATCGCAGCTGAAGTATACAAACATTTTCAGAAATCTTTCTACAGGATTCTCGATATTAACGAATAATTCGTTTATATTGTGTTTGTGGACATTTGGTGCTACCAACTATCTAACAAATGGCGTAACTTTCCTAAGCATCGGAAATATTAAATTTGACAATTGTGATTCTCAAAATGTTAAAATAATGAAAGTTAGCAATAAGAGCTTCATTACAGGAAAATAGTACTAGTATTTATAATGACTGTAACAGATAAATACGTAACCCAGAGTCTGCACGCATCTGTTTAATATAGATAATTATTAAGAAATGCAGATTCTATCTAAATGTTTATAAAACTGTAAATGTAATTTAAAAAGAGAAGAGGTACGAACGGAAGGAGGAGGAAATATGACTGATCTTTGTAAGGAGAAATACAAAAGGGGAACAGTAACAGATCGTTGAACCATAATGCGACGTTGATGTTAGGTATGATAGAAAGTCAAAACAGTTGAAAACACATATACACAAAAAAGCAACGCTCACGCACGATATTGCGTCAGATAAGAAAAGCTAAAAGGGACTATGAAATTAAAGTTGCTAGGGATTCTAAAACTAACCCAAAAAGTTTTTTCCAGGTCTATAGAACAAAAGTTAGAGATAAGATAGGTCCCCTTAAAAATAACTATGGGCACCTTACTGACAAAGAGAATGAAATGTGCTCGATTTTTAATAATTATTTTCTCTCAGTTTTTACACAGGAAGACACTAACAATATTCCAGTAATTAATTTTTACAGTGGGCTAGAAGATAAATTATGTAACATCACAGTCACTAGTGAAATGGTTGTGAAGCAGATAGACAGACTGAAGCAAAATAAGTCGCTGGGTCCTGATGAGGTTTTTTCAAGGGTTCTTAAGGAATGCAAAATGGAACTCTGTGAACCATTAACTAATATTTTTAATTTATCTCTTCAAACAGGTGTAGTGTCTGATATGTGGAAGATGGCTAATGTAGTTCCTATTTTTAAAACAGGGGACAAGTCGTTACCGTCAAATTACCGCCCAATAAGCCTGACCTCAATTGTAGGCAAATTACTAGAGTAATGGATTTAAATTAGATAAGTTTAGATTTAGAAAGGACATAGGAAAGTATTGGTTTGGAAATAGGGTAGTTGATGAGTGGAACAGTCTACCTAGTTGGGTTATTGAGGCTGGGACTTTGGGTAGTTTCAAATCTAGGTTGGATAAGTACATGAGTGGGAAGGGTTGGATTTGAGTGGGACTTTCACATAAGAGCTTATTTCTTGGGTGGCATTGAAAATTGGGTTGGGCAAATGTTTTGTTAGTAGGATGAATTGTAAAGGACCTGCCTAGTATGGGCCAGCAGGCCTCATGCAGTGTTCCTCCTTTCTTATGTTCTTATGTAAAACTTCTCGAAATCACCGTACAACTTCCTTCTCTGTAATACAGAACGTATTTAATAAACAGCCAAGATACAAACCACATAAAGAACAATTAACATCAAATTATATTAATTCTTACAAAGTGTGACTTCTGGGGCTATTTGAACAGAAATTCGTATTATAATGAAGTTGTTTACTTAACCTAAATATTTAAAGGATAACTGAAATATGAAAGTAACAAGAGTAACATGGTGAAAACGTTTTCAGAAAAAGAGTTAAAGAACATGAAAGTTAATGCAACACAATACTTGAGACGTTGCCAGTTTCAATTCAACACAGACCCTCAGGGAACAACAAAGTGTTTTAAGGCTATTGATTGTTATTGAATGTACTGCTGCTTGACATACCGAGTCAAATATCATTATCTTTACTACTTTTTCATGATATTTTCGTCCTCTCAATGAAGTGGCTTCTTCAATCCATCTGGTATAAATGGAATAATACAACTGCGCCAAAGCAAAAGAATTAATGAAATACCAGCAAAGCAACTATCGCAGCAACAGACTAAAAATAACCCCTGCTCAGTAATATATTAAAATAACAACAATCTAGCAGAAGACTGAAACTAACAACAGAATAGCACTAGAATGAAGGTAACAGCAGCATTGTAATATAAAAGTTTCAGCACAGTAAGTGTTGTGAGCAGAATTCTTCTTAGCGTTGGTGGGTTCGGCAGCGCGAGGCCCATGCAATTCCTCCTCCTTTCATAGTGCTACATTCATGATAATGCGAGATTTCGGTGTGAATAAATAAATATATGATAAACTCCTGCGAATAGATTGAAGTTTTGGAGTTACTGAGCGAGGTGAAGGGATACACTAGGGTTAGTTTACTGGAAAATATTAGGATATATAAATTGTGTCAGATTACGTACAGCTGAAAGGAAAGTAGGTTGGAAGCAAAGGAAAAATAGACTCAACTGTGTCGGGGTAGGAAGGAGAAGGAAGGTGCCTTGACTACTAAGGTTTATAATGTCTAAAGTGAGCAGTTTGAGAGATGGCCTCACAGTGTGACTTATCCTCCAGCTTTGCAAGCTGATGGAGGAAATGAGTCAGGAGCTAAAGTTGGCTCAGTGGCAGAAGCTGCTTAAGTAAAGTCATAAGACGGGAGACAAAGTCGCCGGCGTATGTACCTTGCTGTGAGCTCGGCGGTGAGCCATTGGTACGAGGCGCTGAGTCTGTGATGTGGTAGGAGTGTTCAGCTGGTGCTGCAGATGCTGAGTATTAGTGTGACAGATGTAGTCATACTAGAGCCTGTAGAGTCAGTAGTGTGATGCTCCGTCTTATTGCTGCCGGCGATGAGGTGACGAAGAAGCTTACTCGGGTGGAGTCCTTTGCCAGTTGATGCTCTTATTATGTGTGAATAAATAAATGTTTTTTGTTTGTCGTTGTGACCATCACAATAAGCACCAACTAAGGACAAAGTATTTTTGTTTCTTCGATTTAGCGTAGGTTATGATTGTTTCCTTGTTTTCACATATTCTCCATTGGTGTGTAAGTTTGGTACTCGTAGTAGGCCCAACATTTTAAGATTGAAAACCTGCTAACTAATTGGCTCATGGTTCGAGCTCCTATCAATTTCTCGTGTCACTGTCCTGTTGAGAGCATTATATGCTTGTATGATTTGCATTTTACTGTTTTGTGTGTATTTTACGTTATGTTGCGTAGCATTGTTTTAGAGTGAATTGGTGCTCACGTCTATGTGTTCTCTACATATTTCATCGTTTTAAATGCGTTTTCAGACAAATTATGTGTTTTCCTAAGGTTCTGCCTTAAAGCTTCATTCTCACATAGGGTGTAATATTGTAACCCATGTGAATTTATATGAATAGGTAGGTTTAAGTTTACTTTGCGAGACTGAAAATCTTACATTTAGTGTTTCGTTGAGCACATATTAAACTTGGTTCAAACTCCGAAGAACTTTCTCAAGGACCAGCTCGGGAACCACTCAAAGTCAAGGAAGCCTGGAAAAAGCATTTTGTGTAAATCTTAACGAACAGTTAAAAAGTTTTACAATACTTTGTCAGCTTTGATGAACACAGACAAACACACACACACACACACACACACACACACACACACACAACACACACACACACACACACACACACACCCACATGCATATATAAATACTATTACTACTAATAATAGTAATGATAATTATAATAAACTAAAATAGAGAGAAGTGGATTCACTGATCATTGTTCTATCTTCAAACTATAAAAGGTAGCCACACGCAAATAGTTCATTGTACAGACAAACATTTACACACATAATTTTGAACATGCTCTGAAATTTTTCTACAATTTTTCGAAAAAATGTATATCTTCAAGACACAAAGAAGCAGAATCTGAAGAGTTTCTGAAATTGAACACTTCTGAATAATTACAAGGTCAGTTAAACATTACAAAGAGACTTTTTATTTGAAATGTTATTCATTTTTCATTTTCTAAACTCGAGTTGCATTTTACAATTATAATTACTTTTAATAGAGATGATGTATTCCAAAGTTTAGTTTGCCGTCTCAGGTTTTGTTACAGCTCATCTCCAATGGCAAGTAGGATTAGTGTTTTACATGCGACTAGTATATATCACATCATCACTTCTATTCATCACCCCATCATGTACAATGTGTCACATTCATCATCATTATTTTCAGTCAAAAATATGCTGTACTTTTCTCCCAATCTAAAGAAGATTTTTTGTTCTTGCAATACCTTTACAGAGGAACAAATTTTAGAAGTGCTAATATAATGTTGAGGAACATACATAAGATTCGAAGCGTCTTCTTGTTTGTTTGTTCGATGTTTAAAATGTTACACAGTAAAATGCGTAGAAACTAGTATATCTTTCAAGATTGTTATGAACACCGAGAGATGTCAATCTCTCAGCTATTATATGCCGAGAGTTTACTTTAACTCCTTGGCTGGTGGTGAACAAATTACTAGAAGTCTTAATGACCCTCTATGTAGTCTGTTACTTTAAACTTAACTATCACCCAATGTTTATACACTAAGAGGTCTAAATCACTCATCGTATATACACCAATCTGTATCTTACTTACCTTATACACTGAAACAAAGAAAATTCTCCACAAACAAAATGACAAAAGTTATCAATCTGACCAAGAGACTTGCCAATTCCTGCAACGGAAACTTCACAAATTGTCAGTAAGTTTAGAAAATACTGGTTTGAAACTTCAGAACGTCACAACATGCTTCACTCACTCTCGTAAACTCAGACCAGTTCCCTGGCAGTAAGGTCATTGGTAATGTTTTGGAAACCAGATTGATTTTGCATGGATCAGGAGCTAATGGGCATCCCCAGATTTTCATGAAGCAATTTAATTCCACTGGAGAATAATCCCTTTTGGAAGAAAGTTTTAGTACATTTTATCCAAAGTCACATAAATTATCTTTAATATACTGTTGGGAAAATCCTTACCTACATTTACACTGAGGGTTTTTAAATATAAGAATAAAATTGCATTATACTCCAAAAGTGCAACAATTTTTTTACTCCTTTAAATGAAGGGAAAATCTTTTTTCCAATTTTACTCTGTTCAAAGCAACAATCTGTCTAAGCAGGGTTTTCCCCTTTTTCTTCCTCAGGATGGAATCACAGCAGTCGGATAACTCCAATTACTTATTACCTGGTTGAAAGGTAACAACGGATGTAAAGACTTTGGCTACGTTTCAACCAGCTCAAAATCGAATCCTCGTCAGTCGATTTGATCCGAAGCGCGACTGTCGACCACTTATAACAGTAATTTCGACAATATCATGAAAACACGTATTTACAGCTTGGTTTTGAATAGCTCGAAAAATCGTAAATTGTTATAGTTTAAAGTCGTTCTAAATCGGCGGAGGAAATTTGAAACAATACACATTCTCGCTCACTGTCATTCCACGTTAAAGATGTAACCTATACTGCCACCATGGAAGTCATTACCATATACATATTTTGTCGTCAGAATACGTAAACTTGCTTTTTTTGGCTTAAATAGCACAACTTCTGCCGAATAGGGCAGAGAAAATTTATTATGCATTAATTTCGCAACATTATTCCTGAACCTAACAGAAAAATATATTTCGTTGTGTTTTTTATTATTAAATTATTTAAAATTATCTAAAATATATTAAGTTGGCTTAGGCTAAATTAAATTGAGCCTTATAATAGTTAGGTAAGTTTCTAAGGTTCTTTGGAAAAAAATATTTAATTTTTTCTTTAACATAAATTAAAACTATATGTATCTTTAGCGTATAAAAAAAATGACCAATTTTACCTATTCAGCACGACATAAAATATGACTGCCGAATATTAAAACTGGTCAATTAACAAACTCGTTTAAAATTAAGTCCTTTAAAATTTTATCTTATACGTTTGAATATTTTTTCATTAATGTTAATGTAAAAATATAATTTTGCTACAAAAAAACTTAGAAAACTTACCTAACCTTATTATAACAAGAACAATTTATTTTAGCTAACAACTAAATATTTTAGATTAATTTAAATAATTTAATACTAAACAAACACAGTGTTCCCTTGGGTTCAGAATGATTTAAATTTGCATACACAATTACTTTCTTATGAAGATGAGTGCTATTTAAGCCAAAACCCAAGTTCTTCTATTCTTGACATATATATATATCATATATATATATATATATATATATATATATATATTTTAATATATATATATATATATATATATATATATATATTTATATATATATAATATATATATATATATATATACATATATATAACACAACCAATAAATATAAAAAGTAATCACAAGTAAAGGATTGCAATCAGCCATAATGCTCGAGGGAGAGCCGTTATGAGAAGCTGAATCAAAAAAAAATCCAACGTTACCCAAAAAATATTCAGAAGCTTAGAGGGAAAATCAGGCATGTTTTCATAATTTTAATCCTCAGAGGTGAAAAACAACATGGGAAGGTGAGAGGCTGAAAAGCACCGCTAGACTTCAGTGACAACGAGAGGATACGCAGGAGAGACGATCATAACTATTATTTGTCAAATTACCATTTCACAGTCATTTTCTAAATTTAACTTCAGGCTGCCAGAATAAAAATTCAATTAAATGACCGACCGATGTAATTAATTGTCTCAAAAATTCATAAGTTGTGTCTGGGTCTGACTTAATATATAAGCAGGACAGAAAGGAATGATTCAGGTTCCAGTCTATGAATATTTAGTTTATAATATATTTGTATTTATTAAAACAAATACACACAAACACAAACACACACACAAACACACATACATACACACACACACACACACACACACACACACACACACACACACACACACACACACACACACACAAGCACACACACAAATCAAGAAAACACAAGGTCATGAAAATCGAGGAATGGGACAGATGACCGGACACGTGTATAGCTCGGGGAAAAGAGGCTACAGACCTGACTCAGAAAGACCAGGGCGGGCATAGTGCCTACAGCTAATGGTCATTTCTGCCGAAAAGCAAAGTAAAAAAAATTTATATGTTATAAATCAGTGAATGTCAGTCTAGACATAATCAAAAATATATTTTGTTTTAAACATTATTAAATAAATTAAACGGGTCCTGATATATTTAGAAGAATTTAGCTAAAGAAATATGCTAAGTAAAATTAGTTAGTAAAGTAGAGCTACAGTAGTTTTGTTCCAATTTTTTTAATAATTTAAAGAAAAATAATATAGCCTCTGTTTATAAAAAGAAAATTGTTGAAAGTCCAGTTTTTAATGAATTTCCTAATTTACTAATTCTTTTATTAAAACGACAGATATGTTCAATATACTGAATATATTCACTGGAAGTTGAGTAAAAGTATTTGTGAGTGCATAGACCTTTAAGACTTTCTTTCTTTTATTTTCTGTATTTCTTACAGCGTTTAAGATCTAAAGTTATTAATTGCACATGCGTTAAGATTGAAATTTACACTTGTGAATTTCCCAAAAAACAACACTAATCCTCTATATCCTCAGTTTTCCCGGATTTAGTTTAACCTTTCAGTACTCCACAAATTTCAGGCTTTAAAATCCAAAGATTAGACACAAGCTAATTTAAAGTTTTTGTATCATACATGAGCAGGTTTGATTTTGTAGTGTATTAAAGCCACATAAAAATATGAGAATTATCAGCAATGAACTCTGAAGAATTTTTGTCTTGGTATACTACAGTGTTTTCTCATTCTGTTTGTTTTAATTTTCTACGTAAAATTGTTATAATCACGGGAATAAACTCATTAGGGAACTGGAGGCAGTCAGGTGTGAGGCCAAGGAAGGTAGGTAGCTCCATGACCACTGGTGATACATATACTCATCCATGACAGGGTGCTGGACATGACTCAGCCCCTGTAGGCAAAGTGAGATCTCAGTGAAGTGTGTCGCGCTAGACCTGACTCAGCACCACTGTGGGCAAGTAACTAACATTATTCCTGTATGGATGAGGGTCTGACTCAGCCCCACACTGAGCAAGTAATTATCATCCATCCAGTGTATAAAACTACCAAAACATTTAAAATTTTCATAGAACAGATAAATATATTAATTTCAACTGAAATTTTTTTTATGTGTACAATTGCGATTTAAGTACCTTTCTACAGTTCTCTTTTAAACCATTTCATGACAATTATATATATATATATATATATATATATATATATATATATATATATATATATATATATATATATATATATATATATATATATACTATTCTCTATTTAAACCTTTTTCTGACAATTTTTATTTTGGAAAACTATACGCACTTGTATTCTGGCCGTTTTCAGGTTATATCTTATGTTTTTTATATTCCGATCAGTGACCACATTTCTATTTAGTTTATTTTTAGTCACTTAACCAGAGGATGCAGTTAAAAATTATCCTAGTTATTGGGGGATGGAGGACATGGAATAAAATTAGTCGTTGTCCTGCACTCATTCCCATTGAATTGTAAAACGTTATTTAAGTTAATGGTGGGCCTCTTGCAATCGAAGGACCAAAATTGTCGTGACCATTTTTATGGTGTGTACTGGTTGTGTCTACCTCACGTCTGCGTGCTGGGTGATCGATTGTCGCCACAGTTAAAAATGTGACTAGTAACTAAGTTAGAAACCTCAATTTCTTGTTAAAATTAAAATAATCTAAGATAAATCTTCCCCACTATCTTAGTTCAGCCTAAATTCAATCAGTATTATTTAACATCAATAAATTGTATTAATTTGTGATGCTCAAACACTTTCCTGCTTATTGTAACAATGTTTACCTGAATCGTTTGGCAATACGATCTTTGTGTTATAAGCCAGCACTGTAAAACGCTGTCAAAAACAGCACTGCATATACATGTATAGAATATAACACACACCCACACACACACACACACACACACACACACACACACACACACACACATATATATATATATATATATATATATATATATATATATATATATTTTATATATATATATTTATATTTATATATATATATATATATATATATATTTTATATGTATATATATATATATATATATATATATATATATATATATATATAAATATATATAATATATATATATATATATATATATATATATATATATATATAATATAATATATATATATATATATATATATATATATATATATATATATAGAGAGAGAGAGAGAGAGAGAGAGAAAGAAAGGTCCCTCAAAAAAATGAAAATTAGAAATGCAGTCAACAAATCAACACTTGAGTCTTCATGAAAAGGAAACTGGAATGAAAATTTAAAAGGTGTAAAAAAACGAACCCTGTCAAATATCATAAATCCTATTGTACTCTTTCTTTTACCATTCAATTCTTTTCCCCTCCATTCTATTACCAAACCAAAGGGAGAATATTGAGAGAGCAATTTAGAGTCAGTGACACAGGTAGGGTTTATGGTGCTGAAAATCTTCAATATTTTTGGGGGAAAGGCTATAAAAAATAATGAGTAGCTAAAAATGAAAGCACCTGAAACATAATTTAAAATTTTAGTAAAGATGGATAAGTATAAAATAAAGGTACAAACTAACAGATAAAAATGTACGTCAATGGAATGTATTTTTGAAGACGAATGGGAAAATTGAACAGTAGTAGGCTTAAACAACCTTATGAAACAAAGGAAAGTTGTTGTATTGTTGATAAAAATAACTATTGATAAGTGGCCAATAACAAGAGGAACAACGAACTCAAGGTGGTTGCAAATTGGGTGGAGTGGTAAAGTAGTGAAAACAATTAGTAAAGAAATGAGGTGAGTAGTTAAGGGGGTAGTCAAGTGGCCAATGGGCAGACATGAGTGGTGAGTAGCTCCACTGGTGGCATGCTGATTGAGGGTGTCCTTTAATGAGAGCAGTTAAACTGGTACGTAACAATAGTGGAATGGGGAACCAGATAATCACTGAGTCAGCTGCTGTACAGTGGGTCTTCTATGTTTTTTTTTTTTAAATTTAAGGGAAAAAAAGGAGCATATAAAATTATTAAAAAGGATGTTCCAGCACGACCTAATCGAAAAATATTCCCGGCCGTAATTTTGTTCCATTTTGTTTGCGATATGATTTCCAAAAACGTGGGGCCCCGGTTAACGATATTTTTCACTCCCGAAGTATGTTCAGGTGCCAGTACTGACCGAAATTTGTTCCATAAGGAATATTGTGAAGTAGATTAGTCCATTTCAGACCCCAAACATACACTTCAAACGCACTTACATAAATACACTTAATAATTGGTCGCATTCGGAGGTGATCTTATGCGGGGCCCACTGTATTATCCTTCTGTTGATGTTTACAATTATATTTAATTTTCACGTGCTGAAGAAAGAAAACTGAAGCACCCATTGCTTCTTTTTCCTCTTTTAAGTTAAAATGTGACAGTGATAGTGAATCAGGTTTGGATAAACAAACAAACTATCTGGAGAAATTTGGAAAGATTTTTGTCACCTCTCAGCGTTAAAACTGAAGTTTGATGTGTTGTAACGATAAATTTGGCGTAGGTGAAGAAATAACAAAAAAGGGCCCATCTTTTACTAACAGCAAAAATAAAAAATTGATAATGCAAAATTTTTGGACAGTGATAAACTATAAATGAACTGATGGGCTCTCATTTTATTTTGTATAGGAGAACTGCGTTGAGGAGCTGACCGGGCTATAAATAAAAAATGAATAAACTGCATGAAGTTAAATCTTGAACATTTTCAGGGGTACGAATCTAGTACCTCTCACTAAATTATAGTCCACCAAATTTTCTCAACAATGTCCTGGACATACCGTGGATTATTGTATTGTATCAAAGGCTGTGAGTTGACACATGATTTTTCACTTTACACAAATTCTTGACCCTTAATGAGAAGAATCATATCACCAGTTACACTTCACTAGTTCTGTCAAAATGTGCTGCTAAATTCCTTTTCATATCGTAAAATGTTTCTTCACAGTACGAGAAATCCTCTCAATAAATGTACCCATAATATCATTGGTTTTTTTGGTATACACCACTGCATTATAAAATACTGCAATCGAATACGTGAACAGTTAGATTCAATTAGGGTACTTCTATCCTATTGCAGCCGGAGGATTAAGCCTCCCCCACCCCTTTGTGCTGCGGGACCCAGAGGGTTTCCGTTCAATGAATATATTAACAACAATATTCTTGGCTTTTTAATATGTACTTAATTACGTTGTTTTTATAATTCAATATTTTTCCAACCATTACTTTTAAAATTAATAGATTTCAACTTAAGATTTTCGTGGAAGTTCCTCTCCTCGTCCACTATTCTTTGTTGTTATGTATCCTCAGCACATCATTTATTCTCCTCCATTTAAGCCAGTCTACCACATGTATAAACCAATCATAAGAGAACATAAGAAAGAAGGAACACTGCAACGGCCTACTGACCCTGCGGAGCAGGTCCATTCCCCCCGGGATTAGACCAATGCCCACCCTGGATTACCCCAATGACCCACAGTCTGGTCATCCCACTCAGGATGGAGCACTGCTAGAAGGCAAACTAATCGGGGCCCAACCCACCCACCCTCACCCACCAATGTATTTATCTAACCTATTTTTAAAACTACACAACGTTTTAGCCTCAATACCTGTACTCGTGAGCTTGTTCCACTCATCCACAACTCTATTACCAAACCAGTGATTTCCTATATCCTTCCTGAATCTGAATTTTTCCAACTTGAAACCATTGCTGCGAGTCCTCTCTTGGCTGGAAATTTTCAGCACACTATTTACATCCCCTTTATTTATTCCTGTTTTCCATTTATACACCTCGATCATATCCCCCCTAATTCTACGCCTTTCGAGAGAGTGCAGATTCAGGGTCCTCAGTCTATCATCATAGGGAAGATTTCTGATACATGGGATCATCTTTGTCATCTTCCTTCGTACTTTTTACAGAAGGTGCAAGTTCAGAGCATCCAATCCACCCTCGTATGAAAAATAGGGAGGATTAATCTTGGCATTCTTCTCTGCACATTCTCCAATGCATTTATA
>NC_091303.1:1082500-1097500 GCF_038502225.1 Cherax quadricarinatus
AGGTTTGTACCCAAGGGTAACAGAAATAACGAGAAACCCAGGATGAGCCTTTGGTTTACCCAAAGGTGTAGGGAGGCCTAACCGAAGTGTGCTAGAAAATGGAAGAAGTATAGAAGGCAAAGTACCCAGGTGAATAAGGAGATCAGTCTTAGAGCCAGAAATGAATATGCACAGGTAAGAAGGGAGGCCCAACGACAGTACGAAAATGCCAAAGCAGCGAAAGCCAAATCTGACCCGAAGCTGTTGTACAGCCACACCAGGAGGAAAACAACAGTCAAGGACCAGGTACTCAGGCTGAGGAAGGAAGGAGGGGAGATCACAAGAAATGACAACGGAGTATGTGAAGAGCTCAACATGAGGTTCAAAGAAGTGCTCGCAGAGGAGATAGAAAGGACTCCAGAAAAACGGAGAGGCGGGATACACCATCAAGTGTTGGACACAATACACACAACCGAGGATGAAGTGAAGAGGCTGCTAAGCGAGCTAGATACCTCAAAGGCGATGGGGCCGGATAACATCTATCCATGGATCCTGAGAGAGCAAGCAGAGGCGCTATATATACCATTAACAACAATTTTCAACACATATATCGAAACAGGGCGACTACCTGAGGTATGGAAGACAGCAAATGTAGTCCATATATTTGAAAAAAGAAACAAACATGAAGCATTAAACTACAGACCGGTGTCACTGACGTGTATAGTATGCAAGGTCATGGAGAAGATTATCGGGAGAAGAGTGATGGAGCACCTAGAAAGGAATGAGCTTATCAACGACAGCACTGTTTCAGAGACAGGAAATCCTGTGTCGCAAACCTATTTGAGTTCTATGACAGGGGGATAGTGGTAAGACAAGAGAGAGAGGGGGCTGGTAGATAGTATTTTCTTGAGCTGTAAGAAGGCGTTTGACACAGTTCCACAAATGAGATTAGTCAAAAGCTTGAGGACCAGGCAGGGATAACAGGGAAAGCACTACAATGGATCAGGGAATACCTGTCTGCAAGACAAGAGCAAGTCATGGTACGTGGCAAGGTATCAGAGTGGGTGCCTGTGACGAGCGGGGTTCCACAGGGGTCAGTCCTACGACCGGTGTTGTTTCTGGTATTTGTGAACGACATGACGGAAGAAATAGACTCAGAAATTACCCTTTTTGCAGATGATGTGAAGTTGATGGGAAGAATTCAGTCGGACGAGAACAAGGCAGAACTATATAGGGATCTGGAAAGGCTGCAGGCCAGGTCCAGCAACTGGCTCTTGGCATTCAACCCCATCAAGAGCAAAATCATGAAGATTGGGGAAGGGCAAAGAAGACCGCAGAGGGAGTACAGTCTAGGGGCTTACAGACTACAAACCTCACTCAAGAAAAAGGATCTCTGGGGTGAGTACAACACCGTGCACATCTCCTGAGGTGCACATCAGCCTAATAACTGCTGCAACATACGAGCGCTTAGTAAACATAAGAACAACATTCCGACATCTTAATAAGGAATCGTTCAGGACCTTGTACACTGTGGACGTTACGCCCATATTGGAGTATGCAGGACCAGTTTGGAACCCACACTAGAGAAAGTGCAAAAGTTTGCAACAAGACTAGTCCGGTCGCTAAGGGGAATGTCCTACGAGGAGAGGTTAAGGGAAATCGACCTGACGACACTGGAAGACGGGAGAGGTGGGGGAACATGATAACGACATATAAAATACTGAGAAGAATCGACAAGGTGGACACAAACGGAATGTTCCAGAGATGGGACACAGCAACAAGGGATCACAGTTGGAAGTTGTGGAAGTTGAAGACTCAGATGAATCACAGGGATGTTAGGAAGTATTTCTTCAGTCACAGAGTTGTCAGGAAGTAGAATAGTGGGGGAAGTGATGTAGTCGAGGCAGGATCCACATGCCTGGAGTCTACCTGGAGGGTATTCCGGGGATCAACGCCCCCTCGGTCCGATCCACGACCAGGTCTCCAGGTGGATCAGGGCCCGATCAACCAGGCTGTTATTGCTGGCCGCACGTAGTCCAGCGTACGAACCACAGCTCGGCTGATCCGGCACCGACTTTAAGTATTTGTCCAGATCCTTCTTAAAGGCAGCCAGGGGCCTATTGGTAATTCCCCTTATGCTTGGTGGGAGGCTGTTGAACAGTCTTGGACCCAGGACACTTGTGGTGTTTTCTCTTAGTGCACCAATGTCGCCCCTACTTTTCATTGGAGTTATTTTGCATCTCCTGCCCAGTCTTTTACTTTCGTAGGGAGTGATTTCTGTGTGCAGTTTTGGACCATTCCTTCTAGGATTTTCCAAGTGTAGATTGTGATATATCTCTCCCTCCTGCGTTCCAACGAGTACAAGTCAAGTGCTTCCAAGCGTTCCCAGTAGTTAAGGTGTTTGATGGAACTTATACTTACAGTAAACGTTCTCTGTACACTCTCTAGATCTGCAATTTCACCTGCTTTGAACGGAGATGTTAATGTACTGCTACAAGAAGAGGTATAATAAAGCACATCAAGCGGGAAGAGTGACCTATTGGCGACCAGTGAAGAGTCGGGGCCAGGAGCTGTGAATCGACCCCTGCAACCACAACTAGGTGCGTACACACACACACGCACACATATGATAACGACATATAAAACACTGAGAAGAATCGACAAGGTGGACAGATACAGGATGACGCAGAAATGGGACACAGGGACAAGAGGGTCACAGTTGGAAGTTGAAGATTCAGTGAAGAAGCGGGGCCAGGAGCTGTGACTCGACCCCTGTAACTACAATTAGGTTAGTACACACACACACACACACACACACACACACACACACACACACACACACACACACACACACATACACACACACACACACACACATACACACACACACACACACACACACACACACACACACACACACACACACACACACACACACACACACACACACACACACACAACATACACACACACATACCTACATTCACACCAAGCAAATGTTGAAAATATAAATACACCATTTATGGCCTACGGAGGAATGAAAGAAACCAGCAGCCAAGGAAGCAGATAAATGTCAGAATAATGAGGGTGTGGGAAAGGAGAAAGAGGGGAGGATGTTTCTAAGGAGGAAGACGTTGGGAAATAGAGAGTAGGACGTAATGAAGTTGGAAGACGCTGGAAAATATCAGAAGGGTAGGAAGAGGGTAGATGTTAAGGGATAAGAAGAACATAACTGTGATAAGAAGGCAGGCAAATGGTAGTGTCTGCCGCGCTTATGTTTTTGCGAGATAATGTTCAGTTGATGGTGTCCTGAATGCTAGTCCTAGTGGGACTGTGTGTTGCAGAGGGGCTGATGTTTATTGTAGTGAAACTGATGTTTATTGTAATTGAGTTGATGTTTATTGTTCTGGTCCTGATGTTTATTGTAGTGGAGGTGATTACTGTTGTAATGTAGCTGATGTTTGTTGTAGAGGAGCTGATGTTTATTGTAGTGGAGCTGATAACTGTTGTAATGTAGGTGATGTTTATCGTAGAGAAGCTGATGCTTATTGTAGTGGAGATGAAGACTGTTGCAATGTAGCTGATGTTTGTTGCAAAGGAGCTGATGCTATATGACATCTCTTAATGGAGTAGTTTAGCTGGAGACGAGATACCCCACAAGGAGGTGAAGATAGTTTTCTTGAGGACGTGTCAAGCCATTACTGTGAAGAATACTATTCTCCTTCGGTGTTGGAATATGCTTACCAAGTGATGTTCGTCTTTACATAAGGTATCATTTCAAATTCGGTACAGGAAATATGTTTGCTCAACGTGAATTTCGTAATCACATCAGGTTTTAAATGAATATCTGAAGTCCTGAAATTTGGTTGCCGGTCAATGAAAGTTGTCTCTGTGGTAAGAAAACTGATAATGTGTTATGGTTGAAAAGGAAAGTTTTATTACTTTAGCAAGCGTCGTGAATGACCCACTTCTTTGTTTGCATGTACAAGTTCGTAATTTTCTAAAACTGCAAACATCTAACTATATTCTAAATCTTAAGCTCACAGAATTTGTGCTAATGTCTTTAAAATTATAGCAAAGGTTTGCATTATGTTAAAGTTAACAATTTTAATCTACATATTAGACAGCTCATTGCTGAACTTAAATGACAATGTATCAACAGCTGGTTTTTTGTTGTTGAAATAGTTGTGTCTCCCTTGTTTATTTTTTTAACTGGTTTACCTCGCATTGTTCAGTGTGTACTTGTAGACAGTATCAGCCAATCCCTGTCTGAGGTAACATAGTGTACTCGGTATGTTCTCTTAGCGTCCTTATTGTTTAACCTTACGTTACTAGTAACTTTACTCTTCAGTGATGTTGAGTACGTCTATAAAATATTTTACAGATCCTGTTGATGATAAATGATCGACGAAAAGATGGATTTTAAAAGCAGTCTTACCTTATACATAATAAGGAACTACAAACATTCAGGGGGATATTCATCAGTCTGAGGTACATTCCGTAAATATTACAGTATATGTTAAGTATAGTTTTGATTATAAAAGTTGCTGTTGTGACATATATTGCTGAGTAAACTAAGTAATTCATTGCTGGGCACGGGCGGCTCTCATATGGATTAGGGGAACAATACTGGTAAGAACTCACACCTGATGTTGCATCTTGCAGCTGGAGTCGAACTCATCGTGAGGATGTATCGAGGGAGTAAAGTCTGCTGCTGCAGTGAGCAAAAAAGAGAGAAAGAACTATTATTATGAAGGAAAACAAGCAAGAAGAAGAAGAAGAAGAAGAAGAAGAAGAAGAAGAAGAAGAAGAAGAAGAAGAAGAAGAAGAAGAAGAAGAAGAAGAAGAAAAAGAAAAAGAAGAATGACAAGTAAGAAAATATAAAATTGGATTTAAAGATTGCAACAATGAACCAGCATGGACACAATCTCGTGTACATGCACACTGCTGTACCATGCAAAGCAAAACTGGTTTGATCCACTGTATTATGCAAGGATCAACAGCCTCACAAGTCATGATTTATGTTCTGTAACATTTGAGTAAGTACACAGAGCGGGAGACAATTCAACAAACAGGTCAACGAAGTCAGACCCAGGGGAACGGTGACTAGTTTATTCAGAACGAACAAACCAAACTCTTGATTGTCAATAAACAACTGGAAATTGGAGGCCGTGAGATTAAGGTAAAATTGAATAATTATGAGGTAGGGGTCGCAAGGAGGCGAGTTGGGGTACATTTACTATCAGCAAATGCAAATTAGAGTGTAAAGTTTCAGTTTGTTAGAGGTTAGAATCGTGGTGACTGTGGTGGTAGGCACTGATAATATTGCTGATTGTGGTGGTGAGATGGTCCGGGAAATGCTAAAGCGGTGTTTGTGGTGTTGCTAATGGTAGAGTGACTGGAAAATAGTGAAGGAATAGTGTTGTAGTGGTAGTTGTGGCAGTAGTTTTGTTGTGGATTTTGATGTAGTGATAGCGTATGGTAGTAATAGCTGTGATTACGACGATCATGCATATTTTTGGTGGAGGGTGAGGGGTATTGGTTGAAATAATAACAAATGGCAATGACAGTGGAGATGGTGAACCCAGGATCGAGCCTCTACCACTCATTGTGCTGAATAACCCATGTAAATTTAGCGTTTCAGTTTCTGTCCTTATGGTACTCATTAGTAAATGAACTTATACTGTGTAGTGTGATGTATGGAAATATGTAAAATAAGTCATGTAAACATCGTTCACCTGACCAAGATATTTCTTAGAGCAATTTAACGATAAGTTACAATTATTTAGGGAAAAATTGTAATTAAGCTTCAAAGTAGAATTAATGTGTCGATGATTCGTATTATTTTCTATTAGTTTCTCGTCAAAACATTCTATTTTCATAATCCTTGTTATGTAATATTAGAGATGGGCAAATTATAGGTCTGTTATTTCATGTATAGCACAACAATAAAAAACATGTTTGGAATTAGTGTAAAACTTCAGCAATTTATAACTACAGTGAATCGTATATTTTTGTTTTACATGGTGTTGGGGATATTGGCATGGATATGTCCGATGGGCCTTTGTACACTTCGTTAGACACCCCTAATTCCTCGTTACCAGCTACTCTATAACTACTAAGAGAGAGGAGCTTCAGGTAGTTGATATGTGAAGTAGGAGATCATGTCACTTCAGAAATAAATGTACTGAGCCTATAAATGTATAGTATCCAGTTTTGCAATGAAAGAATACCTTTACAATAAAACGTATTCCTCTTACACAAAAGCAATTATTAACGCACGAGAAATTTCAAAACAATTTTACAGGAGAACACAAAGCACTCTTTCCAATATATATATATATATATATATATATATATATATATATATATATATATATATATATATATATATATATATATATATATATATATATATATATATATATATATATATATATATATATATTCAATAGTCAAATGTTAACAAACTCACACCAGAATATTACAGGTTCATACAAGCTGAAGATAACAGAAGACTTATTTAGTCAAATATGTTTTCTATGATCAGTGATCACCCAGATCAAAGAAACAGTAGAAACACAGAATATTTTGTGAGAGAAAGTAGGAAAGCTGAGAAGATAGAACTATTGTAGTAGCAGCAGTAGTATTACTAAAGATATACACAACTGACTAATGGAATCACAAGAATGCAAATGAAAGTCAAACTCTCTCATAAAAGCAGTCGTTGCCCTCGAGGGAACAGCTGGACAAGTATAAAAAAACGCGGATGCTACTTTTTCTCTTTCACATAACCGATTGACGAGAAAGACGATATTCTGATATGTATACAAATTTTATTTTCTTATGTTGAAAAATATGAATGCAAATTCCTCTGTCGCAGAGTAACACTTTTCCATTGCTCTCTAGAATGCACATAGAATGGGGCACAAATTAACCAACATCGATATAATATCGGGAAGTACTGTACTTTAATTGTATATAATAGGGCTGACAATGATGGGAGAGAAAGAGAACTGGAGATGAATCAAGTGAGAAATAGGATGAAGATACACAGGGAAAAATTAAGTACAACATCCACTTTAACTTTCATGTTTACAAAGTGTGATTGCTGGTTAATGTTTTATAAAGTTCTTTATTTTTAAGGCATTTATATTTTACTTAGTTTCAGGAGTATTTTGCTGATGGTGATGTTGTTGATTGTGGTGATGGGATGTTCGAGAATTGCTAAAGCTGGCTTGATCAACTAATGTTACTCTTCTTCTTTCTATTTTGCCTGGTTCTGGTGACTGAAGCCTGGTGCTGAAGCTGACACAAATTATATTTTTCTTCTCCTTTTTTACTGTACTTGAGGGATGCTTTGTGGAAACGTGTTGTTGTGGGTCAGAATCATTTGAAAAAAACATGGGAAAAATGATATACCCAGGTTGGTTATTTATGTAATCGATCTTACTCTTCGTATGATACCCTTTCCCACCTTCTCTCTCTCTCTCTCTCTCTCTCTCTCTCTCTCTCCCTCTCATCCTTTTGTTGTATTTCTTTATCCAGTGCAGTTCAGTTCCAGTCACTCCAGCCTATTTTTCCTCAGTTTGTAAATTACTCTTTGCCAGGTCAGTGTCACAGGACTTCTGACACTAGAGGAGTAAATATTCCTGATGACCGTCATTACTGATTTGAACTTCGCATAGCATGGTACATCAACTCACGTAGCGCTGAAGATCACAGCGGC
Source organism: Cherax quadricarinatus (assembly GCF_038502225.1). Classification (NCBI taxonomy): domain Eukaryota; kingdom Metazoa; phylum Arthropoda; class Malacostraca; order Decapoda; family Parastacidae; genus Cherax; species Cherax quadricarinatus. The sequence goes on from NC_091303.1 coordinate 1,090,209, forward strand.
GCATCTTTGCTTAAATAATGAACCAGTTTATATCAACAAAACACAACATAATAATATAAAAATAGTAATAATAATAATAATTTTAATAATAATAATAATAATAATAATATAATATTATTATTATTATTATTATTATTAATATATATTATTATTATTATTATTATTATTATTATTATTATTATTATTATTATTATTAAGGTATGGAATAGGTAGAGGATTACTAAAAGCGGTAGGGTATATAGGTGGAATAACATTTGCCAGTAAAAGTAAACCTTAGGACTAAGGGCTTGGACATCCAACAGATTTGTGTGAGTGCTTTAGATAGGAGTAAACGGAGGCACGTGGGTTTTATGATTTGTCGTGCTGTTGGAGCGTAAGCAAGGAAACATTTATGAAGAGTTCCAGGGAAACCAGTTAGACGGAATTGAGTACTGGTGGTGGGGAATAATGCATGCATTCTGCAGGAGGGGTGGGGATGTTGAAGCTCGGAGGGCCATCTAAACCGTGATGTCAGCACGCCTCTGGCAAGACAGTGATTGAATGGGTGATGCTGAAAGTGTTACCATATTTTTGGGTCACCGTAATTCGGTGGGACACAGTCTGTGTGTTAATAATATATAGTCGTGGCGAATAAGTAACAACTGCGATTTTGGTTTAAATAAGAACGCTCTGGTTGCCGAATATGGCAAGCGAAAATATTTGAATGCAATAATTTCGCATAAATCATTCTTGAACCTAACGAAAAAAATTTCATTGTTTATTATTAAATTACTGTGAACATATCTAAAATATATTTAGTTGGATTAGGCTAAATTAAATTGATCTTGTTATAATAAGGTTAGGTAAGTTGAAGGTTTTTGGGCAAAATTATTAACTTTTAAATTGACATAAATGAAAAATATATCTTAAAACTTGTATAGAAAATTTTAGAAAGAATTTAATTTTAAATGAGTTCTTCTAATTGGCCCGTTTTACGTATTCGGTAATTTAATTATATATATATATATATATATATATATATATATATATATATATATTATATATATATATATATATATTAAAATATTCATATATATTATATATATATATATATATATTAAAATATATATATATATATATATAAGGTAGGAAGGAGAGGAAAATATAATAAAGAATAAATGAAAAAAATTTAAGAGTAGAGAAAGAATTTTAGAGAAGGATAATAAAGAGAGAGAGAGGAGAGAGAGAGAGAGAGAGAGAGATAGAGAGAGAGAGAGAGAGAGAGAGAGAAGAGAGAGAAGTATAGAGAGAGAGAGAGAGAGAGAGAGAGAGAGAGAGAGAGAGAGAGAGAGAGAGAGAGAGAGAGAGAGAGAGAGAGAGAGAGAGAGGGAGCGGCCGCATTTTGATATCATAAGACACAAAAGTGTGACTATATACTTCGAAATATAAAGAAATTTCCTGACTCTTGCACAGTGGGAACAAACCTTTGAGTAGCTGTCATGTCATATATTCATAATTTAAATTCATAGTAATGCCTAAAAACTAATACATCCAGAAAGAGAACTTATATTTTTAGGCATAATTTACAATGGTAATATTTACAAAAGGATTCCCGTCAAAGGCTGGGCGACAAATACCAAAAGTTACAGAATTCACATGAATAAGTAAAAAAAAATATTCCAAAACAATTCCACTACCGACATTTGTACACAGAACCAGTTACAAATTTTTGTCAGCTCTCATACGCCTTGCTGGTAGTTCTGGACTACCATCTGCGGTCACTGAGGGTAGTTTAAAAACAAGAGTATTTCTGGTAAATCATCTGGAATACCAGGATAAATTCTAAAGTACTATGTAGAACACACATGGCAGTCAAAACAGGATATCTAATTGCTATTATCTTCATAAAATGTAAATAATATTCTAGTGCAATAATGAACTTGCAGAATCTGTTACTCAGTATCCTTTTACACTATAAAAATTCAGTGTAGATGTTTATGATAAACATTCATGTCCTGAAGAGGAAAATTTGCTGGCGTATAATTTTTCGTCGTGTATTGCAATGAATCGGATGATAAATATCACAAATCCCTAGTTGCTCCACCCTCAACATTATTTTTTTTTTTTTTTTTTTTTTGCTGTGAGGTCTCTAGAGTTTTCAGAAACTCTAGTCACAAAATAATTCCTAAAAGACTTTTCTAAATTACACTCAAACAATTTACAAAGTTATACTGCTATGAAGAATAAAAAAGGAATAATATCGTGGTGAGACAATACACAAATAACCCCAAAGAATGACGTTATTTGTGCTTTGTAAAACTATTAAATGGCTAATGCTCGACTAACAACCCCTTAGAAAACTAACAATCCTTAGAGAAGACTAACAACCCCTTAGAGAAGACTAACAACCCCTTAGAGAAAGACTAACAATCTTAGAAGACTAACAATCCTTAAAGAAGACTAACAATCTTTAGAAAGACTATCAACCCCTTAGAGAAACTTCACACTGACTTCGACACTTACACAATCGAGCCCAAACCACCATAGTATTGTGGCAGGTACTGAATCACTCCGGATATCATTTCATTTGAATATTCCTAAATTTGGTCTTTTCTTCATCTCGGGAAAGAAAGTCTTCAGCCGGCAAACATACTAAAAAATAAATAAAATAAAAAGGAGACAAGTAACTGTCCAAATATATCTGTTAAGGGGCTCTGGTGGCCTGGTGGTTAACGCTCTCGCTTCACACGGTGAGGGCCTGGGTTCGATTCCCAGCCAGAGTAGAAACATTGGACGTGTCTCTTTCCACCTGTTGTCTATGTTCCCCATCAGTAAAATGGGTACCTGGGTGTTAGTCGACTTGTGTGGGTCGCATCCTGGGACACTGACCCTAAGGAGGCCTGGTCACAGACCGGGCCGCGGGCGTTGACCCCGGAACTCTCTCCAGATAAACTCCAGATAAGCTTTAATCTACATTACGCGTGCATAATTTCGCTCTGAATTATCCCTCCTTTCTGCATCTTCAGAGAATCAGTGGTAATTTTGGTCTACATTATCAAAAAAAAAATTAAAGAAGCACTTCATGAGTTTGTTTTAATTGCATATTAACATCATTTAAGATTTAAACTGTTTCAAATATATTTCTCTTGTTCTCTATCAAAGCAGCCAAGCTATTTTTATTTGCTTTTTCATCTTGTCTGCACTCGAGGGATTAAGTCAGACTAGTCTCAAGAATTTGTGCCATGCAATGATGATTTATTTTCTTTCGTGGTTAACCATCTGTCTTATTTATTACCACGCATGTGTCACTTGTTTGGGAAAAATGACGTTATTCTGTCCATTGTATCTGCAAGTTATTTTGCCTATCTTAATTATGTCATCCAATCCATTTCTTCATTGTGGCTATACGTGTAATGTACCTGTGTACATCTTTTGATATTTGTACATTACTTAGTATGCAAAAAAGTAATGACAGTATAGTGAAATTCCAAGAATGTGAAGTTTTACTAATTTTTCACATTGCGAAATCACCTGTTTACTGCGATCTTATTGCATTATTTAGCATGTAATTGCTGATGCTAGGTTTATGATTATTATTGTTTTATAACGAAATAATTTTCATTACCTGGTAGATGAGACATTTCTAGAGCTTAACTGTAACAACATTATTTTCTCTACTAGTTGTATATGATACGCTTGTGCGTTTGTGATACTGTGTGATCGTGCAGGTGCTGTCAACACTTGATGCCGTAATGGCTTACATAACAAGCAGTGGGAGTGGATACTTTGGCAAACTGCAAGAGTCAGCACTTTTTTCTTCTGTTACTTACATCTGAGCTTATTAGATTATACTTTCCACTGTTTAGTATAAACTATCTCTGTCTACGTTTTAAGTTGACTTAATATTTGACCAGTTTTGTGGGCTCAGGATTGACTAGACTGTTTCTGATTTGTAGTGCTGGTGTCTATACACTGTATTTTGTGGAAATAGTCTTGACTAATTGGCATCTGCCTACACACCAGTGCTGCTGACTTGGAATCATGTGCAACGAGGTTGCACTGCATTGATACCTGTGTGTGTCCTTGAATCATATTAATTATATTTTCTAGAGTGCAACAAGTATTTGTCACGCAGACTGTAAATATATGACTGGACAAGGCGTCTTTATTCATTAATGATAGGTGCCTTCACACTAGCTTTCTAAACTGATGAGTATTGGTAAGATTTTCTGCTTAACCGTGAGATACTGTCAATATAAGACTCCTGCTTATTATGTCTCACAATATATATGTCTTCACATCCGTTCCTGTAGATTATTATAGCATTCTCGTATGAATTTCCATTCCGCTTGTGTCCAACTAAAAACATTTATACATGCCAAGTATTTCTCCCAACACTTTTAATTTTATAGATCTGCGCTTTAGCGTAGATTACAGATGCAATGCTTAGATTTTGACGTGCAACAACATAATTAGCGTATCCAGCAATCACTGAATGCACAGTAATTATTAAACTCAAGTACCGTTGTATTAACGTTCACAAGTGGAAAACTCTACTGAAAAACTATACACTAAATGTAGACATAGTATAATCATGGATGGTTAGATTAAAATATAATTGATGAATTAGAATATTTTAACAAATTTCCCAAAGTATTCTTATACAGAGACTCAATGTAATTTATTGTTTCTACGAAAGACATTTCTTCTGCGTCAGAAAATAAAATCGAAGTACACACTACTGAACTCACGCTGAAGTAATTTACAAACAGTCACTCAAACTGATGACGCCTCTAAGCAATATTAATTACCTTTGCAAGTTTAGAACTAATCGTAACAGCGCTTATTCTACATAACATACATCTATGTATAATTACTTAGTAAATAATTTTCCTCTAAATCCAAAACATCTGCGAATATCGTATAGCACAACATTATTTGCTACTTTTTAAATGTTTGGATATAAACACTGTATCTATGTAGCTACTCCCACATGTTCTTAACAGGCATTTCATCAACTACTTCACCATCTTCCCTTTCGTCTCTCTTTCCCTCTGCATTCTAATTAAGAATATTTTCATTCCTACTATTGCCTCTCTTGTAGTTTGGTTTGGTCGATGTTCCATCTTCCCCCCTTGTCTCTATCTCCACCTTCAAGAGGTAATCGAAGGCAGGACTGTGTATGTGCTTGTGTGTGGAGGTGGGGCTCAAATCAACCATAGGAAATTGTCAAATTTTCAAGACGTCCTCTCTACTTCATCTTATTACAATATTTCTTTGCTTCGTTCCTCGTCATCACGTGTGCCATTTATCTCCTGAAATCCTATAATACTTAATTAAAAGCTTTTCAACAACCTGAGCCAGGTTTTTGAAAAACTTCAGATTTTTTTTTTGAAAGTACACCAAGCTTTTGAAAAATACTGTAGAAAGAAAAATGAAGGCAGAAAAACTTAATTACTGGTAGTCTTCACTCATCTTTCCACACACACACACACACAGGTCTCTTTACATAACTTTCGTATTAGTTTATTCATTCTTTATTCATACAATGCCATTTTACAGCGAATCCTGGCGTTATAGAAGGTCTCGACATTACTGCCTGTTAATGAATTAATCCGTAATGATAACGACCAATTTTTAGAAATAATAGTAATTATAAACACAATATGAAGGGAGGGATTGCTGGTTTCCGTGTCATGTATGCCCAAGGGTAATCTCCAGAGCTGTCTCCAGTCATGGTTAATCCTTGTATATAGTCAACTAGCCACGCAATGTAAAGTTTAGTCGATAAATGGTATTTAGATTTGTTTTTATTCTCAATTTTGGTCATTAAAATCCATGAAAGGTGGCAGGGTCATTAATCTCCAGAAGCGGTTAAACACGAGCTTTCATTGGTCGCCACTTGCTCATGATTCTGCATACACCACTTCCCATTGGTCGCCATCTGCTCGTGATCCTGTAAACATGGGCTGTCATTGGTCGGAACCTACTTGTTAACTTTAAACGCAATATTTCCTTAATATTAGTTGTTATCCCCCAAACAACCGGCGAAACAATAACAACAACAAAACAACACAATAATGATATAATAAAATTATGAAATAATAATAATAATAATAATAATAATAATAATAATAATAATAATAATAATAATAATTCATATTACTGTTATATAAAATTAAATTATCAGCATTCATAATTATTAGTGAAAGCGTGAATAATTTTGAATACACAGAGTAAAAAATACATTTATTTATTAGGAGAGAGCAGTAAAAGATGGGGAGGAAAAAGCGAAGAATGGAAAATATATATGAAAACCCACGGAAGCGCTAAGTTGTTATTATTCTTTTATTTCACTGTGTATTTTTTAAAATTTTGAAGACATGCTTTTAAAGTGATTAGTTGACATGTGATTCTCTAAAACACACATACACTCTCTGTCTCTGTCTCTGTCTATCTGTCTGTCTGTCTGTCTGTCTGTCTGTCTGTCTGTCTGTCTCTCTGTCTGTCTGTCTGTCTCTCTCTCTCTCTCTCTCTCTCTCTCTCTCTCTCTCTCTCTCTCTCTGTCTCTCTCTCTCTCTTTCTCAGCCATTCCCCTACATTTACGTATAATGGATAGCTATATTATCCTACAATACTGATGTTAAAATCCCAGAAAACAGAATCACGAAAAGAAATACGATACGAGATAAGGCATCTTTGCAGCCACTCACAATGCCCTGGACCACTGCTAACGATGCAGAGACTCAGGTACCACGTCACGCCGACCCTCAACAAAGCACTGAGAGGAAAAAACTCCAATGGAGAGAGGGGGAAAACCGCATGACCTGAGGCGCAGTGGGGAAAGATTTACACTCCAAGGTACAGGTTAGTTTGGGTATCACTTCATAGGAACCAAGGATAAAAGTACGTCCAGGTCATTATGTTATTAGAGCTCAGCATTTTGTTCCTTTATAAGGTATAGTGCCGTATGACCTAGGTAGATTTTGCACATCGTGAATATGCACACACACATCCCCTATAACTAGTGTTTATTGGTATGCATTGACGCTCATCAGGGTTATAATATACATTGTCGAAATTTAACTAGTAATAAATTTATCTATAGTACGCTTAAAGATATAAACTTTTCATTGATATTAATGTAACATTTAATAACTTTGTACCAAAAGAACCTTAGAAAACTTACCTAACCTTATTATAACAAGCGCAATTTAATTTAGCCTACTCCAAGTAAAGATATTATAGAGAAGTTTACAAAAGATTAATAATAAACACAATAATATATATATATATATATATATATATATATA
>NC_091303.1:1102500-1107500 GCF_038502225.1 Cherax quadricarinatus
TCTCTCTTGTCTTACTGCTGTCACCATGTCATAGAACTCCAGTAGGTTTGTGACACAGGATTTCCCGTCCCTGAAACCATGCTGGCTGCTGTTGATGAGATCATTCCTTTCTAGGTGTTCCACCACTCTTCTCCTGATAATCTTCTCCATGATTTTGCATACTATACATGTCAGTGACACTGGTCTGTAGTTTAATGCTTCATGTCTGTCTCCTTTTTTAAAGATTGGGACTACATTTGCTGTCTTCCATGCCTCAGGCAATCTCCCTGTTTCGATAGATGTATTGAATATTGTTGTTAGGGGTACACATAGCGCCTCTGCTCCCTCTCTCAATACCCATGGGGAGATGTTATCTGGCCCCATTGCCTTTGAGGTATCTAGCTCACTCAGAAGCCTCTTCACTTCTTCCTCGGTTGTGTGCACTGTGTCCAGCACTTGGTGGTGTGCCCCACCTCTCCGTCTTTCTGGAGTCCCTTCTGTCTCCTCTGTGAACACTTCTTTGAATCTCTTGTTGAGTTCTTCACATACTTCCCGGTCATTTCCTGTTGTCTCTCCTCCTTCCTTCCTTAGCCTGATTACCTGGTCCTTGACTGTTGTTTTCCTCCTGATGTGGCTGTACAACAGTTTCGGGTCAGATTTGGCTTTCGCTGCTATGTCATTTTCATATTGTCTTTGGGCCTCCCTTCTTATCTGTGCATATTCATTTCTGGCTCTACGACTGTTCTCCTTATTCTCCTGGGTCCTTTGCCTTCTATATTTCTTCCATTCCCTAGCACACTTGGTTTTTGCCTCCCTGCACCTTTGGGTAAACCATGGGCTCATCCTGGCTTTTTCATTACTCCTGTTACCCTTGGGTACAAACCTCTCCTCAGCCTCCTTGCATTTTATTGCTACATATTCCATCATCTCATTAACTGGTTTCCCTGCCAGTTCTCTGTCCCACTGAACCCCGTTCAGGTAGTTCCTCATTCCTGTGTAGTCCCCTTTCTTGTAGTTTGGCTTCATTCGTCCTGGCCTTCCTGCTTCTCCCTCCACTTGTAGCTCTACTGTGTATTCGAAGCTTACAACCACATGGTCACTGGCCCCAAGGGGTCTTTCATATGTGATGTCCTCGATATCTGCACTACTGAAGGTGAATACTAAGTCCAGCCTTGCTGGTTCATCCTCTCCTCTCTCTCTTGTAGTGTCCCTTACGTGTTGGTACATGAAGTTCTCCAGTACCACCTCCATCATCTTAGCCCTCCAAGTATCTTGGCCCCCATGTGGGTCCAAGTTCTCCCAATCTATCTCCTTGTGGTTAAAGTCACCCATGATCAGGAGCTTTGCCCTGCATGCATGAGCTCTTCTGGCCACTCTAGCCATGTGTGTGTGTGTGTGTGTGTGTGTGTGTGTGTGTGTGTGTGTGTGTGTGTGTGTGTGTGTGTGGGTGTGTGTGTGTGTGTGTGTGAGTGTGTGTGTGTGTGTGTGTGTGTGTGTGTGTGTGTGTGTGTGTGTGTGTTTATATTGAGGATGTTTGTATATTGGTGTGTGTGTGTGTACTCACCAAATAGTACTCACCTAATTGTGGTTGCAGAGGTCGAGACTCAGCTCCTGGCCCCGCCTCTTCACTGATCGCTACTGGGTCCTCTCTCTCTCTGCTTCCTGAGCTTTGTCATACCTCTTCTTAAAACTATGTATGGTTCCTGCCTCCACTTCTTCACTTGCGTGTATGTGTGTGCGTGTGTGTGTGTGTGTGTGTGTGTGTGTGTGTGTGTGTGTGTGTGTGTGTGTGTGTGTGTGTGTGGGTGTGTGTGTGTGTGTGTGTATGTGTGTGTGTGTGTATGTGTATGTGTGTGTGTGTATGTGTGTGTGTGTGTGTGTGTGTGTGTGTGTGTGTGTGTGTGTGTATGTGTGTGTGTGTGTATGTGTGTGTGTGTGTGTACTCACCTAGTTGAGGTTGCGGGGGTCGAGTCCGAGCTCCTGGCCCCGCCTCTTCACTGATCGCTACTAGGTCACTCTCCCTGAGCCGTGAGCTTTATCATACCTCTGCTTAAAGCTATGTATGGATCCTGCCTCCACTACATCGCTTCCCAAACTATTCCACTTACTGACTACTCTGTGGCTGAAGAAATACTTCCTAACATCCCTGTGATTCATCTGTGTCTTCAGCTTCCAACTGTGTCCCCTTGTTACTGTGTCCAATCTCTGGAACATCCTGTCTTTGTCCACCTTGTCAATTCCTCTCAGTATTTTGTATGTCGTTATCATGTCCCCCCTATCTCTCCTGTCCTCCAGTGTCGTCAGGTTGATTTCCCTTAACCTCTCCTCGTAGGACATACCTCTTAGCTCAGGGACTAGTCTTGTTGCAAACCTTTGCACTTTCTCTAGTTTCTTCACGTGCTTGGCTAGGTGTGTGTGTGTGTGTGTGTGTGTGTGTGTGTGTGTGTGTGTGTGTGTGTGTGTGTGTGTGTGTGTGTGTGTGTGTGTGTGTGTGTATGTGTGTGTGTGTGTAAGTGTGTGTGTGTGTGTGTGTACTCACCTAATTGTACTCACCTAGTTGCGGTTGCAGGGGTCGATACTCAGCTCCTGGCCCCGCCTCTTCACTGATCGCTACTAGATCCTCTCTCTCTCTGCTTCCTGAGCTGTATCATACCTCTTTTTAAAACTATGTATGGTTCCTGCCTCCACTGCTTCACTTGCTAGGCTATTCCACTTCCTGACAACTCTATGACTGAAGACATACTTCCTAACGTCCCTGTGACTCGTCTGAGTCTTCAGCTTCCAGTTGTGACCCCTTGTCCCTGTGTCCCCTCTCTGGAACATCCTATCTCTGTCCACCTTGTCTATTCCCCGCAGTATCTTGTATGTCGTTATCATGTCTCCCCTGACCCTTCTGTCCTCCAGTGTCGTCAGTCGGATTTCCCTTAACCTTTCCTCGTACGACATTCCCTTGAGCTCTGGGACTAGCCTTGTTGCAAACCTTTGTACTTTCTCTAACTTCTTGACGTGCTTGACCAGGTGTGGGTTCCAGACTGGTGCTGCATACTCCAGTATGGGCCTAACATACACAGTGTACAGTGTCTTGAACGATTCCTCATTAAGGTATCGGAACGCTATTCTCAGGTTTGCCAGGCACCCGTATGCTGCAGCAGTTATTTGGTTGATGTGTGCCTCCGGTGATGTGCTCGGTGTTATGGTCACCTCAAGGTCTTTCTCCCTGAGTGAGGCCTGTAGTCTTTGTCCACCTAGCCTGTACTCTATCTGCGGTCTTCTTTGCCCCTCCCCAACCTTCATGACTTTGCATTTGGCTGGATTGAATTCGAGAAACCAGTTACTGGACCACATGTCCAGCCTGTCCAGGTCTCTTTGCAGTCCTGCCTCATCCTCGTCCGATTTAATTCTTCTCATCAACTTCACATCATCTGCGAACAGGGACACTTCAGAGTCTATTCCTTCCATCATGTCGTTCACATATATAAAAAATAGCACTGGTCCTAGAACTGACCCCTGTGGGACCCGGCTCGTCACAGGCGCCCACTGTGATACCTCTTCATGTACCATGACTCGTTGCTGCCTCCCTGTCAAGTATTCCCTGATCCATTGCAGTGCCCTCCCTGTTTTATGCGCCTGATCCTCCAGCTTCTGCACTAATCTCTTGTGGGGAACTGTGTCAAAGGCCTTCCTGCAGTCTATTAAAACGCAATCTACCCACCCCTCTCTCTCGTGTCTTACTTGTGTTACCTTGTCCTAAAACTCCAGGAGGTTTGTGATACAAGATTTGCCTTCCATGAACCCATGCTGGTTTTCATTTATAATCTTGTTCCTTTCCAGGTGTTCGACCACTCTCTTCCTGATAATCTTCTCCATGACTTTGCACACAATACGTGTCAGAGACACAGGTCTGTAGTTTAGCGCCTCGTTTCTGTTTCCTTTCTTAAATATGGGGACTACATTAGCTGTCTTCCATTTCTCAGGTAGTTGCCCAGTTTCAAGGGATGTGTTGAAGATTGTGGTTAGAGGCATGCACAGCATCTCTGCTCCTTCTCTAAGGACCCATGGGGAGATGTTGTCCGGTCCCATCGCCTTTGAGGTGTCAAGGTCACTTAGGAGCTTCTTCACCTCCTCCTCAGTTGTTCGTATGTCATCCAACACTTGTTGGTATATTCCCTCTTGATGTTCCCTTCTGTGCTATCTTCCCAAAGCCCTTCCTGTCTCTACTGTAAAAACTTCCTTAAATCTCCTGTTCAGCTCCTCACATACCACCTGATCATTTCTTGTGAGTTCTCCACCTTTTGTCCTTAATCTGATCACCTGGTCTTTGACTGTTGTCTTCCTCCTGATGTGGCTATACAACAGTTTCGGGTCAGTCTTGATTCTCGATGATATGTCATTTTCATACTGTCGCTGGGCCTCCCTCCTTACCTGTGCATACTCATTCCTGGCTCTGCGACTAATCTCCCTATTTTCGTGTGTTCTCTGCGTTCGGTACTTTTTCCATTCTCCATTGCACTTTGTTTTTGCTTCCTTACACCGTCAGGTAAACCAGGGTCTCGTTCTGGTCTTCCCGTTGTTACTGTTGCCCTTGGGAATAAACCTTTCCACTGCCTCCTTGAATTTTGTTGTTACATATTCCATCATTTCATTTACTGGCTTTCCTGTCAGTTCTCTGTCCCACTGGACCTCCCGCAGAAAGTTCTTCAACCCTATGTAGTCCCCTCTTTTATAGTCAGGCTTTTCCCATTCAACTCCTGTTATTCTCTCCACTTGCAGCTCTACTATGTATTCAAAGCACAGAACCACGTGGTCGCTAGCTCCTAGGGGACTCTCATACTTGATGTTCTCAATGTCTGAGCTGCCCAGGGTGAACACAAGGTCCAATCTTGCTGGTTCATCCTCCCCTCTCACTCTGGTAGTGTCCTTAACATGTTGGTGCATGAGGTTTTCCAGTACCACGTCCAACATCCTGGTTCTCCATGTTTCGGGACCCCCATGTGGCTCCAGGTTTTCCCAGTCAATCTCCC
>NC_091303.1:1112500-1130000 GCF_038502225.1 Cherax quadricarinatus
AGACCAGAACTGAGCTGCATAATCTAGGTGAGGCCTTACTAATGATGTATAAAGCTGCAGTATGACTTCTGGACTTCTGTTGCTTACACTTCTTGATATAAATCCCAGTAATCTATTTGCCTTATTACGTACGCTTAGGCATTGCTGTCTTGGTTTAAGGTTGCTGCTCACCATAACCCCCAAGTCATTTTCGCAATCTGTATGGCTAAGTTCTACATCATTTAACTTATAAGTACTAGGGCTATGGGCACTCCCAAGCTTCAGAACCTTGCATTTATCTACATTGAACTGCATCTACCACTTTTCTGACCAAGAATAGAGTTTGTTTAAATCCTCCTGAAGTTCCATAACATCTACGTTTGAATCAATTATCCTACCTATCTTTGTGTCATCGGCGAATTTGCTAATATCACTAGTAATTCCCTCATCAAGATCATTGATATATATTATAAACAACAACGGGCCCAAGACTGATCCGTGTGAAACGCCACTTGTTACAGATCCCCACTCGGATTTAACCCCATTTATGGACACTCTCTGCTTCCTGTCAGTGAGCCATGACTCGGTCCATGAGAGCACTTTTCCCCCAGTGCCATGAGCTGCCACTTTCTTTAACAGTCTATGGTGCGGAACTTTATCAAAAGCCTTACTAAAATCTAAGTAAATAATATCAAATTATTTATTGTGGTCAACAGCCTCAAAAGCTTTACTGAAGAAAGTTAATAAATTAGTTAGACAAGACCGGCCTCTTGTGAATCCATGCTGAGTATCATTAATCAAGCTATGCTTATCGAGATGGCTTCTTATAATCTCAGCTATAATTGACTCTAGTAATTTGCCTACAATTGAGGTCAGGCTTATTGGGCGGTAATTTGACGGTAACGACTTGTCCCCTGTTTTAAAAATAGGAATTACATTAGCCATCTTCCACATATCAGACACTACACCTGTTTGAAGAGATAAATTAAAAATATTAGTTAATGGTTCACAGAGTTCCATTTTGCATTCCTTAAGAACCCTTGAAAAAACCTCATCAGGACCCGGCGACTTATTTTGCTTCAGTCTGTCTATCTGCTTCACAACCATCTCACTAGTGACTGTGATGTTACATAATTTATCTTCTTCTAACCCACTGTAAAAATTAATTACACCATGAGGTGTAGCCAGCAATTCTTGCAAAATTTTCTGGAGTCCTGTCATCCAGAAATGTTTCAACAATAGCTATCATGTCGGGACGTCGAGTGTTCACAAAACTATGTGTGAGCTCTCCAACATTAGTAATGAAACCTCTAATGTTGGCCGACAGGATGCTGATAGACTGGCTCCTCATGATGAAGTGGTCAGCTTGATGTGGTGGGTGTGTAGGGAATGTAAGATGCCTGCCCTTGAGAGAGATAGGGTACTGAGGCAGCTGCAGGGATGTAGGTCTGTGGTCTTGTATAAGGCGCAATCCCACCTGCTGGGCTGGGATAGGAGTAGCTAAGTGGGTGACGTGTGAGAGTGTTCACCAGTTCAGAGATCCTGCTGGTTTGTTCTGAGAACAGGTCTCTAAACAGGTGGCCCTGTCTGTCAAGTTCCTTTTTCTTCCAACACTGGTCCTCCTTATGTCCTTTCTTGTAGCAGTAATTACACCTGGTATCTCGCAGGCAGTTGTTGGCAGTGTGCCCCTTCCGGTGACAGCGAGAGCACAGCCTAGGAGCCTGGGAGGGTGGACTAGGATTTGTTGCACCTCCTGAGTTTTGCAGATTTGTCCTCAGATTCTGCCGCTGGAACTGTGTTAGTGGAGGATGAGACGGCTGTAGATGTCTTCCTCCTCCACGTCCTCCTCCACGTCCTCTGCCCCGTCCTCTCAATGGAACGGAATCAGCAAGACATCCTATTGGGGCAAGTGTTCCACAAGGAAGCGTGCTGGGTCCATTGTTATGGAATGTCTACTTCAACGACCTTCTTCATCTCATCCCAGAATCACATGCATATGCAGACGACTGTACACTGACATTCACTTATCCAAGAGAAGAAATGCCAGCTGCTCTAAGCTACATCAATCACCAGCTGAGAGCTATATCAGCTTGGGGAAATAGATGGCAAGTAACATTTGCACCTGAGAAAACGCAAATGATGATCGTCTCTAGGCACCATGATGGTAATGCTGGTGCAGTAGTAAGGATGAATGGGAGGATGTTGGCACCTGGAGAAGAAGTTGATATCCTTGGGGTGAAATTTGACTCCAAACTAACCATGAAGAACCATGTTGTAAATCTTGCAAACAAGGCAGCCAGGAAGCTTACAGCACTTCGCCGTATCTCCCATCTGCTTGACAGTAGGGGTTGCAAGATCCTGTACGAGGCACAAGTACGCTCGCACCTTGAGTATGCTCCACTTTCTTGGTTTGCCTGCCCCCCCTCTCATCTGCGACTGCTTGACAGAGTAGAGAACAGAGCAAGACGTCTCATCTCTCGCCTGGACCCATCCTGGATAGATCTGTCATTTCAGCAGAGCCTTCAACATAGGAGGGATGTGGGTGGCCTTACTGTTATGTACAAGGCCAATATTGTCAAAATACCACACTTGGATCCTCTTCGAGGACAGCGTGAAACAAGGTTTTATGCCACAAGACGGGCAGAAAGCAGCAACTTCACTCTGGCTGTACCCTTCTCCAGAACATCACTCCATCTGAGATCATACATACCCAGGATGACTAGAGTATGGAACACATTCGTACAGCATAATGATGTCAACGAGATAAAGTCAGTTGATCAAATGAAAATGCTGGCCCACAGATGGCTCCAACTTCATCCTGTTTCCTACTTGTATGTCTCATAACAATTAAAATGCTTTCAAATGAGCTGATGTAGGTAACAGCTCTTAGCTTGCCAATAAAGTTAGGAATCCTTAACCTGTAAATAGCTGTCAATAAAGCTAGGGATCCTTAACCTTGTCAAACCCTGTGTAAAAAAAAAAAACAAAAAAAAAAAAAAAAAAAAAAAAAAAAAAAAAAAAAAAAAAAAAAAAAAAGAGCTTGAGAGCTTGAGAGCTTGAGAGCTTGAGAGAGCTTGAGAGAGAGAGAGAGAGAGAGAGAGAGAGAGAGAGAGAGAGGGGGGAGAGAGAGGGGGGGGAGAGAGAGAGAGAGAAACAAATGGTTGAATACATGTTTTTTTTGGGTGCAAACCTGGTATAAGTACCAACAAGTTGTGATTAAAGAGAACAGAGCAAACAATTATATCATAAATTTGGAGTGAAGGAGGTCCAAGGACCTTACCACAATCTACGAGACATGTGTTCAGTCCTCGCAGCATTCATGGACGTTTATGCAGCAGAAAATGAAAGAATGGATACAAGAAATAAATTAGAAACTAAGACACAGGAGACTGGGAAAAAAGCTTGATGAACAGGTAAGAATGCCTAGAAAATCACTACGGTGGACACGGGATATCTAACAGGAAAGAAGCAAAGCGTAATATTCCCGAAAGAGGTATCGGAATGGACAAGCATAATGAACGGGGTTCCACAAGTATCGGTACTGATTCCGTTATACGCGAAAGACTTGACGAAGATATAGAGACTGATAACTCTGTAGATGATTTGTAAAGTAAAAGGACACAAGTGCAACTGATGTGACATTTTTATTGTGGCAACGTTTCGCTTTCCAGGAGCTTCGCCAAGCCGTTACAAACAATACAGGGACACAGAGGGTATATATAGGCTCAGAGTGAGGTGCATTACAAGTGGTAGTAGTAGTAGTAGTGATATAAGTAGTAGTAGTAGTAGTAGTAGTAGTAGTAGTAATACAATATGTTAGAACAATTAACTCGCACATTAGTAAAAGGATATAAAAGCTATTACTTGGGTAACATAAAAATAGGTTAGACAAATATTTCTATTGGAGGCTGGATAGAGAAGGCCTGTTTCATTGTTCATTCCCTATAATGTGCTTTGTGTAGTATTAACAGGAGAGACTATGTGATGGCAGGAGGATTCTTGCTAAGACTTCAGAGATGGTGAAGCTGCCTTTGTTTTGTTTAATTGTATTAGAAACAGCAATTAGTGAAGATTCAAGGAACTTGCGTCTGTGGAAGCTGGTTTTTTTGATCACTAATTGGGCGTCCCTGAATTTCATGAGATGATTGGTGGAATTTCGGTGTTGTACACAGGCGTTGTTCAAGTTATCGTTCCTAAATGCGTAAATGTGTTCATTGAGGCGGGTGTAGAGGTTTCTTGCTGTTTCACCTACGTAAATCTTGTCGCAGCCTCCACAGGGTATAGTGTAAACCCCTGCGTTGACTAGTTCGTGGTGCTTGGATTTTGTTCTGGTTAGATTCTTTATTGAAGTGCTGGAATCGATGGCGACTCTGGTGTTAGCTTGTGAAAGTACTTTAGAAACATTCAGTGCAACGTGGCTGTTGGGCAGAATTATAACTATGTTAGGAGTGGTGTTGGTGCGTGGAGAATTAATGATCTGAAGAGCTCTTTTCTTGCAATCTTTGATGGAAAAGGAAGGAAAATGTAAATCAGTGAAGGTAGGTGAATGTATATACATTCCTCGTCAAGAAATTCAGGACTACAAATTCGGTATGTTCTCGGGAAAAATTCGATGATGTTGCCTCTTTTGGTCCTAGTATCTTGACTGGAATAGAAGTGTGTGAGATCATTTTTATTTGTAGGTTTCCGATAAACTTGAAATCTTAAGTTGTTGCCTACTTTGTGAATGAGGACGTCTAGGAAAGGTAGCTTGTCATTGGACTCTTCTTCTAGTGTAAACTAGATCGCCGATTCAACTGCGTTCAGCCTTGCCTGAAGATTCCGTACATCAAGACGTTTGTGAGTTATTAGGAGGACGTCGTCCACGTAACGTAATCAAGTGACGCTTGAAGGGATGATGTTGGCGAAGTGTTCCATGTACAAGTTGGCTAAGACGGCACTGATGGGGGACCCCATTACCATGCCGTAGGTTTGTTTGAAGAGCCTGTTATTGAAAGAAAAACAGTTGAAATTAACACAGAGTTCAATCAAGCCAACAAAATCTCCAGGAGGTAGAGGAAGAATAAGGTCCTGATTGACTTTACATCGTAGAACCTCGATGGCTTTAGTGGTAGGCACTTTTGTGAAGAGAGACGTCACGTCCAAACTGCTCTGTTTCTTGTTACGGATGGAGAAGTTGCGGGTGCGGTTGAGAAGGTCGCCTGAATGCTTAAGATGAGCGGGGCTGATGGTCCCCAGAAGGCAGGAAAGATGTTTGGCAAGAACTCCGGCAAGTTTGTGTGGTGCACTGCCTATAACTGACGTGATTGGTCTGAGAGGAATATTATGTTTATGGGCCTTGGGTAAACCATACATGTGTGCTGGTTTAGGGTTGCTGGGTAACAAATACAGAAGTTTCTTCCCTTCTCTAGTGCGTTTGAGTATTTGTCTGGTTTTGTATAGAAAATCCTTGGTGAGTGTCTCCCACTTTTGAGTGCTGATGGGTTCGTATGAAGATTGATCATTCAAAAGATCCATCATTTTGGTGTTGTAGTGGCTGGTGTTGAGTATGACGACTCCACCTCCTTTGTCGGCGGTGGTGACGATAATGTTGGGGTCGTTGGCGAGGTCCTTAAAGGCAGTGATATATCGTCTAGGAAGATTAGAAGAAGAAGGTTCACATAAAGCTGCAGTGATGATTCGGAAAAAATGAGGACAATTAAAACAAAAGAAGACAAGTAAGTGTTACAAACTGACCTGCATTAAAAAGTATTTATTTGAATTCAACATCAGCAAGGGCAAGGTTATGAAAATTAGGGAAGTTGAAAAGAGATAAAAAATGGAGAGCTACAAACCTCACTCAAGAGAAAATACCTCATGGAGAGCAGAATATGAAGTAATGCAGCTCAGACGAACATCAACTGAACACAGTCACTGACAGACACACAGATACACAAAGACACACACACACGCACACACACTCAAAATCACCAATCACTCACACTCACATACTCACTCACACACACACGCACACACACACGCACACACACATACATATACACACATGCTCCATTCATCAATACACCGATGCGGAACTAAATACAAAGAGAGAAATTATACGTTTGTTGTTGTAAAGTATGCACTTACTGCCAGCACTTAAGAATACGGTCAAAATATTGAACCTAAATTCACGATAATTCCTAGAAATGTTAAATTAAGATGTAGATCCCTTTGCAGTTTTATTAAAAACAAGAATATGTAGAAAAGAAAAGTGTGTTCTAGTGCAGAAGAAAAACTCTGAGTGTACTCACGCGTGTGAATGTTTGTGTATACGTGTGATGTATGTGTGTGTGAGAATGTGTGTGTACTCACTTTGTTGTGGTTGCAGGGGCTGAGTCACAGCTCCTGGCCCGTCTCTTCACTGACCGCTACTAGGTCACTCTTCCTGCTCCATGAGCTTTATCATACCTCTTCTTAAAACTATGTATGGATCCTGCCTCCACTACATCACTTCCCAGACTATTTCACTTCCTGACAACTCTGTGAATGAAGAAATACTTCCTAACATCCCTGTGATTCATCTGAGTCTTCAACTTCCAACTGTGATCCCTTGTTTCTGTGTCCCATCTCTGGAACATCCTGTCTCTATCCACCTTATCGATTTCTCTCAGTATTTTACACGTCTTTATCATATTTTCCCTATCTCTCCTGTCCTTCAGTGTTGTCACGTCGATTTCCCTGAACGTCTCCTCGTAGGACATACCCCTTAGCACCGGGACTAGTCTTGTTGCAAACCTGTGCACTTTCTCTAGTTTCCTTACGTCCTTGGCTAGATGTGGGTTCCAAACTGGTGCTGCATACTCCAGTATGGGCCTAACATACACAGTGTACACGGCCCTGAACGATTCCTTATGAAGATTTCGGAATGCTGTTCTTAATTTTGCTAGGCGCCCGTATGCTGCAACAGTTATTTGGGAGTTGTGCCTTGTGTGTGTGTGTGTGTACTCACCTATTTGTACTCACCTATTTGTGGTTGCAGGGGTCGAGTCTTAGCTCCTGGCCCCGCCTCTTCACCGGTTGCTACTGGGCCCTCTCTCTCCCCGTTCCATGAGCTTTATCAAACCTCGTCTTAAAACTGTGTATGGTTCCTGCCTCCACTACGTCATTTTCTAGGCTATTCCACTGCCTTACAACTCTATGACTGAAGAAATACTTCCTACTATCTCTCTGACTCATTTGTGTCTTCAACTTCCAATTGTGGCCTCTTGTTTCTGTGTCCTCTCCCTGGAACATCCTGTCTTTGTCCACCTTGTCTATTCCACGCAGTATTTTATATGTCGTTATCATGTCTCCCCTGACCCTCCTGTCCTCCAGTGTCGTCAGGCCGATTTCCCTTAATCTTTCTTCATAGGACATTCCCCTTAGCTCTGGAACTAACCTTGTCGGAAAACCTTTGTACTTTCTCTAGTTTCTTGACGTGCTTTATCAAGTGCGGGTTCCAAACAGGTGCTGCATACTCCAGTATGGGCCTGACATACACGGTGTACAGTGTCTTGAATGATTCCTTACTAAGGTATCGGAATGCTGTTCTCAGGTTTGCCAGGCGCCCATATGCTGCAGCAGTTATCTGATTGATGTGTGCTTCCGGAGACATGCTCGGTGTTATACTCACCCCAAGATCTTTCTCCTTGAGTGAGGTTTGCAGTCTTTGGCCACCTAGCCTATACTCTGTCTGTGGTCTTCTGTGCCCTTCCCCTATCTTCATGACTTTGCATTTGGCAGGATAAAATTCGAGAAGCCATTTGCTGGACCAGGTGTCCAGTCTGTCCAGGTCTCTTTGAGGTCCTGCCTGGTCCTCATCAGATTTAATTCTCCTCATTAACTTCACATCATCTGCAAACAGGGACACTTCTGAGTCTAACCCTTCCATCATGTCGTTCACATATACCAAAAATAGCACTGGTCCTAGGACCGACCCCTGTGGGACCCCGCTCGTCACAGGTGCCCACTGTGATACATCATTACGTACCATGACTCGTTGTTGCCTCCCAGTCAGGTATTCTCTGATCCATTGCAGTGCCCTTCCTGTTATATGCGCCTGATGCTCTAGCTTCTGCACTAATCTCTTGTGAGGAACTGTGTCAAAGGCCTTCTTGCAGTCCAAGAAGATGCAATCAACCCACCCCTCTCTCTCGTGTCTTACTTCTGTTATTTTATCATAAAACTCCAGAAGGTTTGTGACACAAGATTTGCCTTCCGTGAATCCTTGCTGGTTGGCATTTATACTCTTGTTCCGTTCCAGGTGCTCCACCACTCTCCTCCTGATAATCTTCTCCATAATTTTGCATACTATACACGTCAATGACACAGGTCTATAGTTTAGTGCCTCTTTTCTGTCTCCTTTTTTAAAAATGGGAACTACATTTGCCGTCTTCCATACCTCAGGTAGTTGCCCAGTTTCCAGGGACGTGTTGAAGATTGTGGTAAGTGGCACGCACAACATATCTGCTCCCTCTCTAAGGACCCACGGGGAGATGTTGTCCGGTCCCATTGCCTTTGAGGTATCGATGTCCCTTAGCAGTTTCTTCACCTCCTCCTCATCTGTATGTATGTCGTCCAACACTTGTTGGTGTATTCCTTGCTGGTGTCCCCATCTGGTCTGTCCCCCCAGAGTCCTTCCTGTCTCTACTGTAAATACTTCCTTAAATCTTGTGTTGAGCTCCTCACATACCTCTTGATCGTTTCTTGTGAGTTCTCCACCTTCTTTCCTCAGCCTTATCACCTGGTCCTTGACTGTTGTCTTCCTCCTAATGTGGCTATACAGCAGTTTCGGGTCAGATTTGACTTTCGATGCTATGTCGTTTTCATACTGTCGCTGGGCCTCCCTCCTTATCTGTGCATACTCGTTTCTGGCTCTTCTACTAATCTCCTTGTTTTCCTGGGTCCTATGCCTCCTGTACCTTTTCCATTCTCTGTTGCACTTAGTTTTTGCCTCCCTACACCTTCGGGTAAACCAAGGACTCGTTTTGGTCTTCCTATTATTTCTGTTTCCCTTGGGAGCAAAACTTTCCTCTGCCTCCTTGCACTTTGTTGCCACATATTCCATCATCTCCTTTACTGATTTTCCTAACATTTCTCTGCCCCACTGAACCTCCTGCAGGAAGTTTCTCATACCTGTGTAGTCCCCCCTTTTATAGTTTGGCCTGTCCCCTTCAGTTCCTGTTACCTTCTCCACTTGTAACTCTACTATATAGTCAAAACTCAGAACCACGTGATCGCTAGCTCCAAGGGGCCTCTCGTAAGTGATGTCCTCAATGTCTGAACTGCTCAGGGTGAACACAAGATCCAGTCTTGCTGGTTCATCCTCCCCTCTCTCTCTGGTTGTGTCCCTGACATGTTGATGCATGAGGTTTTCAAGTACCACATCCATCATCTTGGTGTGTGTGTGTGTGTGTGTGTGTGTGTGTGTGTGTGTGTGTGTGTGTGTGTGTGTGTGTGTGTGTGTGTGTGTGTGTGTGTGTGTGTGTGTGTGTGCGTATGTGTGTGTGTGTATGTATGTGCGTCAACATTGCATAATAGAAGTAACTAACAGCAGGGTATGCTAAACGTCATGTACGCTGCTAAATATTATGCTGGCCACAACATTCACCGAACAACAGGATAGAACGACAGACAGCACATTATAGCAGACACAAAGTTTCTCAGCAACTCGGTAGGACGGACGCTACGCTCACTTAACAACACAGTATGCCGGACGTAGCACTCGACAGACAATAGAGCAAGAAGCAACTATTCGCCTGGCTGCTGCGTCACATAAAATTTTCACATTCTTGAATCTGTGTTGTGGAGGTGCATCAGGCGTGTAATACACACTACTGGGAAATAATTTATTAGCTCAGCTTCTCTCCACCTAGAGACTTTTCTCTCCATAAAATATTTATGCTATATAATTACTCACTCCTGGGCATTATTCAGTTATGCCAAGTTAGATGAGTGGAGTTTGAGTGCAAATAATTCAAAAGGCTTCCCTGCATAACATATAACACTGAGTGAAAAATTACATTACACTTGTATATACTACGTGAAATGAGAAATGGTCTGATGATACCGACAAGATGTGGACAGTTCAGGACATTTATTAAATGAAACGTTACTCCACAAGTGGCTTCTTAGGACTGAAAAAGCACTCATGTCGAAACACTTCCTTTAATAAATGTCCTGAACTGTACATAGGTGTCTTTTTCCACTGTAATTGAAATCTTGAGGAGTCAGTGAAGGATGATAAATAGAAACTCCAACTATAAGAACAAGGTTTACGGAAAATTTTCCTGGGATCAAATTAAGAGGGAAAAAGTTTGCGTGAGTATATTTATTTTAGACTAAATGTGTGAATGACCTTGTTGTAGGTCGCTTGTCTGTTGGATTCGCTTATTTGCAAAGGTATGTTACTTCAGCTTTAACAGGAGGCCTCTCTAAAAGTTATCCTGCTGTTGGAAGGTGACGTGGGGACCAGGAAGTCTCGGTTGATTTTTTGACCGTTGCACATTAACGTAACCTAAAGTAATATTCTTATATCACACTTACTTTGTTTAACCTGGTCTTCAGCTTGTTTCTGCTTTCATTTTATGAAATTGTTATATTGCTAAGCTTTGCTCAGGGTTGATAATTATTATTGGACAACTCAGTACTGCTGGTTGTATTAGTAAAGCATGGGGAGGGGGGTTGACTGAAGAGTTGTGAAGAATTGGTGCAGTACTGGTGCTCGTTTTCTGCTGTTCTCTGAGAGCAGTCAAGTTATAGATGAGATACATCTTATGAAAAGTTTAAAACAGTCACTTGAATTAGGAACAAGACCATTCCAATCAAAACAGTAGATTTGTTGATAGGATTATATGTACTGAAAGAAAACCCACTAGCAAAAAATACTGGAAACCCGTATCACTGCGCTAGGTCACACGGCCCCTTCATCTGCAAAATGGACCTTAAAAGACTAATCCCGGTCCCTTGGATGGCAGTTTCTAGTAGCTCAGACGTGCCACTGTGGCTGGTACCAGTTTTACACTTTCTCGTGTGCTGTATTAAATTTTTCAGGTGGAAAGCTAAAAAACATAAAACCTAACAACAATAATCCTTCTCGTCATAAAACACACAAATCCGAGCCTGGATGTCCTCTACCTACAACGCTCTACCGGGGGTAGATTGTTAGACTGTTGACTTGTACATTAATGGGATTAATGCTGCAGTATAATGCTCTGATAATGACGGCTGGATTTTTTTCCTTCCCCCTCCCGGTTTTTTTTTCACTGCAGCTGTTTCATTACAACTATTGCACTAGTTTTTTTTCTTGAGTTCCTCGATAAATGTTACCTTGCTCATACCCCGACAACACGTCAGTTCATAAACACTACTTGCCTCCACTCACTCCTATCACGCTCACACAAGCCTGTTGCATGCTCAAGCCCCTCACACACAAAATCTTCTTTAACCCTTCCTCCAACTACTCCTACTTTTCTCTAAATAAAGTTTATACACTCTCCTATTCATTCTGTTTTTCTCAACAGCATATCTAGACAGAAGAGTCGTTACGGAAGAGGTCTTCATTCAACAGTTAACTAATATAGAGTAATAGGTTACCTCTTACAGTAAAGGTTAAGGATTTCCTAGCTGTTGAGAAGAACATAAAAAAATGTATTGTACATTAAATGTTCTGCGTGAATATATTTGAATATTGTATGGACAAGTTTAGATTCAAACTAAATGTTAAGTAAAAGATCAAACTCGCCCATAGAATTAAATTAGCGACCACTAGAATAATTATGACTCACGGTACCTATCCTAAAATGCACATAAGCATTGGTACATTAGGAACATCTTAGAGTCTACGGCAACATGTTGATAAGAACAATTGAAACTTATTCCTCTAAAAGATTACATCATAAAGAAAGCAGCTACTCATTTTTTTATATATAAATATGTTGCATAAACAACAAGCAGCTGTTCTTTTATCATAGGTAGAACGAGCGAAATAATTGCCCATGATGTGTTGCCTTTCAAAATACTATTGTTCGCCTCAATGATATGTCTACATCGAAGCTCTTCATCTCTACGTGTCAAGCCATGTCGATCCATCAGCCCCACCAAAACACTAAATCACGTTTTCTCGCTCCTACTATGAAACCGACATTCTCTTCCACGTAAAAGAGCTCACATTCTCTTCAGATAAACATAACTGTGGCAATCGCTCAACGTTCTTATTTTCCGCTAGGGTGAAGTGGCAGGAGGGATGAAAACGTTTTGAGAGAGTAATATCTTTCTTTTCTCCCTCTGTGTCTCCTCCATATATTATCACTATGGTCAAAGCCGGCTATAATTCTCGCCTTGGAATGTAAACAGAGACATTTTTCTTCCTTGTGTGAGAAGTCCAGATATTTGTTGGTGAAAGATATGGACCATTGGAGCAGAGAGGCGGGAGCAACGGGAAGATATCTAGTGAAACCTTGTGTCTAATGACGTCATATTTATTGTTAATGACTCGTATATGTTTATTTTATGAGAGGAAACATTGTTACAGAAATGGCTATTTTGAGAAAAGATATCTGTATTGTCTGAGGGTAAACATGAATAATGATGAGATACTTTCACTAAATAAGCTAAACGATTTTAAAAATGTTACGTATATACGTTTGAAATATATCCTTCCTGCTATTTATTTTTAAATTGCTGTGAAGTAATCGAGTGAGTGTTTGTTGAATGTCACGCAGCTCCCAGGATTCTACCCGGAACTAACGTTTATATAAAAAGATTATTTAATATTTCACTCTTAAAGCCTCAAAACAGATTGTGCCCTCAAGAAAAGGGCAAATTAACAACCATAATTTAATGTTACCATTATTAAAATCTGCATTGTATCCTGTCAAAATGAATCAATCAGTAAGGTATGTACAGATCAGGGAACAAAAGATTCTACGTGGCTTACCTGGGCTAATAATCAGTTAGCTGCTAAATTTTTTTATTACAAACAATTTCCATTCGCTCAGAAGCTGCTTCATGTTGATGGACAGGTTGCAAAGGTCAGTTTGACAATTCTCGCATTGACTTTTCTTTTTACTTGCCGAAAAAAAAAATACGGATTTTTCTGTTTTGACTTCAGAGTTTTTGAGGAAAAACATTTAGCTATAATTATAATTATGTTAATTGTCTTTCTATGACAAATAGTAATGATAAAACATATTTAATTACCAATGATAATAAGTAATAATAATAATAATAATAATAATAATAATAATAATAATAATAATAAAAATAATAATAATAAAAATAATAATAAATATAATAATAATAATAGTAATAATAATAAAAATAATAATAAAAATAATAATAATAATAATAATAATAATAATAATAATAATAATAATAATAATAATAATAATAACAATAATAATAATAATAATAATAACAATAATATAATAAATAATAATAATAAAAATAACAATAACAATAATACTCTCAGCTGAGGATACAAAGATACTTAAGAGGCGTCCTCACAGACAGGGAGGCGCATTCAGCAGGATCCTGTTTCATGAAGATTCTCGACTCAAATCTGTAACCAGATACAGATGTCTGGGATTGAGTCTCCGCTACTTAGTCTTGTTGTATCAAGACTCGCCAATACGAAGAGAGGTGGGCGGGTTTCTTCCAGGTATAGGGCTGATGAGAAAGTTATGCATTTTGCCTACATTACTTCATTGGCTGAAAAATTAATGAACAAGCGATGAGGATCTTCGTAGGAAGTGCATATATCAATAAAATCTTAATATGTACAGGGAATTTGATATTCCAAGCATCAGAGATCTTGTCAGAGCAACACATGTTCACAATGATGGTAATATACTTAGAAAGTGCATCCAACCCCTTATAAAGAAGCTGCCCTGTCCCCAGACTTTCGTCATCACAGGTGAACACTTTCTCAAATAGATAAAAAAAAATGAAACTGATATCCAGGTGAATGAAATACACTATTTATGTGAAGAAAGAAAATAGCGACATTTTCCCCAAAGAATCTTTTTAGATAATAATCAAAGCTTTGTCTTGAAGCTTAGCACTACGCTTTAAGTTGTACTGATGCTTGAATCATAAAGCATTCTTTTCCACATATTTTGCATGATGACGGCTCTCTTCGCCAGCCTACTTGTGCTGCTAGTAGTGCCGTTGTTGTCATGCAGAGTGATTGCTTCCACGCAGCAACTGAAACCTCGGAAACTGGGCTTCCAACCTTTAAATTGAACTATTTGTTATACTCCTTGTCCATGTATGTATGATGTCACCGTTGTTGTTCAATATATTTACAAATGGTTTTATAAGAGAAGCGAATGTTCGGGTGTTGACAAGAGGCTTGGGGTTAAAAGATTAAGAATCTAACACAAAGTGGGAGTTGTCAAACTGAGTTTTTGAAAGATTCTGAAGAGAAATTGCAGAGGTTGGTGGATGAGTTTGATAGGGTATGTAAAAGAAGAAAATTGAAAGTGATTATAGGAAAGAGTAAAGTGATGAGGATAACAAAAAAAATTAGGTAACGAAAGATTGGATATCACGTTGGAAGGAGAGAGTATGGAGGAGGTGAATGTATTCAGATATTTAGGAGTAGACGTTTCAGCAGATGGGTCTATGAAAGATGAGGTGAATCATAGAATTGACGAAGGGAAAAAGTTGAGTAGTGCACTGAGGAGTGTGTGGTGATAAGAACTTTGTCCATGGAAGCAAAAAGAGGAATGTATGAGAGTATAGTTATACTAGCTCTCTAATATGGGTGTGAAGCATGGATGATGAATGTTGCAGCGAGGAGAAGGCTGGAGGCAGTGGAGATGTCATGTCTGAGGGCAATGTGTGGTGTGAATATAATGCAGAGAATTCGTAGTTTAGAAATTAGGAGGAGGTGTGGGATTACCAAAACTATTATCCAGAGGGCTGAGGAAGGGTTGTTGAGGTGGTTCGGACTTATAGAGAAAATGGAACAAAATAGAATGACTTCGAAAGTGTATAAATCTGTAGTGGAGGGAAGGCAAGGTAGAGGTCGGCCTAGGAAAGGTTAGAGTGAGGCGGTAAAAGAGGTTTTGTGCGCTTTGGGTTTGGACTTCCAGAAAGTATGCGTGAATGTCTTAGATAGAAGCGAATGGAGACAAATGGTTTTTAGGACTTGAGCAGAATAATATTTATAAAGGGATTCAGGAAAACAGACAGGCTGGACTTGAGTCCTGGAGGTGGAAAGTACAGTCCCTACACTCTGAAGAAGGGGTGTTAAAGTTGCAGTTTTATAACTGTAGTGCAAGCGCGCCTCTGGCAAGACAGTGATGAAGTGAATGATGATGAAGTTTTTTCTTTTTCGGGCCACCCTACCATTGTGGGAAACGGTCGATATATATATATATATATATATATATATATATATATATATATATATATATATATATATATATATATATATATATATATATATGTATGTATATATATATATACATATATATATACTTGACGTGCTGTTGGAGTGTGAGCAAAGTAACATTTATGAAGGGATTCAGGGAAACCGGCAGGCCGGACTTGAGTCCTGGAGATGGGAAGTACAGTGCCTGCACTCTGAAGGAGGGGTGTTAATGTTGCAGTTTAAAAACTGTAGTGTAAAGCACCCTTCTGGCAAGACAGTGATGGAGTGAATGATGGTGAAAGTTTTTCTTTTTCGGGCCACCCTGCCTTGGTGGGAATCGGCCGGTGTGATAATATATAATATATAATATATATATATATATATATATATATATATATATATAATATATATATATATATATATATATATATATATATATCCACAATGGGGGATAGGAGCACTCTTCCTGTTTCATGTTCAAACATCCTGACATTAGTCAATATACATGCCTCTTTATAAACCTATGACAAACTTGTAATTTCATGCAATTACGGGTCCTCAACCTTCTCTCATTTTACGCAAGACGATTGCATGCAATTTTGCTCGTTTCATGACGGCACCACTTTCAGAAGTGACAAGAGCTATCACTCATTTCAACATATGATAAACCGCACAGCTTTACGAAGTGACAAGCTATGCGCAAATGAAAAAAAAATATGTTAATCATATTTATTCACTGTGACACTTGTTTCAACTGTTATAAATGAAAGAAAAACACAGAAACCCCAACGGTGAAATTTGAAGGTACGAAATACATCAGCAATGATGTGCAAAGATTATTGATAACTACTATCACAACAGGTCACGACCCATCATTATAGCAAATTATTAGGCACTTAACTCTCTTTCTTCACCGAGTTCTCACAATGCCCCGTGGTTAGTCAGGCCAGCAGAGGTTAATCACAAGTGTGAGCGAGAGTAAATGGTGAGGTAATTCTGGCACTGTGCTAACAACACCTTTCCTCTGCCCAATTTTGTGCCATAATTTATACTGAAAATGAGAGGAGCGTGTATAAAGTACGTATGGTAGAGCAACGACATTTTTACCTATATAAGTAGAGTTTTTATCGCTTTCACAGACAGTGAGAGACACAAGCGGATTTGTAACTATGTAAGTCCATTGATATTTCGAAGATTCGGAAATTGGCAATTAAGGAGCGGTTGTTGGTATGGTAAAACTATTATTATGTTTAACAAAATTTATGACTAACCTCAAATATCAACAAATTAAATCTTAATTAAGAGAAAATCAATAAAAAGTGAGTATTTCGCTCTATGATACACCAGAGTTCAGAACCAGTAGTTTGCATGCTAAAAGGAAAAAAAATGTTTACTGCATAGTCTACAGATGCTCACGAAAACCGTCACATCCTCTTTATGCTGTTATCTTGGACAAATTTCATTACAATATTTTCACGTCTCTGCTTCGACTACCAAAACAAAAGAAAGACAACAGTTATGTTCCTCCAACGCGAAGTTATGCCGAAAGAAATATTTTGTGGAAGAAACAACCATGTTTGTTGTCAGAGAATATTTTAAAGACAACCAAACTCTTATATTACGGTAGCGAAAAAGGTTAAAATGCCACAACGCTAGTTTATTTTAAAAGAATTTGATATAAAACATATATAGTGTTAGCAGTGAAATGCCGATAATAATAATATTAATAATAATAATAATAATAATAATAATAATAATAATAATAATAATAATAATAATAATAATAATAATAGTAATAATAATAACAATGATTATTATTTTTATTCCTCTTATTATTATTGTTATTATTATCATTATTATCAGAGTACTCTTTTTAATATATGATTCAGTATAACTCCGATATTTACTGCACTTTGACTTTATCAGGCAGTTGTATTCTTCTTTTACATGTTAGATGTCAGTGATGTTGACATGTTTTCTTCCCTTACTATCATCTTCCACAGAACGAGAACTCATTTCGGCTTAACAGCCGTTTCCTTGTGCAACAATTATTTGAGCATGTTCGTATGACCTACCAAGTTTACTGGTTTTTAGAAGATGTGGACACTTTCTGGAAAGGGATAC
>NC_091303.1:1135000-1162500 GCF_038502225.1 Cherax quadricarinatus
TATCCTACACAGGACATGCCATCACCCTTTCTTCCTCACTCCATATATTCTACCCAGGACACTCCATCATTTACATTTTCCTCACAAGACAACGTAATGGCCATGCTTGAGACTCCCATATTAAAAAGATGAGCCTTGAAAAAGCTATAAAACTAATGAAGCCAGATATATTTGAGCTTATATTGGATTATTTGTAAAACAATTCTCCAACCTCGTTTTCCCCGTTAAACTGCCTCAGAACTGACAAGAAAAGTCTAATGCATTTTTAGCCGGAAGACTGCAACATCGGCGATTCTTGTGACGGGCGCGGTGGTATTGAGGATTATAATGTTGCTGGTTCGGCTCTGGGGTCGCCTGAGGTGCTGGCTTCGTCATGGCTGATGTGAAATGAGGAGAGAATTTACGCATATCATTGTGACTTGTTTATTATATACATCGATAGGAATGTGTAATGTATATACATATATATATATATATATATATATATATATATATATATATATATATATATATATATATATATATATATATATATGTCGTGCCGAATATGTAAAACTGGTCAATTAGTAAGAACTCATTTAAAATTAAGTCCTTTCTAAAATTTTCTCTCATACGTTTAATGATATATTTTTTTCATTAATGATAATGTAAAAATTTATAATTTTGCATCAAAAGAATCTTAGAAAACTTACCTAACCTTATTATAACAAGCGCAAATTATTTTAGCCTAACCCAACTAAATATATTTTAGATTTGTTTACAATAATTTAATACTAAACAAACACAGTGAAATATATTTTTTTCGTTAGGTTCAGAATGATTTTGGTGAAATTATTGCATACACAAATTTTCACTTGTCCTATATGGCAAGATAAGCTTTGCTTCTTAAGCCAAGATCGCAAGTTCTGCCTATTCGGCACGACATATATATATATATATATATATATATATATATATATATATATATATATATATATATATATATATATATATATATATATTTATATATATATATATATATATATATATATATATATATATATATATATATATATATATATATATATATATATATATATATATATATATATATGTATATATATATATATGTATATATATATATATATATATATATATATATATATATATATATATATATATATATATATATATATATATATATATATATATATATATATATATATATATATGCAAAACAACCACTCTGAAAGAATAGAGAAATTCCAAGCGCTTTCGTGACTACTCACATTATCAAGGAACTATGAAAGTAAAGCATCCAAGGAAGCTATATAAGGGGTCTGGCCAACACCTCACTATCAGATCCCACAACGGTTAAACACTTGACGTGCGCCGGCACAACTGGTCAGGTCCTTTGCACAACTCACCAACAAACTATTCTACCCAAGAAAATTAAAAAATTATTATTTGTCCAGTGTATTATTAAATTCTTCCCAAATTCTATTAATTATAAATGGATCTAATTTATATAAACCAAAGGAAATATTCATATTATTGTCAAAACTGCTTTTTATGAAACAAGATTCAATTATATTCCTGTCGACCATGGACTTGCTTGATACTACTTTCTCAACTTTTTGAAAATCAATTGGATGGTTAAAATCTCTTACATGAATAAATAGAGTATTGGAATCTTGTCCAGTTCTAATGCTATATTTATGTTGTTTTAATCTTAGTTCGAGATTTTTACCAGTTTGACCGTAATAAACTTTAAAAAAAATCTCGAACTAAGATTAAAACAACATAAATATAGCATTAGAACTGGACAAGATTCCAATGCTCTATTTATTCATGTAAGATATTTTAACCATCCAATTGATTTTCAAAAAGTTGAGAAAGTAGTATCAAGCAAGTCCATGGTCGACAGAAATATAATTGAATCTTGTTTCATAAAAAGTAGTTTTGACAATAATATGAATATTTCCTTTGGTTTATATAAATTAGATCCATTTATAATTAATAGAATTTGGGAAGAATTTATTAATACACTGGACAAATAACAATTTTTAAATTTTCTTGGGTAGAATAGTTTGTTGGTGAGTTGTGCAAATGACCTGTCCATTTGGGCCGGCGCGCGTCAGGTGTTTAACCGTTGTGGGATCTGATAGTGAGGTGTTGGCCAGACCCCTTATATAGCTTCCTTGGATGCTTTACTTTCATAGTTCCTTGATAATGTGAGTAGTCACGAAAGCGCTTGAAATTTCTCTATTCTTCCAGAGTGGTTGTTTTGCATATTCTGAAATCACCTGTTTACTTTGATCTTATTGTATATATATATATATATATATATATATATATATATATATATATATATATATATATATATATATATATATATGTATATATATATATATATATATATATATATATATATATATATATATATATGTGTGGGTGTGTGTGGTGTGTGTGTGTGTGTGTGTGTGTGTGTGTGTGTGTGTGTGTGTGTGTGTGTGTGTATGTATGTATGTATGTATAAAGATCAAACACATATGTGTAATAACGCTGAAGATTGACAGAATGGAAAAGGACTACCATATATTTCGATCATACCCTTAAATTTTCAAAATCTGCTGAAGAGGGCCTCTGTGTGGGTACGAAATATACAGATTTTTTCTGATCCCCTTTATTTTCACAACGGGAGCTCACTAGTGACAATTGGAAAAAATAGTGTGTATAAAAGAGTACACATCCATGATCACAGACATGCACTACGTTTTGTGAATAAATAATGAGAACAATATTTAAATGCTCGCAGATCATTAAAGTCGGCTCTTCTCTTTGACATATGAAACAGTATTCATAACTTGCTTCACTAATACCTGGTCATAAAGGGTAAAATATTAGTGTACAAGGGAAACTCATAAAAAAAGAGTATATTTACATGTCAATGTAATAAAACATTAAGCCTATACTCTCATTATTATCACTAAGACTATTGACATATACGTAATATGTAAGCAGACAATAAACGTCAAAATACATCATCTAAATTGCCGACCTGACGTATTGCAAACTCGAAAATGGAAATCATCCTACAAATTTCTTTTTATTATGTATATTTTCAGGAGGATAATAAAAACATAGTGAAAATACACAACGCACCAACAGGTTATTTACTGACATAGGTTTGAGTTATATATGATGGCTCGCCGCTGGAACTATCGATCATCTGACCAAGACCTTCCTCTGGCTTACTGGTCCACCCTTTTAGAAACTAAAGAATCAGATTCATGTGTACTGGTAACTTTGCAAGAAAAAGTTGTCAAGTTTATTACTGTCTTCAGTAAGCACTTACTTTAACCCTTAAACGGTCCAAAAAAATCGACGTTCATATCCGTAGTACTCCAAAAGTAAATCTATGTTTTTTTTTACATATTTTCAAATATAACAAAAAAATGTAGATAAAAGTTTTTTTACACTTTTTCAAATGTAAAAAAAAACAAAAGATGATGTACATTTTTTTACATACTTTCAAATGTTTGGACCATTTAAGGGTTAATGCATGTTGTAGGATTTAATGTATTCTTGACTGATGAAGAGATTATTTCAACCTTATTGACCATAGTGTAGACGATAGGCTTTAAACCTCATGATCCAACCAGTCAACCAACCCAGAGTCGAAGGAAATATACACTGAGAGGTGTGCATCTCTCAGTGAATATATGCAAATAATTTACATTAGGTAATAAAGTATTCTGGTTCATTTGACTTACGAATTCTTCTTCTCCTTTTTTTTCTTCTTCTTCTTCTTGTATAATAAAGTGGACCAGAGTCTTGGAACACCTGGCATGTGCAGGTGCTCTATGACCAAAGTTACTGAACCCATTCCCAGAATTCTGGAATGGCTCGGATAACTTCCGAAACTCTCAGCGGAGTAGCTTCAAACTCTTAAAAAAAATGTGCCTCCTAATTCGACAACGGCGAGAATAATATTCTCGTGGGTAGTTGCATATTTGACCATTTTATGTGTAAAACTGTGTAAAATATTGATTCTCCTTAAGTATCATGATTAAAATATTTGCGTCTTCCTCAACAGAATGGCTTCAGTATTTAATAGCTGATGCATCTTATGGCCAGTATAGTAGTAATTCAGTTTTGTGTAGCACAGTTTGTTAATGTAATAAATATTCATTTAATCTTTCAATCGTTGGAATTTTTATTAAATTGGACTATCATTAAAAAACAAAAATAAGTTTTTTTCTTTAGAGGATTTATGAAAATTTTAAAACTAACACAGGAGAAAAAAGAATATCGAGAAAAATGTTAAACGTACGCGTCTTTAAAATCATTTAAATTTCCTGAGATGAGTGAACCTTTGTAAATACTGCACAACTGTGATACTAGAGCATCTGGTAGCTACAGTTTTCTCATTGCATATAAGAGTTTCGTTCATAACTTCAGAACGCCGTATCCGATCGCCATCAAGTTTCAAATCTCGGTCAGCTATTGCTAGGTGAAGATTCGTAGAGTAATTGACAGGTGCAGGTGCTCTCTGCTCAATTTTATATAAATCCTTCCCGAAATTGATTTCCAAGAGATTGCTTTAAGGTTTTGATCGACATTACAATTTAAGGTACTTTTATTGCCATGGTATTAAATTTTTAATACTCGAGTATTAAAAATTTGTAATACCCGGGTATTAAAAATCTGTTACCCGGGAAAGAAAAAATACATACGCACAAACATGCATACACAAACGTATACATACACAGAGATGCCTTCTCGGATCGCGCTCTGACGGAGATACTAGTTAGTATTAGTAGTAATTATTATTATTATTATTATTATTATTATTATTATTATTATTATTATTTTTATAAGTAGTAGTAGTGGTAGTAGTAGTAGTCGTAGTAGTAGCAGTAGTAGCTGTAGTAATATCAGTAGTAATAGTAGCATTAGTAGAATTATTATAAATGTTAATTTATATTTATTATCATTATTTTCACTATAACTTTAAAATGAATAACCTGCGTTAAGCTGACTTTAGGGAGGAAAAGATCAAAACAGTTTGCCAATTAGTTATTTTAAGTTAGTCTTTGCATATATTTCCTTTATCCTGGTAAACCTGAACCTCCAGCCACTGTGGTGCTATCACTCATCATTGTTATTTCTTGCTATAGACTGTTAAATTTTCATTTAAATTCATTATTGGGAAAATTCTTCTGAAAAATTTATTATATCTTGAATCTCAAGCCTGCATCATCTATGTGTTTTTCCAATGTGTTTTTAGGTGTTCATTTATCATAATGTTTATTTTATTTGCAGTGGTTTGATCCTCTTCATTTCACGCCTAGCATGTCACCAAAAAAATATATCACTTATCCAATTCAGTCAGATAAACAAAACTGAAACTGTTTTCAGAGAATAGCTCTGACGTGGAGAGCGTGCCTGATCATATATACATGAAGAAACTCAAGAAGATTTAACTGTTTGTCACGTTAGTGATACCAAAACAAAGGCGAAGCAACTATGAGGAGAGATTTAAAAACTCCAAATAAGAGGTTTAAAACAAGGAAGATCCAGTGACCCGCCGTCATGGTGCACTCCCAGAACCAGAGTGGACTGGGATAGGTCGTTTAAGATTCAGTGAGATGCCAGAAAAGGCATATTGGGCTTTGTAAAACAGACGAGCAAGAATGATAAATGGAAATAATTATCATTTAGATCACATATTTAGCTCTGTTTGGAGATTCCCAATTTCCTTTTAAAGTCACCCTCCAGATTTATTTTGTACAATCAGTTTAAAAAAAACACTTGTTATTTATTCATGCCACTGCATCCATTTAGGAGTACACTTAGTCCCACATTCTGAGCAACCAGATTCCATATTCAATTTTTCCACTGAGGATTCAAAAATGTATTTTAGAGCCATTCACTTATTTATTTTTTCAAGATATTTCACATTGTTCTTGCATCGTGTCACCGAATCACTATTGACGTACTGAATGGCACTTTCTCCTCTACCTGTAGATGACACTTTTCCCTTACCTGTACATAATTAATACACGTAAAACAAAGAATTTTAAAGTAACTCACCTTTTTTTTAATTAACAAGATACATTTATTTTAATGTTGCACAAAAAACTAATTTACCAACCTAGGATAACCCTGCTAATGTAATTTAGCCTAATTGCACACAACATATCTAATACCTACCTCATGTTTGTTATTTTAATATGTAATTTCTTTTTTTTTCTTTTTTTGATGTTCAAATTGATTTTCGTGGAATTAGTACAACTTTGAATTTACACTCGGGTTGCTGACAATATTACTGAAATATACAGACGCTCACATACAAGATAAATCAGTACCTTGCCGCTCCACAACGAACGTAACAGAGAATATTACACATTAACTCTCGTTGTATAAGTATCATAAACACACCAACACCTCATTCACATATAATAAATGCTCGCAATAACATAGATATAATAATGTGAATATTGTTCGTTGTGGCTAAATTGTTGCGGGAATATCTTAGCAAAATTACATTATATGTACGTACGAGTACACTTAAGTAATTCATGGAACCGGAATATTACAGGACCTAGAAAATTATTTAAATATATTTAGCATACCGGAAGCCGAAATAAAATACATTATTTTTCTTATCATAAGCTCGTAATGAGAGGAAAATTTAATGAGTGCAATGCATAAATGGAATGTGAATTACGAATGCTTTTGTGTTGTATATATAATTTAGAATTTTTTGGAGTTACCTTAAATGTTAAATGAATTACCTCAGTTTATATCACACAGTCCAGTGAGTCCAACACGGGTTGACCACCGGTCGATGGTGGTGTGTTCCGCCATGGTGACACTCAGCACAAATAAGACAAAAACCGATTAGTCAGTAGTCAGTGCTGCTGTCGACAGTGATCTAATGTAAACATTCGAGCTTTACCACTTATTAGCAGAAATAAACCAGGAAAGCCAAGGATGAAAAGATTTCATTTTCCTTGACTACAGGAAAGCATTTAACAGACAATCGAGGTAGATATAAGCTAAATAATATTGGAAGGAAAAACATGAAATATTATCAAGCGATGGCAGGAAAGAGAGATAACAAAAGTAGAGGGTGGTGGAAAAAGGTATATATATTCGATAAGAGAGGAATAACAAGGCTTCTTGCTGTTTATAATATGCATTAATGACCTTTCAGGGTAATATGAATCCCATGTACCACTGTTTTCCGATGATAAGAAACTGTTTGAAGACAGCTTAAAGGGTTTCATACATGATGAAACAAGTAGCTGCTTTAATTCAATTCAGAAATAGAATACAGTTTAGTAGAATTACACACACGGAATAACGATAAAAAAAAATACGAATTGAGCATATCACCAGAATAATGTATTATACATCCAACATAGACAGTATATGCAAAGTTAGCTGACCTGTGACAGGCCAATTTATATATACCACACGTCTATAGGATTAAATAGGAGAGTGACAAGCCGTTTGAAGTAGTCATTAAGGGTAAAGACGTAGATCACTGACGGAGATGTTAGGAAACACTTTTTAGAGTCACAGGATTGAGACTTAATGGAACGAAAAAGTCTAGAAGTTGTGGAGGTGAACTCCATAGATAGTCTTAGGAATAAGTATTGCAAAAATAATTACGTGGACTTATCCAACAAAAAAAATCGCTAAAATATAACTCCAGGCACAATTATAAATGCATAATTATAAGCCGAGAAATAAATTCAAAATCACACCATAAGGTGCGATTGCTTGTTTTCCACTTCATATATAAT
Organism: Cherax quadricarinatus; assembly: GCF_038502225.1. Taxonomy (NCBI): domain Eukaryota; kingdom Metazoa; phylum Arthropoda; class Malacostraca; order Decapoda; family Parastacidae; genus Cherax; species Cherax quadricarinatus. The sequence continues at coordinate 1,142,800 of NC_091303.1, forward strand.
CAAGTATGACCACACAGTAGAGTCTAGGGATGTTTACAACTAAATAATTGTTTTAAACATCATAGTTATAGACGTGTGTATCTTATATATGTCAGAAACACAAATTCCTTTTAACGTATAGATTAGGGCATTTTTGCTATTACCACTATTTGATTTTATACTTCCATAGTTTATTAATTTTTTCATGAAAATAAGTTTGAGACTTTAGACTTTATTAAAAATATTACATGAAAGTCTGGTGTGACTTTTCTGTCATCCTGTTTACAGTTAAAAGTCAGGAAGCACATTGGCATTAGTTTCTGAATAATTTAATTCATTATAAATTCGCTTCCCTTCAAGATTCAACGAACTTCATTCATACTGTTTTTTTGAAGTTCCTATTCAGACGTATTATTTAATGATGAAGCATGCATTCTGAAGTTCATAGTGAATTATTCACTGAGCTCAGATTAGTTCTTTATGGTGCGATGGAGTCTTGTTTAGTTTTTTAACTTAGAACCAAGGTGCACCGGAGGTGATAGTGCTACCAGAGTTGCGGAACTGATGGTGATAGTGCTACGAGAGCTGGGGAACTTATGGTGAAAGTGCTACCAGAGCTGGGGAAATGAAAGTGATAGTGCTACCAGAGCTGGGGAACTGATGGTGAAAGTGCTACCAGAGCTGGAGAACTTATGGTGATAGTGCTACCAGAGCTGGGGAACTGATGGTGATCTTGCTACCAGAGCTGGGGAACTGATGGTGATACTGCTACCAGAGCTGGGGAACTGATGGTGAGAGTGCTACCAGAGCTGGGGAATTGATGGTGATAGTGCTACCAGAGCTGGGGAACTGATGGTGATAGTGCTACCAGAGCTGGAGAACTGATGGAGATAGTGCTACTAGAGATGGGGAACTGATGGTGAGAGTGCTACCAGAGCTGGGGAACTGATGGTGATAGTGCTACAAGAGATGGGGAACTGATGGTGAGAGTGCTTCCAGAGCTGGGGAACTAATGGTGATACTGCTACCAGAGCTAGGGAACTGATGGTGATAGTGCTACCAGAGCTGGGGAACTGATGGTGAGAGTGCTACCAGAGCTGGGGAACTGATGGTGATAGTGCTACCAGAGCTGGGGAACTGATGGTTAGAGTGCTACCAGAGCTGAGGAACTGATGGTGATAGTGCTACCAGAGCTGGGGAACTGATGGTGATAGTGCTACCAGAGCTGGGGAACTGATGGTGATAGTGCTACCAGAGCTGAGGAACTGATGGTGATATTGCTACCAGAGCTGAGGAACTGATGGTGATAGTGCTACCAGAGCTAGGGAACTGATGGTGAGAGGGCTACCAGACTGGGGAACTGATGGTGATAGTGCTACCAGAGCTGTGGAACTTACTGGTGAGAGTGCTACCAGAGCTGGGGAACTGATGGTGATAGTGCTACCAGAGCTGGGGAACTGATGGTGATAGTGCTATCAGAGCTGGGGAACTGATGGTGATAGTTCTACCAGAGACGGGGAACTGATGGTGATAGTGCTATCAGAGCTGGGGAACTGATGGTGATAGTGCTACCAGAGCTGGTGAAATTAAAGTGATAGTGCTATCAGAGCTGGGGAACTGATGGTGATAGTGCTATCAGAGCTGGGGAACTGATGGTGATAGTGCTATCAGAGCTGGGGAACTGATGGTGATAGTGCTACCAGAGCTGGGAAACTGATAGTGAGATTGCTACCAGAGCTGGGGAACTGATGGTGATAGTGCTACCAGAGCTGGGGAACTGATGGTGATAGTGCTTCCAGAGCTGGAGAACTGATGGTGATAGTGCTACCAGAGCTGGGGAACTGATGGTGATAGTGCTACGAGAGCTGGGGAACTGATGGTGAGAGGGCTACCAGACTGGGGAACTGATGGTGACAGTGCTACCAGAGCTGTGGAACTTATGGTGAGAGTGCTACCAGAGCTGGGGAACTGATGGTGATAGTGCTATCAGAGCTGGGGAACTGATGGTGATAGTGCTACCAGAGATGGGGAACTGATGGTGATAGTGCTATCAGAGCTGGGGAACTGATGGTGATAGTGCTACCAGAGCTGGTGAAATTAAGGTGATAGTGCTATCAGAGCTGGGGAACTGATGGTGATAGTGCTATCAGAGCTGGGGAACTGATGGTGATAGTGCTATCAGAGCTGGGGAACTGATGGTGATAGTGCTACCAGAGCTGGGAAACTGATGGTGAGAGTGCTACCAGAGCTGGGGAACTGATTGTGATAGTGCTACCAGAGCTGGAGAACTGATGGTGATAGTGCTACCAGAGCTCGGGAACTGATGGTGAGCGTGCTACCAGAGCTGGGGAATTGATGTTGATAGTGCTACCAGAGCTGGGGAACTGATGGTGAGAGTGCTACCAGAGCTGGGGAACTGATGGTGATAGTGCTACAAGAGCTGGGGAACTGATGGTGAGACTGCTACCAGAGCTGGGGAACTGATGGTGATAGTGCTACCAGAGCTGGGGAACTGATGGTGATAGTGCTATCAGAGCTGGGGAACTGATGGTGATAGTGCTACCAGAGCTGGGAAACTGATGGTGAGAGTGCTACCAGAGCTGGGGAACTGATTGTGATAGTGCTACCAGAGCTGGAGAACTGATGGTGATAGTGCTACCAGAGCTGGGGAACTGATGGTGAGAGTGCTACCAGAGCTGGGGAACTGATGGTGATAGTGCTACAAGAGCTGGGGAACTAATGGTGAGACTGCTACCAGAGCTTGGGAACTGATGGTGATAGTGCTACCAGAGCTAGGTAACTGATGGTGATAGTGCTACCAGAGCTGGGGAACTGATGGTTAGAGTGCTACCAGAGCTGGGGAACTGATGGTGATAGTGCTACCAGAGCTGGGGAACTGATGGTTATAGTGCTACCAGAGCTGGGGAACTGATGGTGATAGTGCTACCAGAGCTGGGGAACTGATGGTGATAGTGCTACCAGAGCTGGGGAACTGATGGTGATAGTGCTACCAGAGCAGGGGAACTGATGGTGACAGTGCTACCAGAGCTGGGAAACTGATGGTGATAGTGCTACCAGAGCAGGGGAACTGATGGTGACAGTGCTACCAGAGCTGGGGAACTGATGGTGATAGTGCTACCAGAGCTGGGGAACTGATGGTTAGAGTGCTACCAGAGCTGGGGAACTGATGGTGATAGTGCTACCAGAGCTGGGGAACTGATGGTGATAGTGCTACCAGAGCTGGGGAACTGATGGTGACAGTGCTACCAGAGCTGGGAAACTGATGGTGGTAGTGCTACCAGGGCTGGGGAACTCATCGTGAGAGTGCTACCAGAGCTGGGGAACTGATGGTGATAGTGCTACCACAGCTGGTGAACTTATGCTGAGAGTGCTACCAGAGCTGGGCAACTGATGGTGATAGTGCTACCAGAGCTGGGCAACTGATGGTGATAGTGCTATCAGAGCTGGGGAACTGATGGTGATAGTGCTATCAGAGCTGGGGAACTGATGGTGATAGTGCTATCAGAGCTGAGGGAACTGATGGTGATAGTGCTACCAGAGCTGGGGAACTGATGGTGATAGTGCTACCAGAGCTGGGGAACTTATGGTGAGAGTGCTACCAGAGCTGGGCAACTGATGGTGATAGTGCTACCAGAGCTGGGGAACTGATGGTGATAGTGCTATCAGAGTTGGGGAACTGATGGTGATAGTGCTATCAGAGCTGGGGAACTGATGGTGATAGTGCTATCAGAGCTGAGGGAACTGATGGTGATAGTGCTATCAGAGTTGGGGAACTGATGGTGATAGTGCTACCAGAGCTGGGGAAATGATGGTGATAGTGCTACCAGAGCTGGGGAATTGATGGTGATAGTGCTATCAGAGCTGGGGAATTGATGGTGATAGTGCTATCAGAGCTGAGGAACTGATCGTGAGAGTGCTACCAGAGATGGGCAACTGATGGTGATAGTGCTATCAGAGCTGGGGAACTGATGGTGATAGTGCTATCAGAGCTGGGGAACTGATGGTGATAGTGCTATCAGAGCTGAGGGAACTGATGGTGATAGTGCTATCAGAGTTGTGGAACTGATGGTCATAGTGCTATCAGAGCTGGGGAATTGATGGTGATAGTGCTATCAGAGCTGGGGAACTGATGGTGATAGTGCTATCAGAGCTGGGGAACTGATGGTGATAGTGCTACCAGAGCTGGGAAACTGATGGTGAGAGTGCTACCAGAGCTGGGGAACTGATGGTGATAGTGCTACCAGAGCTGAGGAACTGATGGTGATAGTGCTACCAGAGCTGGAGAACTGATGGTTATAGTGCTATCAGAGCTGGGGAACTGATGGTGAGAGTGCTACCAGAGCTGGGGAACTGATGGTGAGAGTGCTACCAGAGCTGGGGAACTGATGGTGATAGTGCTACCAGAGCTGGGGAACTGATGATGATAGTGCTATCAGAGCTGGGGAACTGATGGTGATCTTGCTACCAGAGCTGAGGAACTGATTGTGATAGTGCTACCAGAGCTGGAGAACTGATGATGATAGTGCTGCCAGAGCTGGGGAACTGATGGTAATCGTGCTACCAGAGCTGGGAAACTGATGGTGATAGTGCTACCAGAGCTGGGGAAATGATGGTGATAGTGCTACCAGAGCTGGGGAACTGATGGTGATAGTGCTACCAGAGCTGGGAACTGATGGTGATAGTGCTATCAGAGCTGGGGAACTGATGGTGATAGAGCTACCAGACCTGGGGAGCTGATGGTGATAGTGCTACCAGAGCTGGGGAACTGATGGTGATAGTGCTATCAGAGCTGGGGAACTGATGGTGATAGTGCCACATAAACTGGTGAACTGGTGGTGATAACGCCAACAGAGTTGAGCAACTCTCTAGGCTTCAAGGAATGACATGCTGCCCGTCTCTAAACACTCTCTTATTTCTTTACGTACTTTGCCCACTTTGTATGTGTTAGTAAATTCATTACTTTTTATACTGTACATTTTTCTGAGCCTTGTATATGACATCATCTGCATTCTTCCATCCACAACAACCCAACGCTCACTCAATCAGTCACACACACACACACACACACACACACACACACACACACACACACACACACACACACACACACACACACACACACACACACACATACACACACAGGGGCTAGGAGCTTGGACTCGATCCCTGCAACCTGAACTAGGTGAGTACTCACACACACACTACCAGTGAGGCAGGCAAAGGTTATTTGGTATACCAGATTACCCCGTTAGTTTGTAAATGACGGTCAAAAGAGATTAAATTTTTCTTTTTTTTTTCAGAACAGTAGCGTATAGCAGCCTTGTATACGCAGTATGTTCGGTAAAACTTGATATGAAAGCTTTCTTTTGTAGGCAGGGAAAGAGATTTTTCTGCTTTGTTTGATATTATGCAACAGAAACAACGTTACTGGATCAAAATAATTGCAAGCCTGGATTCCCACTGAAACAAATTAAATAAGCAACATTTAATGTGCGTTCATTCATGAACACTAATGTTTAATGGGTCGAGGGAATATATCGAATTGAATTTAATAGAATTTTTACTACGGCTTAGATCGTAAATCTTTATGAACCTCGATGAAGGTTCCAGAAATTTGTTCGTTTTGTATGCAAAAAGAACCGACACTTATTAATTTAATAATAAAAATGTGTATGTGGGAAAGATTTTGCACCTTCACAATCGTGTCAATAAATCCAACTACATTCTTGCAGAAAGTACATCCTAGTGTCGCAATCAGGGCGACATTTAATTTTACTTGGATTGCGAACATGTTATTAAAAGTGTGCAGGACTAATTGGAAGAGTTGTGGTCTGTCATTTGACTTGTGACCCTGGTAGACCCTTCCAATGTTGTGCCATCAGGAGATGCTATCTCTCAAAATAGTAGCTGGAACGTATTTCATAACCTCTACAATCATATATATATATATATATATATATATATATATATATATATATATATATATATATATATATATATATATGCAATAAGATCACAGTAAACAGGTGATTTCAGAATATGCAAAACAATCACTCTGAAAGAATAGAGAAATTCCACGCGCTTTCGTGACTACTCACATTATCAAGGAACATAGTTCCTTGATAAGGTGAGTAGTCACGAAAGCGCTTGGAATTTCTCTATTCTTTCAGAGTGGTTGTTTTGCATATATATATACATATATATATATATATATATATATATATATATATATATATATATATATATATATATATATATATACATATATATATATATATATATATATATATATATATATATATATATATATATATATATATATATATATATATATATATATATATATATATATACCATGTTCAAATAATGAATAAGAAATGCTCTCAGCTACATGAATAATCTTAAAATTTGAAACAGAATGCTACATTCAAGACAGAACGCAACAAAAATCTAATTAAGAGAAGACCAGACACGACTCTGATTAGTCCCAACTTCATTAGAACCCCAGACAGCTTAAGATTTCCCCGCGAAACTCAATCTGTGTTTAAGAGAATTTGTCTCACTCATTTGGTGCCGAAAATCCTTGGAATTTTGTTGCCTCATTCCCACTCGTCTCTCATCCCGATTTGCTGCTTGCTAGCATGTATTGATGCTCTGGAATTTTCCTGATATCTATTAAAATTCGTAATTGTTGTTGGTCACTTTTGATATAAGGAACGTTGGTATGAGAGCAACATATTAATTACAGTGTAAGATTGATGCAAAGAAATCGTTACTTGACTCACGAAATCGTAATGACACGGTTGCAAACAAACCAAACCACGGGTTCAAACCCCACCCGTGGCATGGTTTAAATCGTTACTTGATTACGGTCCGGGACCATAATAAGCCCTCCAACTTATCCTGTACAAATTTTCGATTATTTTGTCTAGGGAAGAAAAACTTTGAAATCATACATACTTACTCCCATGTTGAAAGAAGTAGCCTAAGTGAAGACAATGTAACGAGAGTAACGTACAGCAATTGTAGTGAAACTTGAGTACGCGAAGCCTTTGCAGTGAGACGCACTAATTAACTTTTATCAGACTCCCATTTTGTTACGATTTTCATTCTAATAAGTTATGGAAGACAGTTTCAAATTAATTCACTGTTGCTCATTGGCTCTTTTGTTTCATTGCTCTTTCCTCGGAAACTGAAAGATAGCTCTAGGCTTTTCGTGGTTCAGTCAACACATCATCACGAGCTTGCAGTGTTGCAGAAAAGAGCAGGAAGTCCAGGTAGAAGCGCCCAAGGGAACGACTCCAGTTAGAATCATTCCCTTGACTTCCTATTCTTTTTTGCAGCCTTGCAAGCACTTGATGATGTGTTTATTGCAGCAAGAAAGGCCTAGAGCTATCTTTCAACTCTCTACCTGGTTGTTTTGCATCATGTGTCATTTCGCAATTTTCACATACGCAAACACACACACACACACACACACACACACACACACACACACACACACACACACACACACACACACACACACACACACACACGCACACACGCATATATATATATATCTACATTTATATATATATATATATATAGATATATATATATATATATATATATATATATAAATATATATATATATATATATATATATATATATATATATATATATATATATATATATATACATATATATATATATATACATATATATATATATATATATATATATATATATATATATATATATATATATATGCAAAACAACCACTGTGGAAGAGTAGTGAAATTCCAAGCGTTTTCGTGACTACTCACATTGTCAAGGAACTATGAAAGTAATACATCTTATTGCATATATATATATATATATATATATATATATATATATATATATATATATATATATATATATATATATATATATATATATATATATATATATATATATATAATATATATATATATATATATATATATATATATATATATATATATATATATATATATATATATATATATATATATTATATATATATATATATATATATATATATATATATATATATATATATATATATATATATATATTTATATATATACAAATTTTTACAATAGAATGTTCCAGAGGAAGCAGGGAAGACTTCTACACAGGCAACTGTTCGTCTTATCTGAGTGTTGACCGAGAACGCACTTGACCGGAAACACTGTTGATCTTGTTAGTTTTGCGCTACGCCAACAATACCTCCAGATGATCGTATCGTAGTTTAGTCTCCTAGAACACCTGAACACACACTCAATTTCTGGTTACTGACAGAGGGAAACTGTGTAATATAATGTACTACTACTACTACACTTCCACCATCACCACTACCACTTCTTACTTCTACAACTATTACTACTGTTACTACCACCTCTACTACTAATGCTACTACAACTATTACTACTGCTATCAGAAGCTGGATTGTAATTTCTTCTTGACTCGCACACTAGCTATGTAACATAAGCCCTAAATACTTTTTGTATTACATATTTAATTCCGACCATTAATTATAATAATCATACTAATAATTATAATGGACTAAGACCCGCGTCAGGAAACACTTGTCCTGTTTCCTGACGAACCTTACCTAACCTAACCTGACATTACAGGTTTGCATTAAACTAACCAGCTCGGTCAATTAAATGAGATATTCGAAGCCACACAGGGTTTTATCTTTCTAACTCAGTGCATTTTCTGTCAATTATGCATGAATATCCACAAGCTCAAAGAACTTGAGATGTAAAATATTAATAATACCTATAGAATTTCCCGCTCTTGACCGGATTAAAATATGAGAATAAACTTGCCTGACCAGACAACTTTGACTAACTCTGCTAGCTGTTAAAGTGTGCTTGGATTTTAAAATCTTCTGTAGTTTGTTAGGAATGCAATTTAAAATATCATTCTAATATTACATTTCCGTAATTCATATTGAATAACTAAGTTATAATTATATTTCAGATTTTGTACTTAGCAATTTTAATGCAATAATTCTATGGGAGTTTTTGTAAGATATAACCGGTTATTATGATGACTTTCTAACAGCTGAAAGTCTAACCACTTAAATAGCTCAGTGAAAACTGTCGAAATATCAGATAATATTTGGAAACAAAGCAAAAGGAAAGAGTAAATTTTAATGAAGTCGTCTTGAGTTCCACAAAGGCAGAAGCGTCTGACGTCAATCTCTTCAGAATGGCTTCCAGTCTTCTCTTGCAATCTGAGAGAACTCCAATTGGATGCTGGACGTTTTCACTGGCTTTTCATGCAGTAGTCCACATATCTGTGGCTTTATGATACCTGGAACTGGTTTGCTGTAACACTGAGCGATCCTGAGCGGAGAGAGACAGAAACATGAGCAAATTTGTGGTATAGAGTTTCAAAGTCTTATTCATCCTATGTTCCGGAAACTGGTTATGTATATAGTAAAGATGAAAGAATTTTAACTCGTGTATTTAGGAAAAAAACGTCTGTGACTTGGAGTAGTCCATGAATTATGTGAAAAGAGAAGGAATGACTATTATTTACATTATTTATAAGAAGTAATAAACTCCTGTGGATCTTACAGCTCTAACAGTGGTGGATTCTAGTATGAATCATTCTGAGCACAGATAAAAGCAGCGATTAAAGAACTGTTATATAGAGCAAGAAATTGCCAGTAAACAGACTGAATGCTGTTATATTTATCAGTCTGTTGTGAATAATACATTTGGATTGTGCTGTTACATAACTGATAAGTTATTCTCTCATATTCCTCTTTCTAATCGTCATCGATAAAACCTCACGTGTTTTTCACTATCGTGTGCTCTTCTCCGACGCAGCAAAAACAAGTAAATTATTTCACACGAATCAAATAACAATAATAAAAAGAATACAGATCCTGTATTCTTTTCTATCCCTCCGGCATTACTCACTTCATTTTATTCAAAATGCTGAGATTAAGTGTCATTTAGCACACGAAAATGCGTGAAACCTATGTATTATATTATAATTTACAATATATCTTGCGTGCAAAAAAAAAAAAAAAAAGATTTATGATTTTTGAAAATATATAATTCCGAGTTTTATTGTAAAATATATGGAGAAACATTTTTAATGTATACTTTTCTAAAAGACTGACTTAAAACTCACTGAAGATATACGCATCTTCAAGGTGAAGCGTGCGTATGTAATCCTTTAACAGTATTCCACGAAGTAGCGCGTATAATTAACAGGTCTGAAAATGAAAGCAAACTATATATGACCTAATATTAGCTACTCCCCAATTAGAGTTTAAGATATGTTCGCTATTCCTCACCTGCTGGTGGCGTTACCTGCCACTTGCAGGTAATTAACGCATCTAGTTCGTGAGGAGTGGGGTCGCCTGACCACCTCATCCTTACACTGTATTATGCTATTAATAAATGCTTATATGATGTTTGGGAAAATATTTCGTGCCGGGCGTAATTTTTAAGTGTGAGTTTCATAGTGTATTAACATTATTTAAATAATTTATCTGCTAAATACGTTCACGGAATACTGCAGATATTGAGAGCAAACTGCGGCTACGGACACAGACAGACACTTTAGAACAGAGAGAGAAGGAGCCTTATCGACCAGAATAATAATAAGAGAAAGTAGTCTCTTACACGCGGAGAATAGAAAAGTAACCACATACACGAGGGGAATGATAAGAGAAAAATTGCATGTGCAACTAGAACATTATGAAAAACAGTCAGAGAGGCGTAGAAAATAACAAGAGAAAAGAGCAATATTCCCGAGGAAAATAATAAGAGAAAGAGAAAAGGAAACATGTAGTAGACTCTGACACTAGGCAAATTAAATGAGAAAGCCGGGACTCTACAATCCGTACGGGTTTGATGATTTTTGTGAATATAATAATATTATTATAAGAAAAATGAGATATTTCTGCGATAGAATGATGAAAAAATAAGAGCTATATTGATGAAGAAACTTGTAAGACAGAATGAAAACCTCGTCGATAAAAAGAATACAGCACTAACCCCCCCAAGAGAATACGTAATGCTAATTCCCGTTTTGAACTTCAGAGGGATATTATAATTCTACCTCGATATACATTTTTCCTTACTGACGAAATTACACACATTTTCCTTCACTACTTTACCTGTGTTAACGTTTGACTTACGAAGGCAAGCTCCTTGTGTGATCATTATTTTTACGACTTCTGCCGATATCGACAGCAATTTCGGATAGCTGTCTCGTTATTCATGCAGAGAAGTATTATTTAATGTTGTAATCTGAGAAACAGAAGTGTAGTTTTCGCTACGGGCATGATATTTAACTTAAGCTGGCTGGCCAAAGTGCGTGCGAGTCTTTAAGCTGGCTGGCCAAAGTGCGTGCGAGTCTTCACTGAAGTCTTTTGAATTGAGGTTAAGTATACTCGCTGGGTTAGAGGCCAGGCTTCTCCTCCCTACCAAGTTAATCTCTTTTAGGATTTTTTTTATTATTAATCATAGCCCTGCTTCTTTCTATATTTTCTGAGGCATATATCTATCTTGATGTTTGACAGGCGTGCACAGAGAACAATTGTATGTATGAGTACACTTGGAGAGGTATATATCTCCATATGTATACACTTTGAGTTAGCTTTAATCTCTGTATTTTGGAATAATGTATCATTCATGGGTGGTGTACAAATGTCATGCAGCCTTAATCACCTTCGTGCAGTAGATATGTTTTAACCTAATAAACCATTCAAAAACCTCTTCCTCTCAATTCCTCACGGATGATTACTCTTTATTACGCCAGTTGTGGATTCTTTCCTGTTACTGCTGGCTCGCCAGAGGTTTATGCTCCTAGGGTACGAAAAACTAGAGACTGTAGACCAAGAAGATTATCTGGGTATTTGGTTGCATTGGTGACGATGCTCAGGCTGAAGATTTTTCTGTTTTTGTAAGTCTGAGTTTTAAAAGAGAAGATGGTGATGCTTAAGACAGAAATGCTAAGAAGGAATGCTAAGAAGGAAACTACAGATGACATAAAAAAAGGAATATGAGGATGCCAGGAAAGACTGAGAAAAATAATTGGAGGTGAAAGCAGTAGATCATAATAAAGGAAGATGGGAATGTTCTTAAACTCCTGACGAAAGAAGTTTGGGACAAGTTTTCCTACACAATGATTGCCTGGCAGTAAAAGGATACATATGAGCCAATCTGTTATTGTGTGTGGCTTTCCCGGGAAGAAGACTGAAGGTCGCAGCTAAAGTAAGCCTTAGAAATTAATAACCAGAAGGAAATCATTTTCAGTTGGAGGAAGTAATGAAAGAATTGGGTTTAGAAGAGATATGAGAGGAATAAAAAAAGAGAGAATGAATGGAAAGAGAGGAATAGTATGGAAAGGAAGACTAACATTAATATTAGAGCAGAGGAAGAAAATACAGTAAAATGAAATACGAAAAAAATTAAAATGAAAATGGAAAGAAAAAATTTAAGAAAATTGTTAACTTCAACATGTACCTGAATATCCACTCCTCCCTCGCCAGCGACACCAACACACACAACAAGCATCGGAGATTATCACGCCAGTATTTGTATGACGAGACTTGTGAGTTCCAGGGAATCCTGAATGCCAGTCTTGAGTGCCAGGTGTGGCAGTCGGTAGGACAGGTTCTGGAAGAGCTGCCAGGACGTGTAACTGGCTGGGGATTGGTGGGGGGGATGGGGGAAGGAACTCAATATACAGAGACCGAAAGCAAGGCATTAGTCATGAACCTCTAAGGGGAATGCCTTGGTGCTGGTAAAGGAGTTTTTATTCGAGAAATTGGAGCTACTCTCCTCTTTCTTTGTATCAAACTTGACTGCCTCCTATTCCAAAGGTGTGCATTATGTAATGGTGAAAGATGAGATATAGAAAAAAATGTAGTTACATGAAGTTTTACTGATGAAGATTTGTTCACCAAGAGCCTTAATCAAGTCACAAACACATTAACTTTTAGTGTGGTGAGGAGTAAGTGAGGTGGGAATAAAGTCACATCGGTTAATGAATATTCCAGAGTTTAGTGGCCGGAGATTTATCTAAACTGATCATGGGAATATCCGTGGGCCACGCAGGAATTATTCAAATTGTTCACCTTGCTGGCATACTGGTGTTCTGAAGCGCTTTTCTAGATGTATCTAGATGTTTCACCTACATAGATGTAATAATGGTTATTACAAACAGGAAACGATGTTATGTTGAACATCTTTTTGATATGTCTTCGGCAATTGAGTTGGTGGGAAATACTACATGATTCTTTTCGTTTTTATTAGATCTTGGAAAGCAGATGTAGTTCTTGATGAAATAAAAGGGATAGTGTATTTTGGTAGTTTTGTTCAAAGAATGAGCCTTCCTTGAAGCAACATCAGGAATTGGTATTTCGTTGTCTAGTTCTTCGAGTATGAATTATTTGGAAGCCTCAGCCTGGTTGAGCTTGCTTTTGTGTTCAATTATGTCAAATCTTCTAGGAATAATGATGAGAATGTCACCGACAGAGCTAAGTCAGGTGATGGACGTTGAGATAACAGATGTAAAGCGACCAGCTTCAATCTAGCAGGTAAGCCCAATGTCTGTTCGATGAGAAAGCCTCAGAAGAAAAAACATTTGATCCCGCCTAAAGGGAAGTCCACAAAGTCGTGAGCAGAGATAAGTATATCCAGGTAATCATCATCTTTATGGTATAGATCAATGGCTTCAGCAGTAAATACCTTGGCAATGATGAAACTCATGTTCAGGAAGAAGAATTTCCTTTCCCATATGCTGATGGTTCCAGACAGACACAGTTCAAAAGAGCACTCGAGTGTTCAAGATTTGAGAAAGTTATGGTGCTTAATCATGAGAGCATGTTTAGTTTGAATTCCTGTTAGCTTTTGAATGGCCCTGCCTATTCAAGAGGAAATGGCCGAAAAAACAGACATTCATCGGAGGTGTCTAGAATCAACCCTAATCAGAATTTTACGTGCAGCCAACAGTAACAGCCTGGTTGATCAGGCCCTGATCCACCATGAGGCCTGATCACAGACCGGGCCTCGGGGGCATTTACCCTCGAAACGCTCTCCAGGTTTACTCTCCGGGTATACATATACACCCACCCCTTTCCCCTACATGGGCGAAACGTCGTGAATAAGATTTCCAAGTAATTGCATTTACTCCGCTTTTTCATGCTTTGTATAGCCCCCTGTGGGTCTATTACTACCCTTAATTATAATAATATTAATTATCAAAGAGACCCTTATATTATGAACACGGGTTTATACCTACCTTCGTTCGGACATGCTTAAAGAGCGAGAACGCGATGCACTGGGGACACTTGAGAGCTAATGTAGCAGCTCTCTGATGCAGATCAACCGTGACGTACAGAAGGGAGGTAAGATAACTCAGGCAGTAGGACAGAGAGTTAGCGCTCTGTGTGTAGTGATGCGAGGCTCATGGAGGAAGGGAATGAAATGGGATGGAGGGAGAGGAAGAGAGAGAGATAGAGAGATAGCGAGAGAGAGAGAGAGAGAGAGAGAGAGAGAGAGAGAGAGAGAGAGAGAGAGAGAGAGAGAGAGAGAGGGAGAGAGAGAGAGAGAAAGAGAGAGAGAGAGAGAGAGAGAGAGGGAGAGAGATTGAAATGGCGTATTGCCGACAAGCTTCAAGATACAGACAAGCTTCAGAACACGCTATTGTTTGGAAAGCCTTTCTCTGTGTAGAGTTTTTTCTATGCAACCTTTCACTCTGTGTAAAGCTATATCAAGTCTCTCAGAGGTACCGTAAACAGCCAAATACAGTGTACATGTACACATCTGGAAGGAAAGGTGGAATAAAATAAAGGTGAGATTTCTCGTCAACAGTCGTCGCCCGACAGATTTAGGATTCCTACATAATAGAAAACGTCTTTGTGTTTTTGCCATTCAAACACTTCTACCCACTCACTACCACAACTACAAAACCGTTCTTTCCATCAGCACTAACTACCACGTTTGTACTCCCACAAAACATAAAAACCACCCCCTTAATGAAAACGTTTGCCACTGTCCCATAATATCACACTGTCACTCCACTAACCAGAATTACTATCAATACCATCGCCCTGTTTTATGCTTCCATCTTACTGTAACATCACTACTACTAACCATAAGTACTACCTCCACCACCACCACAAATACCTTCCCCACCCCCACTGCTACAACCACAACCCCCCTCAATACCACACAACGACCACAGCACCAATTCGCCAAACTCACCTTCAAGAGACAACTGATAAAAGTCAATTCACCATCAACATTACTCATAAAAATGAAGAATATACCTGTATTGAGAGAACCCCCAAAAAATATTCTGAGGAAAAATATAAAAATAAGAATACGTGTGTGTGCAGTGGTAACATAACTCCTACCCTTCCACACCACTTCCCTTCCCACACCCCTTCCTGTCCCCTCCCCTCCCACACCCATTCCGGTCCCTTCCCTTCCTACATCCCTTCTCCCTTAGATTACGAGTCCCCTCTGGTACGGCCTTAAAGTGCTGGACTTCTAATTTTCCCAGTGTGCCTCTCTTTCCTTGTGTGGATTATGAGGTAACATTTCTTGCACATCCCACGAAGTAGAGCCATAATGCATTATAAGAGTGTTGCATATATTACAGCACAGAGATCTCCACTACCTCCAAGAGAGATAATAAACCAGAACAATACACCATAGCAGAAAACCCAAGTGTTGAAAGTTCTCATAATGAAAAAGGGACTTTTCCAAGCCAACCTGACCAAGATTCTCAGACGAATGATTCAGCCTACGCCACAAAATTTCCCCTTCTATTTAATGAAATACATTTCAATGCTAGCTATGATCAGTGACTATTATTCCTGAACGTTTTGCTTGTTCACTTACTCCATCCTACTGAAAAGAAGTGAACTACTTTTCATAGTATGCTCATTTTATTAAGGAATGTGTTCTAGCTTCTTCCTTGCACCTTCCACATTTCTAATTCTCAGTTTCTCAAATGAGAAAATCTTCAAACTTAGCAGATAATTCTCTCATCTTGGTTATCAACAAAAGCGTCTAATAATTTGAGGTATTAAAAGAAAGAAGGTAACTTTCCAGGTGTAGTTACGCTCACTCTGAAATGTCAGAGGAGTGAGACAGTTAACCAAACCAATTCTAGTATGAACGACTCCTCGTTAAAGGGCTCTAGCCTACATTGCTTCTACCGGCTTAGATGACATGAAATATAATGGTTTTGTATGACGTGTGTCGAATTCGGGACGAATGCCTCAGTGTAGAGTTCAATTAGCTGCACCTGCAAAATACACATGCCAATGCATTCATGGCACGTCACAGGATGTATACAAACTTTCCTGATCAAAGTAATGTACATTGAACATCCACGCAAAAATTTTGATGTTACACGATCTCATAAGTGTGAAGAAATGTTGACTATAAGCTGATTAAATTTGAACAGCTATGTTTTACAGCATAGGAAAACGTAATCATATTTCTATGGATCGTATGATATCAAAATTTCTCGATAATCGAAGCCATTACAGCAATGTTTGTGAGTGCCTCCTCACGGGTGATTCATGTAAATAAGAATTTAAACTCAGCTTTTCTGCCGTCCCTGAACCATGAGCAACGCTAACTCGGGCTGAGATGTCTTTCAGGTCTCAAACGAGCGTCACGAGTGGTGAAAAGAGCAATCCCCTGTAGAGGTGACATGAAAGACGCACTAGAAAGAAACGTAAATGTTTTCGTTTGCAACATAAATAGCTTTTACCTATTTTTCTATCTAGTTTGAAATAGATGAATGTAAATGTCAATAACTAAACCATCTAACGCAAGGGATACAAAAATATATTAAAATAAATCCATACGAAATTTTCATCCACGAAAAAATAGGTTGCCTTTCTGTGTTGGGAAGTTTGGAGGATTCCTGTGTTTTGTGGGTTGTGTTTTGGAAACAAATATTTGACTCATACTCAGTTTATGATAAAGAAACACATTAAAACATTTGTCTACGGGATGCAGATTGTTTTTCGGTCTTGAACATTTATTACTAGAAGAAACGAAAAGAAATTATCTTGATCTGTTCCGTCGATGTGCTTACCGCAACGTCCGAAGAGAACTGTGTAGTTTTATAGTTGTAGTTTTTGCTGCCTGTGTATCGAGAAATATCAACCAGTGGTGTAGAGTTTCCGGCGATCGCTCAGGTTCTTCTTACACCGTGAAATGAAAATCTCTCATCTCGTGAAAGTAGGAAGTTGTTCAAGGACTACTGGGAAGGTGACCGGCTGCTAGGCAACATCAAATACACGGCTGACTATACCGTCTTAGCCGCGATGTACATAAGATTTTTGTGTTTGTAATTCCAACTGATGCTATATTACCTTATACTTAATATAAGAATAACTTAAATGAAGCTTTAATGATTCTGTAAATGAAAACAGATTACTGAATTTTTTAAAGGTGATAAATTTAATTATTTTTGAGAAAACTGCATATTAAGCATTAATTTTACTTAACGCTAAATTGCTAAATAACTTCAAACAAAACGATATATTCACAAAAAAAAAAGATGAACGTCTCTCAGCGTATATACACTAAAAATCTGCTTCAAAAAGCTGGCTTTAAACCCACTTAACAAAACATAAACCTCAATATTCCAGTTATTTCGAAAGTCAAATAAATTTAATGAAATATATTAACTACAAGAATAACAATCTGAGAGAAAAATTCTAGTAAAAATTTTGATAGATTGACTTACTAAGTCATTTTGATACCTATGAATTAGTGAAGTAAACGGTCGAAGGGGATTTTCACATTTTTACTTTCCAAATGTCACATTTAAAATATAACTGGCTTTTATAAAATGATTAATGCTTTCTGGATGTAAATGTTAGGTCACGCGTCTCGTAAGAAATGAAAATCCTAACTCTATTCATCCTGAATAGAAAACTGTTGAAGTGAAAACTGTCAGAATATATACACCCAGAGATGTGTTTCTCACACAGTATGAGATATACACCTAAAGGCTGTATCTCTCAGAGTATATACACCGAGAGATATATATATCTCGGTATTTTTTCGTGAAAATTTGTTAATCTCTGTGATTCTCCACTGATAAATTTGCATGTTTTTGCGTATATACGCAGACTGAAGCGCATCTTTCTGTGTATATACCCAAACAGATGAATATCGTTCAGTGTTTGTGCCCTGGAGGGTGAATTTTTCTTAATTTATATAAAACTAAGGAAAGACTAGTATTTTGACCTTGACTACCCTCATTCACTCACAAGGAAACTCCTTCTGAAGAAGAGTTTAATCAATTTTTATCTTGATGTTTCATATTTTAACAACACACTTTGCCCCACTCACATAGCCACACTCACTCTCCTAAACTTATTCTATCACTATTCTCAGTCCACCAATACTCCTATGATGCACCCGTGTGTTCCTAAATGATACTGGAGTACTCTTATTATACATTTTAGAAACAGTGTTGAACTAGTGTTTCTAAAGGGCTTTATAGATACGTAGCAAAATAACGTATTAAATAATTTGCATGTATTAAAAAGAAGTGTTGTAGTACGCCTAAGTACCTCAGACCTGTGTAGCAGAACTCATGCCTACCAATCACAAGTCCTGGAGCATTCTTGTGTATCTAAAAGCATTATACATTGCCGGCAACGCTCTACCACCAAAATCTTTCCACGGCAGGTGCACCAGAAATAGAGCACCTGCAAATATTATTACGAAATGAAACTAGACAGCAAAAATAAAAAAAAAAGTTGCAGGAGGTATGGTTGGCGAGACCTAGTTAACTTCAGAAACAGCAACAACGATGTAGTAACGCTAACTTTACATTGAACAAACAGTAATGGTCTCCTAAATATTATTACGAATGTCCACCAGAATAGCTTTTCACGACCATGAATACTAAGCAGCATACCTGGCAGTGACGAAGATATGGTGATCTCCGGACCAAGATGAACATAAATAATGCGATTACGAACTTTCGAGACCTGAATACAACCTTCAAGAAACGCCAACGAATACTTCAACAAACTATTAAATTGAACAAACTAGTATATCGAAGCTCGAGATACGGTGACAGAAGTTCTTAAATATAATTGATTATCCTGCGATAGTCCTAGCCTAAATATACAAAGATTTAGCTTATTTTTTCTTTTTTTTTTTGTTAATGTAAAATTAGTAGTTAATATGTATGTTTAAATTCAAAGTTCGAGTTCGACATAAACATACCCATATGAAATATATTTCAATAATAAAAACATTTATAAATTATAATCATCCGTCGCACAGGTTTCACGTTATAAAAAGATTTAGAAATAAAACGCTTGGAAAAAGATCTATATTAATTGGTGGATATAGATAAATAGATTGAGAGTTATATTGAATGTTCTTTAATATTAAATTATCGCTCATTTGTATTTCTAAAATGCTCACAGATATTTTAATGTGTTTCAGCCTACATGACGCCGACCACTGACAGCTATCCTCAAAACTTTAGATTGGATGAACTACTGTTAAAAGCCTTTTAAGAAAGATTTGCTCGAAAGACACTTATTTTTAATTATATTACTGACGGGTCGACATTTTAATGTCAGTTATATTTTTCGCGTCTTGACCTAGAGCATGTTGAATCGAATTTTGCAAAAAAAAAAAATTGATATTTACTTA
>NC_091303.1:1167500-1175000 GCF_038502225.1 Cherax quadricarinatus
CATGCCGGCCGTTTGGGATAGGTTCCCCAGCCTTTTTTCCCTTCATTTCAACCGGCTACAGCAAACCCTCAGTTCTTTTGTTTGGAGAACATGAAATTCTCTCATCAGAGGGTGTTCAGCAGGGTGACTCACTCGCTCCACTTCTCTTCTGCTTGGCAGTAAGAGAACTAACTTCCAACCTGTGCAGCGAGCTCACCATCTGGTACCTGGATGATGGCACTCTGGCAGGTACTGAAGAGTCCCTGTAAGAGGACCTATATTACAACCCAGGAGTCCAAATGGCCTGTTATCCTGGGTGTAAAGGGAGCAAAAGAAACACAGCAGAAAAGTTTTGACTTATATTATCCTTCACCAATTTATAACAGTAATATGTACACTATATACACTATGTACAGTGATAGGTATTAGTGCACTCCACGGTAAGCAAGGCAGAATAGAAGCCACTAGAGAACAGACCGTGCTTCAACCAGCTCTAAAATGGGAATGATAAGGGCAGACAGGAGAGTGGTACCCACATAACCTCTGCGATTGCCAAAGCCATCTTCTTATTGGCTGGAACCTGGTTACTAGTTGAACGACGGGGCCCCATCGTCAACTCTCAGTCACCTGGTTCGCTGGTTGGGGGAGATAGCCTGTAAATGAGGGTGTGTACATTCGCCGAATAAAGGTTACGTACTCTTTGCATGCCACAACCTACAACTCGTGAAAACACAGGAAGAAGACTTGGGACTCATCCTCAATCCCTCCAAGTGCGAAATCATCACAGCAAACCAGGAAATAATCAATGCCGTGCGAAGAATCCTACCGGAAGTCTCTACTACCACTCCGTCCAACAGTACCCTCTTGGGAGCACCGCTGGGTCACCAGGCCATCGACAGTGTCCTTAAGGAAAAATTGAATAACATGATGAGAATGGAATGCCCATGATGCTCTGTATCTCCTTGAGTTTTCCCTGAAGCAAGTTTATTCTTTTATCTGAGGATGAGGGTCCCTAGGGCAGTTCTAGAGGTGGTATCTCCCTGCATTATATAGTAAAGGCATAAAGGGTTTCAACCTTTTCCTTTTTATAGACGGAATGCCATGTTTGGGGTATTCGTTATTTTGAAAGAAGTTAGTTGTTTCGTTCACTTCCAAATCAAAGTTAATCAAGAAAAACATTTTTAGGGCGATATCGTAAAGACTTCGAAACATGAAAATGTAATGATTTCAGCACAATTTACTAGAGATTTTTGAGTGGTAATAATGAGCCAAGCAAGTCCCTGACAGTAAACAAGGAAAACATTTTATAGCAATTTGTGACTGAGTTAAATAAGGGAATTGTCTGCTTTACTTGTTTCATTCATATTACAAAATTTAAACAAGTTATATATAAATCACTTAAAATTTTAGATGAAGTCACCACAAATCTATTTTATGTAAATATATCCTGGAAATACGATTTTAAGGATAATGCAGTTAATGTCCTAGAATTTTGCTTTGCACACTGCACTGAATTTTGGGAACAAGCTAATACTGATTCGGGAATTCTAAGTAGGAATTATATTGATTAAGTTGTGGAAAAAACAAAGAATTAGAATTTGTCTGACAGAATTTCGCATTTAAAAGGATATAATTTACCTCATTTGTCAGCAACTGATCTGTTATTCCATCCAGAAGAAGCAAATACTGCCTCTTGCTGTTCCAGGAACAACGTCTGGTATTTTTTTTTTCACACGGATATCAGTTTCGATACATTTCAGCACAACTCCTAAAAGTTTCACTACGTTCCCTACGTGATTATAGGAACAGTGTCGAAACACATGGGAAAGCTAGACAATATTGGCAACATATTTTCCCTCTGGACTTTGCAAGAGTATTTTGTTTAAGCGGTAAAGGCATTTACAAAAATGTTTATTCATTTGCAGATCTTTTGGCCGCAAAAGCATTCGAACAGAGTGAAGTTTTGGTGCTTCTGTGTGAGCGAAACTTATGCTTTATAAGTGCTTATGAGTAATTACTTGTTTAATCACCTGGGTGAAGTAAAGTTCGTGTTTAATTTTGCGGGTGTTGAGCTCCTATCCTCGGGCCCGCCTTGTTGATTTCTGTTAAATGAAGTGCTCTGTCAGTGTCGTATTTCCTCTTAAATCCTTAAACTCTTCTGTCCTCTACTATTTATTTCTCTGGTTAACTGTAGTTGCTTACTAACTGTAAAGGAATATTAACGTCTATATGGGAGAGAGAGAGAGAGAGAGAGAGAGAGAGAGAGAGAGAGAGAGAGAGAGAGAGAGAGAGAGAGAGAGAGAGAGAGAGAGAGAGAGAGAGAGAGAGAGAGAGAGAGAAAGAGAGTTCTCCTTTCTAACGCACTCTAGGTAACACAAAATAGCTACAACATACTGGCCTCAACCTCTGGCTTTCCTTAATATCCAACCGAGCTGCCACATAAAAACTTGATGTAGTAATGAAACTTTAAAGTGTCACCTTGCATAGACAATGACACAACGAGCACAGACAATACGGGTAACCTGAAGCCAGCAACCGACACCAGGGAATGTGAGGAAACCAGTTTCTGTTAGCTATGCGCTAAGAATGGGAGCGCTGATGAGGGATACAGTTTTATTTGCTGCATGTATCCATTTACACATGGAGTCAGAGAAAGCAAACCGGTTTAACAATTCTAGTTGAATTATCTGTTAAGTATCTAACAAGATAATTATGATCAATCATGAAAATGAAAGAGGATCGTACTGATCCATTGCTTATCAAAAGAATTTTGATAAGAGTCTCCGACAGAAGATTAACATACTCACAAAAAAGAGTGAAATATCACAGAAGGCGCGACAGATGATAACTGAATACCTAACATAAAAAAAGTCACATTACACACTGGATGAATTCATCATTCACCCTTTAATTTATGTTTCCTAACAATCCAACAGTGACCAACCCTCCCATATAGAGCAAATAGGCCTCTCCTTCGCTCTTCCCGGCTGTGGTAAAATATTTAAGCTCAGGAGATCCATACATATAAGAGGAACAAGTTCAGTATCGTAATTTCGCAGCATAAGATGCACATCAGGAAAATTTCTTCACTTTGCGACAGGTGAACTCATGGTTCAGTCTACCCTCCCGAGCTTGAATATAATTCAGACATTGTAACTTAGGCGTTAAAACTACAGGATCGAGTTAAAACTCTGCATTTTCATACAAAATACGAGTTAGTGGATAATTAATTGTTAAATTAAATACGAAAATAAATTGCGAGTTAGACGAATAGGAGGGACAGACAGATGAAGGGACCGACGTATGAGTGAAGAGGGAAATACATAAGGTTGTCTGTAGAGAATAACGGGTTTAATGAGTACTAAATATTCTTGCCATGAAATAGAGAAGGCACAAACAATCACCTACTTTAATAAAAAAAATGGTCTTAAAGGCATATCCAGCTGAGAGCAAGGGAGGCGTGTACCACATTGTACCGTCCAACAGGCGTACAGTAGCGCACCCTCACTACCCATGGTAGCCAAATGAATGTAAATGTATGGCTGTCAGACTGCATCACCAGCTTCGTTGAGAGCCAGGAGGGGAAAGTCAGATAACCCAGGGGAAAAAAGCAGTGATTCGAGAGGTGTCTCATCTTGGGGAAAGGAAGGAGTAGAATTATAGGGAAAACATGTCAAAAAACTTACTCAAATTCATAACTAAGTAACCTCGTAATTAAAGAAATTATTCTCAAACTCTCAGATCATCTCTACCTTCAGTCAATTAATTTTTCTTAGGGGTATCTTAGCTTATGATTTTGCAGTGCTATTAAGTTACTCAACAGTGTAGTTCAAAACCAATAGTGATCCCAAAAAATAGGGTACTATAACCTAAAGGTATTGTCAACCAAATAACAAAGTGTCTTGAGTCAAGAAGTAGGATTGTCTCAAGGAGAATGTCTCAAGGAGGATTGCCTTGAGGATGAGTGTCTCTATGAGAAGGATTGTCTTAGAAGGATTGTATCAAGGAGAAGGATTGCTTCTGTATGAAGGATTACCTCGTTCAAAAAGATTTTGCCAAGGAGGAGGATTGTCGCAAGAGAAAGATTGCCTCAAGGAGAAGAATTCTCTCAAGGATAAGGATTCTCTCTATGATAAGGATCGTCTCAAGGACTGATTCAAGAAAAAAATCTGCATTTGCACAACATTGTCCCTTCAAAGCTGATGAAGGCCACTTTATCCAAGGAACTGAAGCTACCTTACCCTTCTTTGGATTAAATCAGTATACCCCCTCATCCTTCATATTCCCCTTATATCTTCAGAGATTTCCCTTCACACAAGGGCGTGGCATGGTTGTCAGGGCAACCGGTAGGAGTTTGGTATCTATGCAAAATTAAACAACAAATGTTGTAAATTACCTGGCAATGCCAAGAGAGAGGAAAAATTAACTCGCTTTCGCTCTCGAGAAATTTTACGGACATGATTATGAGCCGATGCCCCATATTCCCCCAGGCAAGTGCACCATCTCGTTAAGGCTTCGCTAGAGCTTCGACTCCTCGGCAATATCTAAAGTGACCCTTTGTCAGCGAGCTTACGGCGGATAGCCTCTGAGGGGTGTGTTACTGGAGGGAAGGTGTGTATAATGAGTGGGAAGGAGAATAGAGGACGGAAATTAAATGAAAGAGAGGAAAGGAAGACGAAAGGAGGTAAAAGGAATGAGAAGGAAGGAGATTAGAATTAGGTGGGAAGAATAGGGTGATTTTATTTTATGATTTTAAGTGTTCTATGACATCTAAAATATATTAATGGAGTCACATCGGGAATAATTCATCAGTGGTTGGAAACCAAACAAATCCCAATAAAAATTTATAATTTGCACTTCCATATGATTTTCAGTGACTTCAAACACCTGATAATAATTTACAGGAAAGTTTGACATACACATATCTTAATAAACAGCCATACTTATATTACTAACTGAATTACATTTAATATCTAGACAAAATAATTCGTCTTATGCGGATTTTAATTGAGGCAATTGAAACTAAAAATATAATGCCGGTATTTAAAAAACTGAAATTCGTCTATTTTCCGTTATCGAGATAAATTTAAGCACATAGTAGGGATTACCTTTTTTAAACATTTACAAACAAAAAAGGTTAAGCTAATAATAAGAAGAATACCTTTTCTTGTGCTCACCCACACATCTTCGGAGGAATGTGTGTGAGCACATGTTAGCGTTCACGATTCCCTGTTTATTTTTTCACTGCTGTATTTCTTTATATTTGCAGTCACACGTTTTATTGTGATTTCTTACGCACACACACACACACACACACACACACACACACACACACACACACACACACACACACACACACACACACACACACAGGGAACCGACAGGAAAACCAGTACAAGAAATGATGGAGTATGTGGCAACAAAATGCAAGGAGGCAGAGGAGAGGTTTGTTCCCAAGGGAAACAGAAATAATGGGAAGAACAGAACGAGTCCTTGGTTCACCCAAAGGTGTAGGGAGGCAAAAACTAGGTGTACTAGAGAATGGAAAAGGTACAGAAGACAGAGAACTCAGGAAAATAAAGAGATTAGCCGAAGAGCCAGGAACGAATATGCACAGATAAGAAGGGAGGCTCAGCGACAATATGAAAATGACATAGCATCGAAAGTCAAGACTGACCCGAAGCTGTTGTACAGCCACATCAGGAGGAAAACAACAACAGTCAAGGACCAGGTAATCAGGCTGAGGAAGGGCGATGGGGAATTCACAAGAAACGACCGAGAGGTATGTCAAGAGCTCAACACGAGATTT
Organism: Cherax quadricarinatus; assembly: GCF_038502225.1. Classification (NCBI taxonomy): domain Eukaryota; kingdom Metazoa; phylum Arthropoda; class Malacostraca; order Decapoda; family Parastacidae; genus Cherax; species Cherax quadricarinatus. The sequence goes on from NC_091303.1 coordinate 1,173,289, forward strand.
AAAGAAGTATTTACAGTGGAAACTAGTAGGACTCCATGAAATCAGAACAGGGGGGTACACCAGCAAGTGCTGGATGAGGTACATATAACCAAGGAGGAGGTGAAGAAGCTGATATGCGAACTTGACACCTCAAAACGGTGGGACCAGACAACATCTCTCCGTGGGTCCTTAAAGAGGGAGCAGAGATATTGTGTGTGCCATTAACAAAGATCTTCAACACATCATTTGAAACTGGGCAACTCCCTGAGGTATGGAAGATGGCAAATGTAGTCCCAATTTTTAAAAAGGGAGACAGACATGAGGCACTAAACTACAGACCTGTATCACTAACGTGTATAGTATGCAAGGTCATGGAGATCATCAGGAGGAGAGTGGTGGAGCACCTGGAAAGAAACAAGTGTATAATTGACAACCAGCACGGTTTCAGGGAAGGAAAATCCTGTGTCACAAACCTACTAGAGTTTTATGACAAGGTGACAGAAGTAAGACAAGAGAGAGAGGGGTGGATCGACTGCATTTTTTTGGACTGCAAGAAGGCCTTCGACACAGTTCCTCACAAGAGGTTACTGCAAAAGCTAGAGGATCAGGCACACATAACAGGAAAGGCACTGCAATGGATCAGAGAATACCTGACAGGGAGGCAACAACGAGTCATGGTACGTGACGAGGTGTCAGAGTGGGCGCCTGTGACAAGCGGGGTTCCACAGGGGTCAGTCCTAGGACCTGTGCTGTTCTTGGCACATGTGAACGACATAACGGAAGGGATAGACTCAGAAGTGTCCTTGTTTGCAGATGATGTGAAGTTAATGAGAAGAATCAAATCGGATGAGGATCATGCAGGACTACAAAGTGACCCGGACAGGCTACAAGCCTGGTCCAGCAACTGGCTCCTTGAGTTTAACCCTGCCAAGTGCTAAGTCATGAAGACTGGGGAAGGGCAAAGAAGACCGGAGACACAATATAGTTTAGATGGCCAAAGACTGCAAACCTCACTCAAGTAAAAAGATCTGGGGGTGAGTATAACACCTGAGGCGCACATCAATCAGATAACTGCTGCAGCATACGGGCGCCTGGCAAGCCTACGGATAGCGTTCCAATACCTCAGTAAGGATTCGTTCAAGACTCTGTATACCATGTACGTCAGGCCCATACTGGAGTATGCAGCACCAGTTTGGAATACACACCTAGTCAAGCACGTCAAGAAATTAGAGAAAGTGCAATGGTTTGCAACAAGACTAGTCCCAGAGCTACGGGGATTGTCCTACGAAGAAAGGTTGAGGGAAATCGGCCTGACAACACTGGAGGACAGGAGGGTCAAGGGAGACATGATAACGACATATAAAATACTGCGCGGAATAGACAAGGTGGACAAAGACGGGATGTTCGAGAGAAGGGACACAGACACAAGAGGTCACAATTGGAAGTTGAAGACTCAGATGAATCAAAGGGATGTTAGGAAGTTTTTCTTCAGTCACAGAGTAGTCAGGCCGTGGAATAGCCTAGAAAGTGACGTAGTGGAGGCGGGAACCATACATAGTTTTAAGACGAGGTATGATAAAGCTCATGGGGCAGGGAGAGAGAGGACCTAGTAGCAATCAACGAAGAGGCGGGGCCAGGAGCTATGAATCGACCCCTGCAACCACAAATAGGTGAGTACAAATAGGTAAGTACACATACACACACACACACACACACACACACACACACACACA
>NC_091303.1:1180000-1190000 GCF_038502225.1 Cherax quadricarinatus
TGAAGACAAGATGCATGAGTTGTGTGGAAATTAATGAGTTGTGTGGAAATTAATGAGTTGTGTGGAAATTATGCTGAAAATGAAGAGATATGTAAACAGAAGACGTTGTGGTGTGAAATGTATCACGTAAAGAATGCTAGAACGTTGATGAGATGGACTGGCTGAGGGAAAATATGGGGAGATACAGGTTGGTTAAGAGGATATATGCATCCAAGAGGTAAAAAAAGGGTAGGGGACGCCCCAATAAATTTATGAAGGAGAGTGTGAAGGAGGGTTTACTGGCAAGGGTTTGTGCATCCTGCCGGCAAGTGTGAGCATCTTAAATCAGAGAGATATAAGGAGGTGACTGAAGTGAAGTTCTAGAGCGGGCAGGGCAATATCTACCCAAATATTAAGGGAAACTAGTTGGCCGGATTTAAATTTTGTAGATGAGGGGTTCAGTACTTGCTTTATGAAAGTCGGTATGAGCGATATATTAAGAAGCCCTTGAGCATGAAAAAGTAGTAACGACTTGAGCACGCCATCAATAAATACGTAAGCGCAAAATCAATAGAATATTCTCTCTCTCTCTCTCTCTCTCTCTCTCTCTCTCTCTCTCTCTCTCTCTCTCTCTCTCTCTCTCTCTTTTTTTTTTTTTTTTTTTTAAACAGGGTTTGACAAGGTTAAGGATCCCTAGCTTTATTGACAGCTAAATTACAGGTTAAGGATTCCTAACTTTATTGGCAAGCTAAGAGCTGTTACCTACATCAGCTCATTTGAAAGCATTTTTATTGTTATGAGACATACAAGTAGGGAACAGGATGAAGTTGGAGCCATCTGTGGGCCAGCATTTTCATTTGATCAACTGACTTTATCTCGTTGACATCATTATGCTGTACGAATGTGTTCCATACTCGAGTCATCCTGGGTATGTATGATCTCAGATGGAGTGATGTTCTGGAGAAGGGTACAGCCAGAGTGAAGTTGCTGCTTTCTGCCCGTCTTGTGGCATAAAAGCTTGTTTCACGCTGTCCTCGAAGAGGATCCAAGTGTGGTATTTTGACAATATTGGCCTTGGTCTCTCTCTCTCTCTCTCTCTCTCTCTCTCTCTCTCTCTCTCTCTCTCTCTCTCTCTCTCTCTCTCTCTCTCTCTCTCTCTCTCTCTCTCTCTCTCTCTCTCTCTCTCTCTCTCTCTCCTCTCTCTCTCTCTCTCTCTCTCTCTCTCTCTCTCTCTCTCCTCTCTCTCTCACAAACACACAAACACATCAATTAAAAAAATACTCTCAGGGAAAAAATTTCTACAAATTGAATTTCAATGTTAAACTTTGATTGTAGATAATTGCCCTTAAAATCAAAGGAAAAAATGCCGAAAGTTTTATTGTATTTTATATGAATTATCATGTTTATAAATATTACACTAGGTTAATTTTTAACTACATTTAAAGTATTTTAAATACTTTTAGAAATCCTCTGTTAAATTTATTAGTAAATAGTTTTTCATATCTTCATAATTAAATTATTTTCGCTGATTTTCTGTTTAAAAACTTAGATTATGCAGTCTCCAGTTTATAGACTCGGAGAAATCTGAAATTTAGAAAATATTTCGAGATCCTGAGGCTCCCGACTGGTTATAAGAGGCATAACTTAAAATCTTTCTACGTACAGAGGAACGCTTCAGCTCGTACATAGAATTTCTTAGTGAATGCTATACCCTTGGTATTAGTCATGTAAGTATATGCTATACTCCTGGCTTACCTCACAGCCTGGGTCATATTTGTACACTCCAGCTTAAATTATATTAACATTGGCTATAGCCTGGCTTGATTCACTTCAGTAAGAGCTATACTCTTGTCCTATCTCTTTAGTAAGACTAACTCCAGTTTGTATAGTTAATGAAGATCGACGAATGTTACTAAATGAAGAGGCTAACTTGTAACTTACAAGTGTCTGAGGAAGTTTACAGTCACGATAACTACTCTCTTCACCACTATGAGAAACTCCTATTAAATGTGTGTGACCGTTTGTAGAAGCATCCTCCTAAATTCCTTCACTGATTTTATCTTATCGTTTTTCCTTATATTTATTACTTTGGATGTTTCCAATGATTTTTCCCATGTATGGCACCCACCCTTAATCTCAAAACCACCCTTCTCCAGTGTTGCTCCTTTCCTCTGTGAACTCTTTCCTGACTTCCCCTCTGATAGAGCCATCTCTGACAGAACCCCACTCTCTTGTTGTACATGGCGGAATCCTTGCAGTTTTCCTCCCAGCAACGGTGCTGTTCACCACGACTTTGTATGGACTCCATTGTTGCACATGAGGTAACCCTTGTTCCTTTCCCAATCAACTAGAGTATTCATCCATACTATGTAGAGAGTTTCATCCACACATTTCATCGATAATTAATATTGTTCTCAAAATTATATCTTAAGTTTTTCTCTTATTTAGAGGTATACGGCGCTGCCAGATTAATCACGTACAATTATTAAGAAAATTATATTTTCTTAATCATTAAAGTAAACTCTGTCGATTTCTAACTTCACTTTAAAAATATTGTTTCTTTGGTTTCAGTTCTCTCTTTTACTAATTGTATTACTTATTATTATTACTTACATATATTTAAAAGCATTAGTAAATGCTATAGGATATGCGTCTATAATGTACATTGTGCAGAGATTAACATTAACTAAAACTCATTAAATATAATGCACATACTACATAAGTGAGTTGACTTTCACAAGAACTTATTTATCAAGCATGAAAAAATTTATCTCCGTTTGACAGTAATTCCTTAATAATAGAAAGTTGTGAGACAGAGGTCATTCATGTTATTCAGACTTTATTGGTCTCCATAAACTTATCAAATTTCTCTGATTCATCAGACAAGCTGCATATCCTTCATGTTGTACATTTTTCATGTTGTATATATGACAAGTTGTATATCCTTCGGTTTGCTAATCCTTCGCGTTACTTATCTTCCAAACTGAATATGTTACACTTTAAATATCCCTCAAACTATAAATCCTTAGTATCACATGACTATCCATAACAATTTAAGATCTTCCAAAAAAGCTGGAAAGAATCAAATTCAAAAACCTGCTTTACTTTTTTCTATTCCCACTGTAAAAAAATCTTATGTTAAGTGAGCTTGTCGACGCCCACTTAGCAAAATTCATGACGTGGTCGAAATAATATATAATTATCTCATAAATTTCTTTGTCTCATTTCAATTATTTAATTTTTAGCTTCTCTCTACAAAGCTGGATCTCGTGCTTTCTTCAGCCGTGGCTTCAGTGGTTCTTGCCCTCATTAGCAAGCAGGGCGTATATCTCGTCTTCACATGTGCTCAAAAAATAACTGCAGACCAGAATTTTCTCAACTGCTCCGGTTGTAGATCATTTAGTTGAGTATCAAACTGTTATGCATTTTTCCTTTACAGTGCTTTTATGTGGAAGAAGCCACCATACTATGTCTCTCCTGACGCCGTCGATACACATCCATTCAAGAAGCTCTCAGGAATATACTTTTATTGGAAAAAGAGAGTTATTATTCTCACAATTTCAATCATGTTCTGCACTATTAAAATACACGAGGGAATTAACGCATAACTTGTATTCCACTTACCCAAGTTACGATTGTGCAAGGGACAGGTACAAATTATTATTATTTTTATTCTTATTATTATTAGTACTATTATTATTATTATTATTATTATTATTATTATTATTATTATTATTACTATTATTATTATTATTATTATTATTATTGGTATTATTATTATTATTACTATTATTATTATTATTATTATTATTATTATTATTATTATTATTATTATTACTTTTATTATTATTGATATTCTGATGGGGAAACTCTAAGCCTGCTGGGAAAATGGGATGTAACAAAATTTGATCCATGGGAGGGCAGGGTAGCACCATCTTCATATACTATAAGTATAAAGCATAATATGGGAATGGAAATGGTATCTGGTGGGTCCCAGGTATGGGTGTGCTCAGAAGATGTAGTAGATATTACAGAGGTAGGGGAAGGAGGGTCTAGTGTATAGGTGTGAAGAGATGAGTAGCATGCACTTCATTTTATGGGAGTAGTAGTTTTATTTTCTCTAGAATATTCGTTGTATTTTCTAATTTATTTTCTCCTTATAAAAAACATTGATGGCTTGTGTCGTTGGTGGTGAGTGAACGGTCGTAGGTGGGGTTAACAATTGAGAGGACCTTGTGTACACGAATTGTGGGGAATTTAGTGATGGGTGAATGTGTGGGTGGAGGCGAAGTAGAGGTGGACATTCATAGATGAGAAAACAGTCGTGCTTAGTGTGGGAACTTTTGGCTTTTTGGGGCGAGATTTGGAAAGTGAAATAGTGGGTTGGGAGGTTTAGAGATGGCAGTGGATTTTGTATGTTTTTAGATTGATAGTTAATCGGATTGCGTGGGAGAAATTAGGGTTAATAGACAGATGTGTTAAGAAGGGTAGAGGTCCAGGGTTTTACATTAAATAGTAAAGTGAAAATAAATGGCTGATAGGAGATAGTGTGCGTGTGTGTGTGTGTGTGTGTGAGTGTGTGTGGTGATGAGAGAAAGTAAGAAAGAGAAAGTAAGAGAGAGAGAGAGAGAGAGAGAGAGAGAGAGAGAGAGAGAGAGAGAGAGAGAGAGAGAGAGAGAGAGAGAGAGAGAGAGAATGAGACACTCCTCCCACTAAGCACTATATTTCACACAACATAACTTTAACACAGAAACCTTAGCCTCAACCTCTGGCATTCGTGAATATCCAACAGAGCTGCCACACAAATACTTGATGAAGTAATGAAACTTTAAAGTGTCACCTTGCATAGTCAATGATACAGCGAGTACAAACAGCATATGTACCAGAAGCCAGCAGCCGACACAAGGAAATGTGAGGAGACTCCAGTGATTGTTAACTGGGGAAATTATGAATAGGAACGCTGATGAGTGCTGATACTGACTTATTAATGACTTATTTTTTAAATAGATTGTTTTTATTTTTTCTAATTATGTATTAGATAAAAACACTCAAATATAGACAGAAACACACACACACACACACACACACACACACACACACACACACACACACACACACACACACACACACAGGAGGGTCAGGGGAGACATGATAACGACATATAAAATACTGCGTGGAATAGACAAGGTGGACAAGGACAGGATGTTCCAGGGAGGGGACACAGAAACAAGAGGCCACAATTGGAAGTTGAAGACACAAATGAGTCAGAGAGATAGTAGGAAGTATTTCTTCAGTCATAGAGTTGTAAGGCAGTGGAATAGCCTAGAAAATGACGTAGTGGAGGCAGGAACCATACACAGTTTTAAGACGAGGTTTGATAAAGCTCATGGAGCGGGGAGAGAGAGGGTCTAGTAGCAACCGGTGAAGAGGCGGGGCCAGGAGCTAGGACTCGACCCCTGCAACCACAAATAGGTGAGTACAAATAGGTGAGTACACACACACACACACAATAGCGACCAGTGAAGAGGCGGGGCCAGAAGCTATTACTCGACCCCTGCAACCACAACTAGGTGAGAGCTAGGTGAGTACACACATACACACACTACAAAGGGATCTGGACAGGCTGCAGACCTGGTCCAGCAATTGGCTCCTGGAGTTCAATCCCACCAAGTGCAAAGTCATGAAGATTGGGGAAGTGCAAAGAAGACCGCATTCGGAGTACAGTCTAGGGGACCAGAGACTACAAACCTCACTCAAGGAAAAAGATCTTGGGGTGAGTATAACGCCAGGCACATCTCCTGAAGCGCACATCAACCAAATAACTGCTGCAGCATATGGGCGCCTGGCAAACTTCAGAACAGCATTCCGACACCTTAATAAGGAATCGTTCAGGACCCTGTACACCGTGTACGTTAGGCCCATATTGGAGTATGCGGCACCAGTTTGGAACCCACACCTAGCCAATCACGTAAAGAAACTAGAGAAAGTGCAAAGGTTTGCAACAAGACTAGTCCCAGATCTAAGAGGTATGTCCTACGAGGAGAGGTTAAGGGAAATCAACCTGACGACACTGGAGGACAGGAGAGATAGGGGGGACATGATAACGACATACAAAATACTGAGAGGAATTGACAAGGTGGACAAAGACAGGATATTCCAGAGATGGGACACAGCAACAAGGGGACATAGTTGGAAGTTGAAGACACAGATGAATCACAGGGATGTTAGGAAGTATTTCTTCAGCCACAGAGTAGTCAGGAAGTGGAATAGTTTGGGAAGCGATGTAGTGGAGGCAGGATCCATACATAGCTTTAAGCAGAGGTATGATAAAGCTCACGGTTCAGGGAGAGTGACCTAGTAGCAACCATTGAAGAGGCGGGGCCAGGAGCTTGGACTCAACCCCTGCAACCTCAACTAGGTGAGTACAACTAGGCGAGTACACACACACACCACACACACACACACACACACACACACACACACACACACACACACACACACACACACACACACACACACACACACACACACACACACACACACAAACTAAAACGCTAAATAAAACATCAAGCGTAAACAAGCTCCCACTTTTCGTCCGGCCATTTTCGCTTAAGGCAGCAATTGTCAGATAAATCTTTTGTGCAAATAATCATAAAATTGTTTCTAAGCCTCGCGTTGGAAAAGAAGTATTTACGAGATCTGGAAATCTTTTGCTTGTGTTGGTTGGGAGTCCCGTGCCATCATAAGTACGGAATGTTATGAAATTTGTCCAGCTGTTCTGTTTGTTTTGGTTGGGAATCCCATGCCAGCACATGCAGTGAACATTGCGACACTTGTCCAGTGTATTTTGCTCCCGAACGGTCACGGATGTTTCGACACAGAACCAAAAGCAAAACGACGTCTTAAGATTCCTCTCACTATCGGTTATTTGTGATTTATTCCAGCCACGTTATTCTGAGTTTAATTCTTTGTGCTGGCAAAGTCTTCATGCTGCCATCGCCTCGCTTAAAAATGAGGATAAATGTTGGTCATGTATACAGATTTGCTGTCCATACAGTTTTACTACCATACATAATTTATTATACTTATTTTTATATTTTTTCATGTCTACACAACGATGGTGTAATCTTATTATACATTCTAGTGTATTAATAAAAGGCTAAATAACACACGCAGGTTTAGTACAAATTTTGCGAAATATCGAGGTTTTACATTCCATAATCAATATTAAGGTTTGACTCCAATTTTCTCCTTTAAAATGCGGTTTATTGAGCTAGTTTTATTTAAAATTATATTTAACGAGTTTCTGCACAACATGTCACCAATTATGATTTTTCAAGTGTCAGAGGCTCTGAATTCAATGAACCGAGGGTACCTTAATCCTCCTCGGATCAAACCTAATTACCTTCCATTCTTCAGCCACTCTATGAAATACAATGTATTTGTTTATCGCATCGCCTATACTTGTAATAATTAGTATTCCTGGAAAAGTGATGCAGCTTATGATACATGTTAAAAAGGTTTTTTAATGATTCTTATAAACGGACTTATTAAATGTTAACAATGCTGTTTTTCAGATAAATCAGAAGAAAAGAAAATGAAACTATGGTGATAACGTTGTCGAAAGAAAAAGGACTATTGCTTGAGAGTAATTAATCCATTGTCAGTGGAATGCTTTGCGATGTTCACTTGCTTGTATTTATTCTGTTTAAACTGGCAGTAATTAAATTCTACTTTTTCCTCTACCCATCTTTACTTCGCGCAGTGTTTCGCTGCAGGTAACTTTCCATGGCACCTGTCATTAAGTAAATTTTTAATCTTTATTTTCACGATCTGTGTGTTTGGTACTACAGTGAAGTTTCATGATACATGATCGGCCCCCATATAACTTGTCAATAGCTTTTAAATGATTCTTTATTTACTTTCCAAAATGTTCTCTTGACATTTAATTTTCTCTTAAATCTCGTGGAGAAATTTTCTCCAGGAGAGGGGTATCAGCCCCTTTCAGGCCCTTTCAGCCCTGAGGGGCCCAGCCCTCTCAGAAGGGGCAAATATCTTGTTTACTGCTACAACGAGTAACTGATAGCAGATGCAGTACGAGTATGCGACGTGGTTAAGCGACCGTCGCTCCTTGCAGTCAAGTGTTGCAGAGTGTATTTTAATAAGAGACAGTACATCTCTTACCTTAGCAGGACAATTAAGGAAAATCCTGCTCCCACTTTATTACCATAGTAAAGATAGTGGACATTGTTGTCTATGCTTAAGACAGCAAGATTTAAACATTCTGCTTTGCTTCATCGAGGAAGTGGCAAGGAAGTAAAAGTACTATGTCAGCTTTTCCTTTGTGCTGGGGGCAGTAACGGCGTGGGGCGCTGTGGCGTCTTCAGATTACTTTTGACTCTACTGAGAGTGACACTGACGCCAGGATAACCAACAAAGAACACTGATCTGTTCGTTAGTGTGAACAAAGTGTCTCACAAAACACAATAAACACTTAAGAGAAGTGTGATCAGCTTCTTTAGTGATAAGATTGTGAACAATAAAGACAAATCTTGTGGAACATAGTGTACCAGTGTGCGTATTCCTAGACTATGGAAGACGTGGACATCCAAGGACACTTCAGCTTCTATCAAGTCACCGATATCTGTCGAAGGTGTGAAGAACACCATAGCTCACGCTACAAGAGCAAGGTAGGTTACGAATTTCTTGTAGTACGGGGGACTGCGCAGTTCTTGAGTCGCAAGGAGTTTGTAATCAACCTATAGTCGGCAGTTAGGTGCGGACTTTTGAGTCCACACAAGTAAGTTTGTCAGCCATCAGTGAATGAAATATGCTGACATAACACCCCCTAGGGGTAAATTATTGTTTACAAATTATAACTCATTTCAGCCCGTTGAGGAATGACTTCGACAGCTTCTCAAGACCTCGTCTGCAGGGGCGGCTGTGCAGGCGATGAGCTGTCTTTCTAAGTTAAGTTTTCCCTATACAAACTGTATAAGCTTAGCTGGTAAAGCCATTACTCAACATATTGTCTGGGGAAAACTTCAATATGCTGATACCCATCTCCTCGAGAAAATTTCTCCGCATTTAGGACCCTAATCAGAATAATTTATGACGCTGTATGCTGCGTAGGTATAACCCATTATATAGCATACATCCTCAGTAAGGGTGTGTGTGTGTGTACTCACCTAGTTGTACTCACGTAGTTGTGTTTGCAGGGGTCGATTCATAGCTCATGGCCCCGCCTTTTCACTGGTCGTTACTAGGTCACTCTCCCTGAACCGTGAGCTTTATCATATCTTTGCTTAAGGCTATGTACGGATCCTGCCTCCACTACATCGCTTCCCAAACTATTCCACTTCCTGACTACTGTGTGGCTGAAGAAATACTTCCAAACATCCCTGTGATTCATCTGTGTCGTCAGCTTCCAACTGTGTCCCCTTGTTGCTGTGTCCCATCTCTGGAACATCCTGTCTTTGTCCACCTTCTCAATTCCTCTCAGTATTTTATGTGTCGTTATCATGTCCCCCCTATCTCTCCTGTCCTCCAGTGTCGTTAGGTTGATTTCCCTTAACCTCTCCTCGTAGGACATACCTCTTAGCTCCGGGACTAGTCTTGTTGAAAACCTTTGCACTTTCTCTAGTTTCGTTATGTGTGTGTGTGTGTGTGTGTGTGTGTGTGTGTGTGTGTGTGTGTGTGTGTGTGTGTGTGTGTGTGTGTGTGTGTGTGTGTGTGTGTGTGTGTGTGTGTGTGTGTGTGTGTGTGTGTGTGTGTGTGTGCGTGTGTTCGTTAGGGGCGGACATTATCTATTTTTTTGATAAACTGACAATGGCATTGTTTCACAGTTATAAAGCTGGGAGTTAAAATATTGAGGAAATCTTCATTACACTAATGAATTGTATGTATGAAATGCAGTACTGAAGACTAATGCAAAATGTGAATGTAATATTAAGGATAATTTAACAGCAGTTACACATGCAAACATTAGTCTACATTTTCATGAAGACATCAACATTTGTCA
>NC_091303.1:1195000-1197500 GCF_038502225.1 Cherax quadricarinatus
GCAGAAGTTTGTGGTTACAGGAAAGTGGGTGCAGGAGGGAAGAGGAGCGATTGGTGGAATGATGATGTAAAGAGAGTAGTAAGGGAGAAAAAGTTAGCATATGAGAAGTTTTTACAAAGTAGAAGTGATGCAAGGAGGGAAGAGTATATGGAGAAAAAGAGAGAGGTTAAGAGAGTGGTGAAGCAATGTAAAAAGAGAGCAAATGAGAGAGTGGGTGAGATGTTATCAACAAATTTTGTTGAAAATAAGAAAAAGTTTTGGAGTGAGATTAAACAAGTTAAGAAAGCCTAGAGAACAAATGGATTTGTCAGTTAAAAATAGGAGAGGAGAGTTATTAAATGGAGAGTTAGAGGTATTGGGAAGATGGAAGGAATATTTTGAGGAATTGTTAAATGTTGATGAAGATAGGGAAGCTGTGATTTCGTGTATAGGGCAAGGAGGAATAACATCTTGTAGGAGTGAGGAAGAGCCAGTTGTGAGTGTGGGGGAAGTTCGTGAGGCAGTAGGTAAAATGAAAGGGGGTAAGGCAGCCGGGATTGATGGGATAAAGATAGAAATGTTAAAAGCAGGTGGGGATATAGTTTTGGAGTGGTTGGTGCAATTATTTAATAAATGTATGGAAGAGGGTAAGGTACCTAGGGATTGGCAGAGAGCATGCATAGTTCCTTTGTATAAAGGCAAAGGGGATAAAAGAGAGTGCAAAAATTATAGGGGGATAAGTCTGTTGAGTGTACCTGGTAAAGTGTATGGTAGAGTTATAATTGAAAGAATTAAGAGTAAGACGGAGAATAGGATAGCAGATGAACAAGGAGGCTTTAGGAAAGGTAGGGGGTGTGTGGACCAGGTGTTTACAGTGAAACATATAAGTGAACAGTATTTAGATAAGGCTAAAGAGGTCTTTGTGGCATTTATGGATTTGGAAAAGGCGTATGACAGGGTGGATAGGGGGGCAATGTGGCAGATGTTGCAAGTGTATGGTGTAGGAGGTAGGTTACTGAAAGCAGTGAAGAGTTTTTACGAGGATAGTGAGGCTCAAGTTAGAGTATGTAGGAAAGAGGGAAATTTTTTCCCAGTAAAAGTAGGCCTTAGACAAGGATGTGTGATGTCACCGTGGTTGTTTAATATATTTATAGATGGGGTTGTAAGAGAAGTAAATGCGAGGGTCTTGGCAAGAGGCGTGGAGTTAAAAGATAAAGAATCACACACAAAGTGGGAGTTGTCACAGCTGCTCTTTGCTGATGACACTGTGCTCTTGGGAGATTCTGAAGAGAAGTTGCAGAGATTGGTGGATGAATTTGGTAGGGTGTGCAAAAGAAGAAAATTAAAGGTGAATACAGGAAAGAGTAAGGTTATGAGGATAACAAAAAGATTAGGTGATGAAAGATTGAATATCAGATTGGAGGGAGAGAGTATGGAGGAGGTGAACGTATTCAGATATTTGGGAGTGGACGTGTCAGCGGATGGGTCTATGAAAGATGAGGTGAATCATAGAATTGATGAGGGAAAAAGAGTGAGTGGTGCACTTAGGAGTCTGTGGAGACAAAGAACTTTGTCCTTGGAGGCAAAGAGGGGAATGTATGAGAGTATAGTTTTACCAACGCTCTTATATGGGTGTGAAGCGTGGGTGATGAATGTTGCAGCGAGGAGAAGGCTGGAGGCAGTGGAGATGTCATGTCTGAGGGCAATGTTTTTTATTTTTTTTTTTTTATTATCACACCGGCCGATTCCCACCAAGGCAGGGTGGCCCGAAAAAGAAAAACTTTCACCATCATTCACTCCATCACTGTCTTGCCAGAAGGGTGCTTTACACTACAGTTTTTAAACTGCAACATTAACACCCCTCCTTCAGAGTGCAGGCACTGTACTTCCCATCTCCAGGACTCAAGTCCGGCCTGCCGGTTTCCCTGAATCCCTTCATAAATGTTACTTTGCTCACACTCCAACAGCACGTCAAGTATTAAAAACCATTTGTCTCCATTCACTCCTATCAAACACGCTCACGCATGCCTGCTGGAAGTCCAAGCCCCTCGCACACAAAACCTCCTTTACCCCCTCCCTCCAACCCTTCCTAGGCCGACCCCTACCCCGCCTTCCTTCCACTACAGACTGATACACTCTTGAAGTCATTCTGTTTCGCTCCATTCTCTCTACATGTCCGAACCACCTCAACAACCCTTCCTCAGCCCTCTGGACAACAGTTTTGGTAATCCCGCACCTCCTCCTAACTTCCAAACTACGAATTCTCTGCATTATATTCACACCACACATTGCCCTCAGACATGACATCTCCACTGCCTCCAGCCTTCTCCTCGCTGCAACATTCATCACCCACGCTTCACACCCATATAAGAGCGTTGGTAAAACTATACTCTCATACATTCCCCTCTTTGCCTCCAAGGACAAAGTTCTTTGTCTCCACAGACTCCTAAGTGCACCACTCACTCTTTTTCCCTCATCAATTCTATGATTCACCTCATCTTTCATAGACCCATCCGCTGAC
>NC_091303.1:1202500-1217500 GCF_038502225.1 Cherax quadricarinatus
ACATGTTTGTGAACAACGGATGCATTGGTGCGCAACAGACATGTTTGTGAACAACGGATGCATTGGTGCGCAACAGACATGTTTGTGAACAACGGATGCATTGGTGCGCAACAGACATGTTTGTGAACAACGGATGCATTGGTGAGCAACAGACATGTTTGTGAACAACGGATGCATTGGTGCGCAACAGACATGTTTGTGAACAACGGATGCATTGGTGCGCAACAGACATGTTTGTGAACAACGGATGCATTGGTGAGCAACAGACATGTTTGTGAACAACGGATGCATTTGTGCGCAACAGACATGTTTGTGAACAACGGATGCATTGGTGCGCAACAGACATGTTTGTGAACAACGGATGCATTGGTGCGCAACAGACATGTTTGTGAACAACGGATGCATTGGTGCGCAACAGACATGTTAAAACAAAAGATCACATAAACATAAATATTAATGTGCCAAAATAGTGGATCTGTATTATGACAAAATAATGAAAGCTGACGAATGAGTTTTTCTTTTTGAAGTTAAACCATTGTTAGTACTTATTCATATTAATGATTGTATATCATTATTACAGTCACGGGAAAGTGCTAAACTCTTATGCGTTATTGCATATGTGATGCACTTATTCCGACAGACCTTAAGCCCTGTAGTTACCTTTTTCATGTGGATGCAAAGGCAACCAGAGCCGTAGAATGGTGGCATACAGTTGTAGATCGTCTGGCGACTGTTAGATCTGCTCTGGCATGCTGATTTGTCAGAGGGAAGTTTGCTCGATTATCTCATCTGAGGTAATTCTTCCAGTCAGCCAAACTCTTTCAGGCCGTCAGCTGGCATATATCAGATTGAAACCTCAGGTTCCCTGTGATATTTGAATTCACTCTTGATCTTTAATCTGGCCAGTGTTGAAGTCTTTATGCATTTGTAAATACTGTATTTAGTAATTTGAGGAAAGAAGATTAGAAAGTGAACCCTCATACAAAGAGACACAATATAAAGCAATTATGTCTAAACTCGATTGAGAAAGTGCATCTTGTTTTTTGCATATCACTTTATATGCATAGTATCCTCTGTAAATGTGGAAAAGTTACATTGACCATATTTGATGCTAAGGGTAAAGTTTTTAGAGAAGCATAGTTCCTCTCCTCATCTATGCTGAATACAGTTACTTGATGGGCGTATATTGTTCATTATGCAGTGTGTTTATGAACTAATAAGAATCTTTTCGTCACCCTGTCTCATCTCTGGATTATTAACCATGGCACCTGAGAGGATGGCGGGTGCCGAGCGCCATTTTGTATTCAACTTATATAACACATGACCACATTCCTGCATGTCATCTTAGCCAGCCGTAAGTACAGTTGATTATTGCTTTCCATGATGGGTACACTCTCAACAAAGAGTCAGGCTTTGGAAATCGTAGCTCTGGCAAGGACTCTGAGACAAGAAGGATTTGAAAAAATGATCTGCGTAAGGAATTACGTGTTACTGGTGAACATAAAGTTTTCCACTGAAAAGGGTCCTGACAACTCTAGAAACCTTGGTCTAAAGAGAAGTTAATGTTAAATTTCATTAGATGCTAATTTTTAGGAACTGCGTTATGAGAAGGCTTACTATATAGCACTCAGGTTATTACTGAGTCTACCCCTTTCTTCTCACCTTGATGAGAGATATTTGTGGCTGTGTTACTGGCCATTGTTTATAGAACAAGGTAGTAATGCAAGCCTATAACAGTAGTGGAATCCGTGAAAGATGTCATACAGTATATGTGAAATTGAAGTCAATCAAGTTTAATTTGAGGAAGGAAACGATAGATCAATTTCTTGCATGGCTGATTATAAAAAGTTTCCTCAGCATCATCTGCCTGCCAGTAAACTGATGCTGTTAAAAGAACAGAGTTAATGATCGAAGTGATGCTGCCTTCTCTGGCAGTGGGTACCTGTGCTTTGATATTCCTCCTCTCAAGACTCCTCGCTAAGATTTGCAAAGGCAAAAAAAAAAAAAAAAAAAAGGCCTGAACATAAAATGATCCAGGAGCCCCTCACAGAGTCAAAAATGTAAAATATGATAAAACGAAAAGATTTCCAACAGATCAGCAGATCTACACAAAAAGAACAGAGGTGCTGAAATTTTCATTACGGCAGAATATATGATGCAAAAATGTTACAACATACATGAGACTCATTGATATAAATTAGGTATAGCATGAGGAAGAGAAAATTGAGACACGTTTGGCAGTTAAATACACAAATGAGGCACAGGTACATTACAAAACAGAAACTGACATCATACATGGTTTCAGAATTAGGTATGGCAAGAATCCACATTTTGTTAATGAAGAGCTCTACACACAAACACAACTGGTAAGCAAAAATAGGCAAATATTCATGTAAATAATTGTACTCTCAGATATTTCACATACTTGAATTCATAAACACACACAAGGACACGCAGAAACACAAACTAACTTTAGTGCCTAGCACCCTCTGAGGGACGTCGAGGGCTCAAACAGAAAAAACCCGCATAAAATACTCCTCACTGCTGCATCGCCGGGGAATAAACAGCACATTTGGCAGCGGGATATTTTTTGTGAGGCGAGCTTTATATGACACTCAGCCGAGTTTTGCCGCTATAAAAGGCTTCTACATACGAGTTTAAACTAAGGCAAAATCTTCCAGTACAGAAATGCCACACGAGTATTACAGGAATATCACGGGGGGCTGAATTGCCTGCAGTACTTGAGTAGAAAAATGTGTGTCTGGTGAAAACAACTTGATGAAAGAGAGGAATACAGAGAGAGAAAGATAAAGAGAGAGAGAATGGTATATATAAAGTAATAATATATAGCTAAAATTATAGTGCTTAAGCTGGATTTTCAGTAACACACTGTTATGATTTGTGTTTTGCCCAGTCAGGCGATACACGAACCTGTGATAAAGGAGAACTGGTGTGCCTGTGGGCACATCATTGCAATATTAATGTCACTAAGGACTCGTAGCTAATCTCCGTGTCCTTTTATTATTCTTAATTACAGATGCAGAGGCGTTGATGATGCTCTTTAGGTATCTGTTTCAAATTTTTTTTATCTTGTTTCTTGTAAAGAAGCGGGGGAAAAATAGGTACTGTATCAATATCTCCACTACAACGTAAATCAAGATTGAACCAAATCTGCTCCCTTTCTGCACATTGAACATTTCATAACCACTGTTTTAGTCCTTTTATAATTTGCATATTCACTAGAGGGGTTAACGTATACGTGATAATTACAGAGATCTGTCAGTCAGTCAGTCTTGCCTGTGTTTTGCCAGCAGTAAAAATTCTTTGGATAATCACAACGTAATTTCCGCTAAGTATAGAGAGATCTGGGCTAAACCTGAACTTATACTCCTTAATGGTAGCAATTTTCGTGTCTAACCAAGATGCCACTGTGATTAATGCAGGAAAAAAAAGAGTCTGGAAATAAATTTGGTCTCAATTAAAAAATGTCTCGAAAGATTTTTGGAGGTAATTGTTTTTAAATGTAAAATAATTCCAGGATGTGCCTTTAATACCGAGCCTCTTTATGGCCACCTTATACTCACTTATTTACAACATGGCCAAAATATTCCTCATATTATCTCAAAAACCTCTGACCGGTATTGAAAATTTGAAACTCACCTCTTGCTTGACAGTGCTGCAGCTCGTCCTTGAGAGTGCTGAAACTAGCGGTTGACAGTGCTGCAGCTCGTCCTTGAGAATGCTGAAACTAGCGGTTGACAGTGCTGCAGTTCGTCCTTGACAGTGCTGAAACTAGGGGTTGACAGTGCTGCAGCTCGTCCTTGAGAGTGCTGAAACTAGCGGTTGACAGTGCTGCAGCTCGTCCTTGACAGTGCTGAAAATAGCGGCTGACAGTGCTGCAGCTCGTCCTTGAGAGTGCTGAAACTAGCGGTTGACAGTGCTGCAGTTCGTCCTTCACAGTGCTGAAACTAGCGGTTGACAGTGCTGCAGTTCGTCCTTGACAGTGCTGAAACTAGCGCTTGACAGTGCTGCAGCTCGTCCTTGAGAGTGCTGAAACTAGCGGTTGACAGTGCTGCAGCTCGTCCCTGACAGTGCTGAAACTAGCGGTTGACAGTGCTGCAGCTCGTCCTTGAGAGTGCTGAAACAAGCGGTTGACAGTGCTGCAGCTCGTCCTTGACAGTGCCGAAACTAGCGCTTGACAGTGCTGCAGCTCGTCCTTTACAGTGCTGCAGTTAATCTTTGACAGTGCTGCAACTCGTCTTTGCCAGTGCTGGAGTTCGTCCTTGAAAGTGCTACGCTTCATCCTTGACAGTGCTGCAACTCGTTCTTGACAGTGCTGGAGTTCGTCCTTGTAAGTGCTGCAGCGCGTCCTTGACAGTGCTACAACTAGTGCTTGACACCTCTTTACCCACACTCTCTTACCCACACCCCTCTACCGACAAGCTCTTCACACACCCCCTTACCCACACCCTGATACCCACACCCAACGAACTTCATGAATGAATTCAAGTTGTTTGTAGTGTAAAGAATGAAAGAGTCTTGTATCCTTTATGAACGAGAATTTCCTGCTACAATCTGCCATGAAAATCTGTATAACGTTTTCTCTCGTGTTTGAACGTGAGACATAGGTAAACTAAGTTATTTCCACCTGTGTCGCAAAGCACACACACACATGTATGTATATTACGCATATATATATATATATATATATATATATATATATATATATATATATATATATATATATATATATATATATATATATATATATATATATATATATATATATATATATATATATATATATATATATATATATATATATATATATATATATATATATATATATATATATATATATATATATATATGTCGTGCCGAATAAGCAGAACTTGCGATCTTGGCTTAAATAGCAACGCTCATGTTGCCATATAGGACAATTGAAAATTTGTGTATGCAAAATTTCGCCAAAATCATTCTGAACCTAACGAAAAAAATATATATTTGATTGTGTTTGTTCCGTATTAAATTATTGTAAACCTATTTAAAATATATTTAGTTGGATTAGGATAAAATGATTTGCTCTTGTTATAATAAGGTTAGGTAAGTTTTCTAAGATTCTTTTGGTGCAAAATTAAATTTTTTTACATTAACATTAATGAAAAAAATATATCTTTAAACGTATAAGAGAAAATTTCAGAAAAGACTTAATTTTAAATGAGTTCTTGCTAATTGACCAGTTTTACATATTCGGCACGACATATATATATATATATATATATATATATATATATATATATATATATATATATATATATATATATATATATATATATATATATATATATATATATATATATATATATATATATATATATATATATATATATATATATATATATATATATATATATATATATATATATATATATATATATATATATATATATATATATATATATATATATATATATATATATATATATATATATATATATATATATATATATGTATATATGTATATATATATATATATATATATATATATATATATATATATATATATATATATATATATATATATATATATATATATATATATATATATATATATATATATATATATATATATATATATATATATAATATATATATATGTCGTGCCGAATATGTAAAACTGGTCAATTAGTAAGAACTCATTTAAAATTAATTTTTTTCTTAAATTTTCTCTTATACGTTTAAAGATATATTTTTTTCATTAATGTTAATGTAAAAATTTTAATTTTGCACCAGAAGAATCTTAGAAAACTTACCTAACCTTATTATAACAAGAGCAATTTATTTTAGCCTAACCCAACTAAATATATTTTTGATTTGTTTAGAGTAATTTAATACTAAACAAGCACAGTGAAATATATTTTTTTCGTTAGGTTCAGAATGATTTTGGCGAAATTATTGCATACACAAATTTTCACTTGTCCTATATGGCAAGATTAACGTTGCTATTTAAGCCAAGATCGCAAATTCTGCCTATTCGCACGACATATATATATGTATATGTCGTGCCGAATATGTAAAACTGGTCAATTAGCAAGAACTCATTTAAAATTAACCCCTTTCCAAAATTTTCTCTTATACGTTTAAAGATATATACAATATTTTTCATTAATGTTAATGTAATTTTTTTTAATTTTGCACCCAAAGAAACTTAGAAAACTTACCGAACCTTGTTATAACAAGAGCAATTTATTTTAGCCTAACCCAACTAAAAATATTTTAGATTTGTTTACAGTAATTTAATACTAAACAAACACAATGAAATATATTTTTTTCGTTAGGTTCAGAATCATTTTGGCGAAATTATTGCATACACAAATTTTCACTTGTCCTATATGACAAGATGGGCTTTTCTATTAAAGCCAAGATCGCAAGTTCTGCCTATTCGGCACGACATATATATATATATATATATATATATATATATATATATATATATATATATATATATATATATATATATATATATATGTCGTGCCGAATAGGCAGAACTTGCGATCTTGGCTTAAATAGCAACGTTCATCTTGCAATATAGGACAAGTGAAAATTTGTGTATGCAATAATTTCGCCAAAATCATTCTGAACCTAACGAAAAAAATATATTTGATTGTGTTTGTTTAGTACTAAATTATTGTAAACGCATTTAAAATATATTTAGTTTGGTTAGGCTAAAATAAATTACACTTGTTATAATAAGGTTAGGTAAGTTTTCTAAGATTCTTTTGGTCCAAAATTATAAATTTTTACATTAACATTGATGAAAAAAATATATCTTTAAACGTACAAGAGAAAATTTCAGAAAGGACTTAATTTTAAATGAGTTTTTGCTAGTTGACCAGTTTTACATATTCGGCACGACATATACATATGTACTCACCTAGTTGTACTCACCTAGTTGAGGTTGCAGGGGTCGAGTCCAAGCTCCTGGCCCCGCCTCTTCACTGGTCGCTACTAGGTCACTCTCCCTGAACCATGAGCTTTATCGTACCTCTGCTTAAAGCTATGTATGGATCCTGACTCCACTACATCGCTTCCCAAACTATTCCACTTCCTGACTACTCTGTGGCTGAAGAAATACTTCCTAACATCCCTTTGTATGTATATGTATGTGTGTGTGTGTGTGTGTGTGTGTGTGTGTGTGTGTGTGTGTGTGTGTGGGTCATTGGGTTAATCCGGAGGGGGAATGGACCTGCTCTGCATGGGTCAATAGGCCTGTTGTAGTGTTCCTTCTTTCTTATGCTCTTACATATATATATATATATATATATATATATATATATATATATATATATATATATATATATATATATGTCGTGCCGAATAGGCAGAACTTGCGATCTTGGCTTAAATAGCAACGCTCATCTTGCCATATACGACAAGTGAAAATTTGTGTATGCATTAATTTCGCCAAAATCATTCTGAACCTAACGAAAAAAATAAATTTAATTGTGTTTGTTTAGTACTAAATTATTGTAAACGTATTTAAAATATATTTAGTTGGGTTAGACTAAAATAAATTGCTCTTGTTATAATAAGGTGTTTTCTAAGATTCTTTTTGTGCAAAATTAAAAATTTTTACATTAACATTAATGAAAAAAATATATCTTTAAACGTATAAGAGAAAATTTCAGAAAGGACTTAATTTTAAATGAGTTCTTGCTAATTGACCAGTTTTACATATTCGGCACGACATATATATATATATATATATATATATATATATATATATATATATATATATATATATATATATATATATATATATATATATATATATATATAATTAGAGGTAAGACAGAATGTAGGATTGCGGATGAGCAAGGAGGTTTCAGATTGGGTAGGGGATGTGTAGATCAAGTGTTTACATTGAAGCATATATGTGAACAGTATTTAGATAAAGTTAGGGAAGTTTTTATTGCATTTATGGATTTAGAAAAGGCATATGATAGAGTGGATAGAGGAGCAATGTGGCAGAAGTTGCAAGTGTATGGAATAGGTGGTAAGTTATTAAATGCTGTAAAGAGTTTTTATGAGGATAGTGAGGCTCAGGTTAGGGTGTGTAGAAGAGAGGGAGACTACTTCCCGGTAAAAGTAGGTCTTAGACAGGGATGTGTAATGTCACTATGATTGTTTAATATATTTATAGATGGGGTTGTAAAGGAAGTAAATGCTAGGGTGTTCGGGAGAGGGGTGGGATTAAATTTTGGGGAATCAAATTCAAAATGGGAATTGACACAGTTACTTTTTGCTGATGATACTGTGCTTATGGGAGATTCTAAAGAAAAATTGTAAAGGTTAGTGGATGAGTTTGGGAATGTGTGTAAAGGTAGAAAGTTGAAAGTGAACATAGAAAAGAGTAAGGTGATGAGGGTATCAAATGATTTAGATAAAGAAAAATTGGATATCAAATTGGGGAGGAGTATGGAAGAAGTGAATGTTTTCAGATACTTGGTAGTTGACGTGTCGGCGGATGGATTTATGAAGCATGAGGTTAATCATAGAATTGATGAGGGAAAAAAGGTGAGTGGTGCGTTGAGGTATATGTGGAGTCAAAAAACGTTATCTATGGAGGCAAAGAAGGGAATGTATGAAAGTATAGTAGTACCAACACTCTTATATGGGTGTGAAGCTTGGGTGGTAAATGCAGCAGCGAGGAGACGGTTGGAGGCAGTGGAGATGTCCTGTTTAAGGGCAATGTGTGGTGTAAATATTATGCAGAAAAATCGGAGTGTGGAAATTAGGAAAAGGTGTGGAGTTAATAAAAGTATTAGTCAGAGGGCAGAAGAGGGGTTGTTGAGGTGGTTTGGTAATTTAGAGAGAATGGATCAAAGTAGAATGACATGGAAAGCATATAAATCTATAGGGGAAGGAAGGCGGGGTTGGGGTCGTCCTCGAAAGGGTTGGAGAGAGGGGGTAAAGAAGGTTTAGTGGGCAAGGGGCTTGGACTTCCAGTAAGCGTGCGTGAGCGTGTTAGATAGGAGTGAATGGAGACGAATGGTACATGGGACCTGACGATCTGTTGGAGTGTGAGCAGGGTAATATTTAGTGAAGGGATTCAGGGAAACCGGTTATTTTCATATAGTCGGACTTGAGTCCTGGAAATGGGAAGTACAATGCCTGCACTTTAAAGGAGGAGTTTGGGATATTGGCAGTTTGGAGGGATATGTTGTGTATCTTTATATGTGAATGCTTCTTGACTGTTGTATTCTGAGCACCTCTGCAAAAACAGTGATAATGTGCGAGTGTGGTGAAAGTGTTGAATGATGATGAAAGTATTTTCTTTTTGGGGATTTTCTTTCTTTTTTGGGTCACCCTGCCTCGGTGGGAGACGGCCGACTTGTTGAAAATAAAGAATATATATATATATATATATATATATATATATATATATATATATATATATATATATATATATATATATATATATATATATATATATATATATATATATATATATATATATATATATATATATATATATATATATATATATATATATATACATATATATATATATATATATATATATATATATATATATATATGTATATATATATATATATATATATATATATATATATATATATATATATATATATATATATATGTCGTGCCGAATAAGCAGAACTTGCGATCTTGGCTTAAATAGCAACGCTCATCTTGCCATATAGGACAAGTGAAAATTTGTGTATGCAATAATTTCGCCAAAATCATTCTGAACCTAACGAAAAAAAATATATTTGATTGTGTTTGTTTAGTACTAAATTATTGTAAACGAATTTAAAATATATTTAGTTGGGGTAGGCTAAAATAAATTGTTCTTTTTATAATAAGGTTAGGTAAGTTTTCTAAGATTCTTTTGGTGCAAAATTAAAAAAATTTTACATTAACATTAATGAAAAAAATATATCTTGAGACGTATAAGAGAAAATTTCAGAAAGGACTTAATTTTAAATGAGTTTTTGCTAATTGACCAGTTTTACATATTCGACAAGACATATATATATATATATATATATATATATATATATATATATATATATATATATATATATATATATATATATATATATATATCAATAACAACACTGCGACTAGCCGAAGATTCGAACCCATGTAGTTTTGGCCCTGCCTCGTGGTGAGCGAAAAATCACATGACGCCTTAACCCACTGAACCACACAATCCTACAAGAACCAAGCACCCAGCCAAGCAAAGTGTGTTACTCTTGGTCCGAGGACATGCGGTGTGTGGTCACAATAACATATATACTACTTGTGGAGGCTAGTACACCAAACGGGGATAAGAATGAAATTAGTTCAGAGGCACTCACACCACCGTATATCCTCGGACCGAGAGTAACACACCTAGCTTGAATGGGTGCTTTTTTTTTTTCTTGTAGGATTAAGTGGTTCAGTGGGTTAAGGCGTCATGTGATTTTCGCTCACCACGAGGCAGGGCCAAAACTACATGGGTTCGAATCCTCGGCTAGTCACAGTTTGTATTGATTCAATACCACTCGTTTGCGGTCACAATAATATATATATATATATATATACATATATTCATATATATATATATAGTAGAAATGTTATTGCTGATGGTAATGACGGCATTAATGGTGAAGAAGGAATGGCAGGAAAGAAATTCGTTCCGTCTCTAAGTTGATATAAGCTGATGCCTCGATAATTGCTTCCTGATATTTAATAGCTTGGCAGTCCAAAACATCATTTTCGGATGTGGAGTCCTCGTATGATGTGGAGGTTCGATCTTGGTTGTTTTATTTGTAAGAGTTAAAATTCTGACACAAAAAAAAATAAGGGAATAATCCAAAATAGAATAAGTGATTAAGTTGAAGGAGAAGAAAACAAATAAAAATAATGAAGTAGAACAAGAAGAAGAGGCAGTAAAATTGGAAGCAAAGGCTGAACAGCACCAAAATTTATGAACGAATGATATAATTAATAATAGTCGATATAATGTGAAACCCATTGATCAATATAAATTAATTTGAATACCAACAGGGGTTAACTAATGAATTACTGACCTTCATTTAAAGCATTAGAAACAGTAGACCATGATAAAAAGCTACTATATAATGTATATATATATATATATATATATATATATATATATATATATATATATATATATATATATCTATACATATATATATATATATATATATATATATATATATATATATATATATATATATATATATATATATATATATATATATATATATATATATATATATATATATATATACATATGTATATATATATATACATATATATATATATATATATATATATATATATATATATATATATATATATATATATATATATATATATATATATATATATATATATATATATATATATATATATATATATATGTCGTGCCGAATATGTAAAACTGGTCAATTAGCAAGAACTCATTTAAAATTAAGTCTTTTCTAAAATTTTCTCTTATACGTTTAAAGATATATTTTTTTCATTAATGTTAAAGAAAAAAATTTTTAATTTTTCTCCAGAAGAATCTTAGAAAACTTACCTAACCTTTTTATAACAAGAATAATTTATTTTAGCCTAACCCAACTAAATATATTTTAGATTTGTTTACAATAATTTAATACTAAACAAACACAATGAAATATATTTTTTTCGTTAGGTTCAGAATGATTTTGGCGAAAATATTGCATACACATATTTTCGCTTGTCCTATATGGCAAGATGAGTGTTGCTATTTAAGCCAAGATCGCAAGTTCTGCCTATTCGGCACGACATATATATATATATATATATATATATATATATATATATATATATATATATATATATATATATATATATATATATATATATATATGAAATCGAAGCATCAGCTTATGTCAACTTAGAAACGGAGCGAATGTCTTTCCTGCTTCACCATTAATGCCGTCTTTACCATCAGCAATATCATTTCTTCTACTAGTACATATTAGCAACGTCAGTGCCATCACAAATACCGCGAAATTCTGCATTACTAGAACCACAAGTTTCACAATGGCAGCACCCCCAGCACCAGCACTAATACCAGCATTAACGCAAGCATCAGCACTAACAATAGTACCAGCACCGTCGACAACACTAGCTCCAACATTAGCACTTAAACATCAGCACTAACACTAGCAGCAACACCAGCATCACTATAAACATTAACACCAGCAGTAAAACAACTAACAGCAGTAGCAGCACCAGTACTAACACTAACACTAAGGAAAAGCGGGGTAATATTTCCACATCTTTTCTTGCTGAACCACTGTGTGGTTAAGCTAACCGCCTATCGACTGCTAGCCGCCAGAATCATTAAAACGGCAGTCTATCCTTTAATCCGTTACATACGTTACTAATTAACGGTAATTTTGAATATATGTACACAGTATATACAGAGTGGATATATCTCTCGGTGTGTATTTTCTGTGAAGTGTATTAACCCACCACCCTAAATCGTTCCTTTGATCTTTAATTATTCCGGAAACATCGAGAGCGATCTTATAAACGGCAGTAATTGAAATTCATTTTTTCATTTTATTGCTGGCCAATCATTAAGTAATGGGTACTTTAGTTTTCGAGATTTTTATTATAAAAGATATTTTTACTAGCATATCATCCCCACTGACTTAGGACGACACCGCTCAGGCTGCTCTCTTTCTTCCTAATAGATATGTACGACACGAAGATGGATTTCCAGTTGCATGTCTAGCGACGTCTTAGACTTGCAGCTGACAGATTGCTGATGAGTTCTCTGTATCGAACTCTACGTTGATCTCTTGGTTATTGCAATGTCTGCTGCTAACGTGCATTTTTTAAGAAGTCCAAGATGAGCTTCCACTGTTAGATTTCCAGGTGTTTTTGATAAAGCAGGAAGGAGGAGGGGAAAGGACGAAGAATATCAAGCATGCAGCAGAGCTACATGTTTTTCTCGTGATTCGAGGACACTTGTGGCACTGGTATCTCGAGGATTAATTTCAGCCTCCTCCTGTTTGAATACCCGTCTCAAGTCTATATAGAATTGAATTCACGAAACAAGTGATTTTAATTCATTTACCAAACTGCGGTAGGCCAGGACTCGACCCTACGAGCATTGTACCACCTCCAGAGACAACACAACTACAAAGTTCGTAGGGTCGAGTCCTGGTTTGCCGCAGTTTGGTAAATGAATTAAAATTTGTTGTTTCGTGATTTCGTTACTTTTATTGACTGCTTGTTGAGGCGGGTATTCAAACAGGAGAAGGCTGAAATTAATCCTTGAGATACCGCTGCCATGAGTGTCCTCGAATCACGAGAAAGCACGTAGCTCTGCTGCATGCATGATCTTTGTAGGATCATTGGCTGAGTGGTAAAGGTAACGTGTATGTTGTGTTGTCTCTGGAGGCAGTACAAGGTTCGTAGGGCCGAGTCCTGGCCTGCCACAGTTTGGTAAATGAATTAAAATCACTTGTTTCGTGTTTCCTGATATATATATATATATATATATATATATATATATATATATATATATATATATATATATATATATATATATATATATATATATATATATATATATATATATATATATATATATATACGTATATGCAATAAGATCACAGTAAACAGGTGATTTCAGAATATGCAAAACAACCACTCTGAAAGAATAGAGAAATTCCAAGCGCTTTCTTGACTACTCACATTATCAAGGAACTATGTTCCTAGTTCCTTGATAATGTGAGTAGTCACGAAAGCGCTTGGAATTTCTCTATTCTTTCAGAGTGGTTGTTTTGCATATTCTGAAATCACCTGTTTACTGTGATCTTATTGCATATACGTATATATATATATATATATATATATATATAATCAATTAAATCACGAAATAAGTGATTTTAATTCATTTACTAGGTGAGGTGAGGCCAGGTGAGTCGAAGCAGGAGGAGGCGGGATCACAGTGGGACCTTCCACTAGTGTAAGTAGGTCGTCGTCCAAAGGTTGGACAAGGGTGGAAGAAGTCTTTGTGCCAAGATCCCATGATGTTGCAGTGTCTGACAGATGTGATGAATGTTTGGAAAACGGACAAGTTGTAGAACTGAGACACTTATGCAATATATATATATATATATATATATATATATATATATATATATATATATATATATATATATATATATATATATATATATATATGCAAAACAACCACTCTGAAAGAATAGATAAATTCCAAGCGCTTTCGTGACTACTCAGACCCCTTATATACCTTCCTTGGATGCTTTACTTTCATAGTTCCTTGATAATGTGAGTAGTCACGAAAGCACTTGGAATTTCTCTATTCTTTCGGAGTGGTTGTTTTGCATATTCTGAAATCACCTGTTTACTGTGATCTTATTGCATATATATATATATATATATATATATATATATATATATATATATATATATATATATATATATATATATATATATATATATATATATATTTATATATATATATATATATATATATATATATATATATATATATATATATATATATATATATATATATATATATACATACATATAAGCATATTATTTCTAAACAAAATGATTGGATGCAAAATAGCAATACAACAAAAAATTGTCTACCTTTCTATTCGCTGCTTCCCTCCAAATGCAGGAGGGAAAGAATGGAAGGCCGAATAAATCGAAAATCAGCAACCACATAGCAGAGTCGAGATTACCCTCCTATTCCATATGATCGGCCTCCTGCCATTCCTTTCCTCTTCCCCACAGAGACTTTCTCATACGAATCTTGCCAGAATTACCCAACTTTTATTGGCAGTAATCTAAAGTTGGGATGGACCACTCGTCAACTCGTTAACTCAGAACTTAATATCAGTACCACATCACGAGTGGAAAATGTTATGATATACACTCCTT
>NC_091303.1:1222500-1250000 GCF_038502225.1 Cherax quadricarinatus
TTATGTTTTACATTAATATAAATTAAAAAAAGAAATATATGTCTTTAAACGCATAAGAGAAAGCTTTAGAAAGGGCTTATTGACCAGTTTTACCTAATTAGTCAAATATGATACATTCTGGTTTGTCTGCTGTACCTACGTGTTAACTCTTAGCTGCGCCCGACAATTTAACCTAATTCCACCAGCTTGGTCAATCTATGGTAGAGTGCACCTGCAGGGCACCCAGAGTAATGTAGCCAAAACAAGTACCGCACTTCACTGACTTTACACACGGGTTTAAAGGTGATGTATCCGGCGGTGTCAGACGTGGCACGGTGTAAGGCGGGTGTTACAGTGTTATTTGATATAGCAGTAAACTATATAGGGAAGTTTAATGATACACAGTGGAGCCCCTAATCAGTTAGGCGGTTATTGGGGTATAGTCACATACACAAATGCGCGGGCGCGAGCACAAACACACATACACACACACACACACACATATCTATCGAAGCAGGGAGATTGCCTGAGGCATGAAAGACAGCAAATTTAGTCCCAATCTTTAAAAAAGGAGGCAGACATGAAGCACTAAACTACAGACCAGTGTCACGGAGTACAATCTAGGGAGCCAGAGACTACAAACCTCGCTTAAGGAAAAAGATCTTGGGGTGAGTATAACACCAGGCACATCTCCTGAAGCGCACATCAACCAAATAACTGCTGCAGCATATGGGCGCCTAGCAAACCTCAGAACAGCATTCCGACATCTTAATAAGGAATCGTTCAGGACCCTGTACACCGTGTACGTTATGTCCATATTGGAGTATGCGGCACCAGTTTAGAACCCACACCTAGCGAAGCACGTAAAGAAACTAGAGAAAGTGCAAAGGTTTGCAACAAGACTAGTCCCAGAGCTAAGAGGTATGTCCTACGAGGAGAGGTTAAGGGAAATCAACCTGACGACACTGGAGGACAGGAGAGATAGGGGATACATGATAACGACATACAAAATACTGAGAGGGATTGACAAGGTGGACAAAGACAAGATATTCCAGAAATGGAACACAACAACAAGGGGACACAGTTGGAAGTTGAAGACACAGATGAATCACAGGGATGTTAGGAAGTATTTCTTCAGCCACAGAGTAGTCAGGAAGTGGAACAGTTTGGGAAGCGATGTAGTGGAGGCAGGATCCATGCATAGCTTTAAGCAGAGGTATGATAAAGCTCACGGTTCAGGGAGAGTGACCTAGTAGCGACCAGTGAAGTGGCGGGGCCAGGAGCTTGGACTCGACCCCTGCAACCTCAACTAGGTGAGTACAACTAGGTGAGCACACACAAACACACACACACACTAGCTTTAAGAAGGGGTATGATAAAGCTCATGGTGCAGGGAGAGTGACCCAGTAGCGGCCAGTGAAGAGGCGGGGCAAGGAGCTGTGACTCGACCCCTGAG
The DNA here is from genome assembly GCF_038502225.1 of Cherax quadricarinatus. Classification (NCBI taxonomy): domain Eukaryota; kingdom Metazoa; phylum Arthropoda; class Malacostraca; order Decapoda; family Parastacidae; genus Cherax; species Cherax quadricarinatus. The sequence goes on from NC_091303.1 coordinate 1,223,936, forward strand.
ACCACGATTAGGTGAGTACACACACATACACACACACACACACCCACATACACACACACACCCACACACACACACACACACACACAGGAAGTAGAATAATCTAGGTAGTGATATATTGGAGGAAGGATCTATACATAGCTTTAAGAAGAGGTATGATAAAGCTCATGGAGTGGGAAGAGTGACCGAGTAGCGGGCAGTAAAGAGGCGGTGCCAGGAACTGTGATTCGACCCCTGCAACCACAACTAGGTGAGTACACATACACACAGGAGAGACAGGGATGTTCCAGGTGTTCCAGAGATGGGACACAGCAACAAGGGGTCACAATTGGAAGTTGAAGACCCAGATGAATCACAGGGATGTTTGGAAGTATTTCTTCCGTCACAGAGTTGTCAGGAAGTGGAATAGTCTGGGAAGTGATATAGTGGAGACAGGATCCATACATAGCTATAAGAAGAGGTATGATAAAGCTCAAGGAGCAGGAAGAGTGAACTAGTAGCCACCAGTGAAGAGGCAGGGCCAGGAGCTGTGAATCGACCTCTACAACCACAACTAGGTGAGCACAACTAGGTGAGAAAGCATACTCAACCAGTCTCTCAATCCCATCTCATCCCACGATCTGCACACTGCCGGAGAACTTTCAGACAAAAAGAAAAAGAAATTGAAAATAAGTTGACAAAAGCTGATAAGTGGTTAAAATGTAGATATTTGTATTGAGAATAATATATAAAAGCTCCATGACATCGTAGGCAGGTGTTAGCCCCAATTTTAAATAAAAACTATACTCAATAACCTTTAATTAAAGCCAAGCAGCTGCTAAAGCAAATATTTTTATAAAAATGTAGTACAGTGGACCTGCGGTTTTCGTCTTTAGTCCGTTCCAGAAGGTCGGACGAAATCCGAAATGGACGAAAACCGAAGAAATATTTCCCATAAGAAATAATGTAAATAAATCCAATTAATCCGTTCCAGACACCTAAAAATATTAACAAAAAATAAATTTTAAAGAGAATAACAGCTCTTCATTGTAACGTTAGCTCTTCCCTGTGGTCGTCCACCAACTCTTCCACATCCTGGCCACTCATATCCACTCAAAGTCACAATAGATTCCACAACAGGCATAGGGTTGTCAAGTTTACACTAACTTATGTTAAGTTAGTAATAGAACTACGAATTAAAAACCACAGTAAAAAGTAAAATACTCAGAGCCATTTTATTACCATCGACATACCATGTTCACTGAGTTTAATCGTTTCTAACAACTACCGAGAATTGTAAACAAAAGCGTTATGTATTAAGTTCAACGCAGATTCATACACGTTTTCTCTCATGCTGGACCAGAGAAAACGTAATATTTTCCCTCCACAGACTGCCACCCCTCCATAACATATAAACATTTCAAGTTTATATGCCATGTAACGTGTTTCATATATAATTTTGAAGAAAATATCATAGATGGATTAATGAAAATATCTATATTAACGTAAAATAAGACATTTAATGTGCCCAAGAGTGAGTCATGAACGTTTGATCGGCCCAGGCGAACGCGTCTTGGTACAGACGATTTCTGAGTGGATGTACGAAACCCGGAGTAAAATTTCGCGGAAAAAACTGGTCGAAATCCGAATTGTACGATATTCGGACTGGACGAGAACCGGAATTCCAGTGTATATATTAATTGTTGCTCATGTTCATATCTAGTATTTTATTAGCTATGTGTTTTTTTTTTAGTTAGTATTATGTTTATAGGTAAAAGACTTTACACAAAATTGGCCTCTTATATGTGGAAATTATCGCCAATGAAATAGGGTGAGAAAAGATTTGTTTCCAAATTTATATGAAACCTATTTTTAAATATTTAAAACTAGGTGACACATGGCACATTGGAAAATCATCATATTACTTTGGTTCTCTTTTTAAGACAACGCAGAAAAAGGACCCTGAAAATGAGACCTACGAAGGTATTTTTGTCCTCGGCCCTCAGTCGTGTGTTTCACACATTAACCACACATTGTGAAGCTTGAAGAAGATTTGGTCTATTAATAACGTGTTACATAGACCTACATGTAAGTAACTACTCTATTTGAAAGTGGTAGAAATAGTAGCAGCGACTAGTAAAGAAGTTTCACTGGGTGGATTTCACCTCATTTCCTAAATGGGAGGGGCAAGTACCATAATAAATCGTACCCGTCTTGAAGAACTTTATGTGACAATTTATACCCAGTCTTCTGTAAACCACATGCTCTCTGTATGCCGTGGATGGTGGTCAACTTTATTTAGCAGTTTGTACCCGACCTACACTGCGCCAGGATGCCTTTTAAGACGCTATCATCCACAATGGCATTAGTTACTGGTTTTTAATGATTTATCTAGAAATATCAACAATTATAATTCAGGAAAAAATCTTCGGACTTTCATACACGTCTCTGTTGAAGTTGTGGTTGAAGAAAATGTAGCAGCAACTATATCACAAGCAGATTTCCTTAATGAAAAATAATTAATGAATCAGTATAGCCCTCCTAATGCATTTCTCTGCCTATTTTTGTGACTTGTTTTGAACTTTACTTTCTCTTCAGTTTTGCCATTCTTTTTGTATTTACCTGTAATGAGTAATGGTAGCAAATTCTTTTGCAGTAAATACTACACAACTTGAATGCAATATTTAATAAAACATTAAAATCTTACGTTTAAACTATTTATGCAGTTCCCATAATCTGAGCTTTTTTTTTTTTTTTACAAATATGACTTAAATATTAACTCATTAATTCATACATAGATATTTGAATTTTCTAGTTTTTTTGTGATAAATTTGTTATTTTTTTCTTCTGAGTGAGAGAAAGCTTGAAGCATCAGTGAGTACGATGAAGTCGTAAAGTCCTGAGCCACGGCAGCAGTGGCTGCTCTCGCCAGGGAGGAATTAGCAATCGTCGCATTAATGAATTCATAACAGCTCGTAGGGGGAGGAGGGGCCAGCCACGGAAATTGGGAATTACTGTTGGCCAATGGGTAGTGACTTGGGTGTGAAGCGCACCATTGTCCTCTCGCCTCACTTGATTGACAGTGACGTGGGCGCCCTTGGTCGTGGACCGAGAGGGTACAGAGGAAGGGCCCAGAAGACCTGGGAATAAGGGGAGGAAGGGGAATAAGGAAACAAAAAAAAAAAACTTGGATGAAGGCAGAACAGGAAGTGGCAAATTGCCGGACTGTGAATATAATGTCTTGTGTGAAGTGCTAAACCCGTATGGATCGTTCAGCTCAAGGAGTGGCTTCAAGCTGATTCTTCCGTTTACTTATTGTAAAATATACACGCTATCTTACAAAGTATAAAAATTAGAAAGTGACAGGGAGAGGATGTTGATTAAGGACAGCCGGCGAAGTAAGAGAAGAAAAAAGAGGTGGCAAGGAAGGAAAAAGTTGAAAAGTTGATACAGAGAGAAAAAAACAGCAAAAGAAGAAACTGAGAAGCAGTGAGTTCGGGATGGGAAAGGAGGCTGAGAAAGATGTGTAAAAAGCGATGGAAAATAATTATACGGAAAGCACAAATAACCTACACACAGGAGAGAGGAGCTTACGACTACGTTTCGGTCCGACCTGGAGCAGAATAGAGAATAGGTGATGAGTGAAGAAAGAGAAGGGATTATTAGCATGCGTATGGGTAGATGAGTGATGATAGTAGTGATGTAGGAGAAAACTGAAGCTTGGTGGATTCTGGTAATCACTATGAGTACTGACCCTCATATAAACAAATGCGCATAATTAGTATTAATATTAATATCACCATTCATAGATAAAAGAGTTTAAGTGTGTACACTTAGAACACCTTTATTGGAAGTCCTGAATGTACACATTTATGTACTTTCATTCCATATTCTCGTTATGATTATACTTTTTTTTAATTCATCACCATTCACAAATTAAATTTAAATCTATGATGTATGAATATATTCTGAGTCTAAAAATTAGTTCATATATTGATCTTTTTATTTAAGTCACTATATTATATGCACTTTGACCAGAATTAAAAGTGCATCGTTCTACTTTTAAATTAACAATTCAAAATGATCATCTGTAGTCACTTAACTATAAATGTTGGTGTTGGCAATGTATTCGTCAGGAAAGGATTTTGTATCAGATCTTTGTCATACAGCGACTCGTTAGGTGGTGCCGGCACTATATTGACGGCGTAACAAGAAAGTGGCGTGTAAGAATACATGCGCAGATGAATTGCGCGTTCGTTACTCATTTCTGTCACATAAAAGTTTAGTAGGGGGGTTAGAGGGAAACAAGAGTTAATTTGCTGGTGCTTCTCCAGTCTGGGACAAACTTCCCCTGGTCCGCCTGTGGTCGTCCTATGATAAGGTCAATGTATCTCTCCAACACATCGTCGTTTTACTTCTTTTGTTAACATCATCACCACTTGCAGATTAAATTATTATATTTACTAGAATTAAAAAATACTAAACTATCCATACCCCCGGCCGGGATTGAACCCGCGGTCATAGAGTCTCAAAACTCCAGCCCGTCGCGTTAGCCACTGGACCAGCTAGCCACAATAAGATTCATCCAACTAGGTATATTTCTACACCATAGGAAGGTTAGCACAGGCACCTCTGTGACCACAAATGCAAGTTTTTACAGACGAATCTCCAGCTAGCGTGGCCGTGACGAACTCTAGCTCAAGTCCTTTCACTGCCGTCAACATGACTTAAGAAATTGTAATGACACGATTGCAAACAAACCATACCCCCGGCCGGGATTGAACCCGCGGTCATAGAGTCTCAAAACTCCAGCCCGTCGCGTTAGCCACTAGACCAGCTAGCCACAATAAGATTCATCCAACTAGGTATATTTCTACACCCGGGATTGACCGCGGGTTCAATCCCGGCCGGGGGTATGGTTTGTTTGCAATCGTGTCATTACGATTTCTTAAGTCATGTTGACGGCAGTGAAGGGACTTGAGCTAGAGTTCGTCACGGCCACGCTAGCTGGAGATTCGTCTGTAAAAACTTGCATTTGTGGTCACAGAGGTGCCTGTGCTAACCTTCCTATGGTGTAGAAATATACCTAGTTGGATGAATCTTATTGTGGCTAGCTGGTCTAGTGGCTAACGCGACGGGCTGGAGTTTTGAGACTCTATGACCGCGGGTTCAATCCCGGCCGGGGGTATGGTTTGTTTGCAATCGTGTCATTACGATTTCTTAAGTCATACTGAACTATCCATTCCTACTTTACAAAATGACTTATCCGACATTTACAAAAACAAAATATTTTTGTGTATTCTGTGGGTGAGTCGGTAAAGTTGCATTTGCAAGGACGCCAGCCCAGTCTTCAGTTAATCTATTCACAATTTAACAGATAACCTTAGGGATTCAGCAGCAATTTCGCATTTTCTGCCAGAACACGAGCGCGACGCTGCATTATTGAGGATTATTTTCGAAATATTAATAAAAAAAAGATTTTGGAAATAGCATAACAAATATGAATTACTGTTGCAACTTACTAACAAAAGACTAATTTTGGCATTGAAATTTAAATAATTTTCCTTTTCCGTATAAGGATCTGATTAACTTGTGTCCACGGGGAAATCAGCAGCTGGGAAACGGGAGAGCGGTACATTATAAAATCATTAATTAAGCGACCAGGATGACTAACGAAATAGCCTTTACAATAAGAGAATGATTTCGATGCGTGTTGATGACTTCTCAAACTGGAGATGTAGAGAATTAATTTTGTATATGTGGTTACCTATTTAGTGCATATCGTTTTGTAGTTATATGGACATGCACACACACACACTCACACACACACACACACACACACACACACACACACACACACACACACACACACACACACAAACAAACAAACAAACACACACACACACAGTGAAGAGGCGGGGCCAGGAGCTGAGTCTCGACCTCTGCAACCACAATTAGATGAGTACAATTAGGTGAGTACACACACATACACACAAACAAATAAACACACACACATACACACACACACACACACACACACACACACACACACACACACACACACACACACACACACACACACACACACACACACACTCAGACAAACGCATACACACACACACACACACACACACATACAGAGGAGCCTCCTAGGAGGCCCTTTGTGTTCTTTCTGCCTCTCCAGCTCTCAATTTACGAGAATTCAAGAGGATTTTCCGCAAAAGCACTCGTATGATCTGAGGCGAACCTTGACTTTATCGTGGAGCCTGGAGAGGCGAAGTGTGTAGTGTACCGAGACTCGTGAAGCTCTCTCTTATATATAGGATCCAGAAGCATGTAGCCAGGATCCATTACCATGTAGCCAGGATCCATTACCATGTAGCCAGGATCCATTACCATGTAGCCAGGATCCACTACCATGTAGCCAGGATCCACTACAATTCAGCCAGGGTCCACTACCATGTAGCCAGGATCCACTACAATGTAGCCAGGATTCACTATAATGTAGCAAGGATCCACCGCCATGTATCCAGGATCCACTATAATGCAGCCAGGATCCACTACCAAGTAGCCAGGATCCACTACCATGTAGCCAGGATCCACTACCATGTAACCAAGATACACTACCATGTAATCAGAATCCACTACCATGTGGCCAAGATCCACTACCATGTAGCCAAGATCCACTGCTATGTAGCCAGGATCCACTACCATGTAACCAAGATTCATTACCATGTAGCCAGGATCAAGAAGATTCTTGAGTTATATAGGATCAGCATCCATGATATGATGCCATAATGTGTCAAGTATTTTTGACGAAGTTTTCATTTCACATTATCTCTCTCTCTCTCTCTCTCTCTCTCTCTCTCTCTCTCTCTCTCTCTCTCTCTCTCTCTCTCTCTCTCTCTCTCTCTCTCTCTCTCTCTCTCTCTCTCTCTCTCTCTCTCTCTCTCTCTCTCTCTCTCTCTTTCTCTTTCTCTGTCTCATTTTTGACTAAACAAAATGTTATCTATATACGGCATTGTATTATCCATTCAGCTTTATTCTTACGTCATGTTAATTTTTATGCTCCATTGTTACGGTGGCTTTTAGAAGCATATTGTGCAGGTTAATATATTAAAGGATATTTTTGAGGCCCTTTTACCGGCACAATGGATTGCACGACCCATGCCACCACCACCTCCACCACTACAACCACCACTACCACCACCACCACCACCACCACCACCACCACCACCACCACCATCCACGCCACAGACATCACCTACACTGCTACCGCCGCCCACGGCACAACAATTATTTACATGATCATCACCACATACGTAACCTTATATCACGATCATCTTTCAGTGCCGCTGTTTAACAGTTTCGGCTCTGATTTTGGATTAGCTGCACCATCATTTTTCAAAATGTCTTTCCTCTTCTCTACTAGCCCTTGCGTATTCGGTCTTGGCAACTCTGTTAGCTTCTCTGTTCTCTACAATTCTCTGCGTTCTCTAGATTTTCATGCTCCTCCACTCTTTGGCTCTATATATACCTCTTCAACTTCAGGAGTACGACAAAGGTTCGCTGCTTTTCCCGTTGCCACTTTTTTTTTGGCACGGGTTTCTCCTACTCCACATTTCTCAGATAATCACTTCATCTTGTCTTTGATCGACATTCCATCTATTTATCTCTCCTGCTGTTCTTCATTTAGGAACAGCTTCATTCCTGTATAACACTCTTTTGAAGACTTAACTGATTCTTCTTCATCTTGAATTTCACCTGTGCGTGAAGAACTGTGAGTGCATGAGAACTTGTGACACGTACATACGGTGTGTGCATGTGCATATTCGTGTACGGTATGTGAGTCTGTTAGTCCCTGACCACAGTGGAATACCAAGCATGGAGGACTCAGCTTAGGCTATCTGGTGCTGGGAGAGAGAGAGAAAGAGGGGAAAAAAATATGAAGTGATCTTCAGGATGAGTCGTAAATTGTAGAGAGGTGTTCTAGTGGACACCTCGGCTTCTCCCAGGCATACTTGTACCTGAAGGGAAGGAGAGGAAGAGCACAGGACTTCCAGGGATGACGGTGGAACAAGAGAACTGGGGAAAGTGGGTAGTAGTAGTAGTAGTATCGTGAGAGCAGAGAGGACAGAGTCACACAAGAGTGGAAACTCTTGGAGGAGCAAAAGCGAAATACAAGACTTTGTGTTCGACAGAATGTAAGAAGTAATGAGAGACGTGTCGACTCTGTGTCTTGTCGCTGGTTATCAATATTATTTGTCATTTTATTATTATTATTATTATTATTATTATTATTATTATTATTATTATTATTATTATTATTATTATTATTATTATTATTAATATTATTATTATTGTTAATGTTATTGTCATTGTTGTTTTTGTCGTTATATTTATTATTATATTAGTTTTATTATCACACTGGCCGATTCCCACCAAGGCAGGGTGGCCCGAAAAAAGAAAAACTTTCACCATCATTCACTCCATCACTGTCTTGCCAGAAGGGTGCTTTACACTACAGTTTTTAAACTGCAACATTAACACCCCTCCTTCAGAGTGCAGGCACTGTACTTCCCATCTCCAGGACTCAAGTCCGGCCTGTCGGTTTCCCTGAACCCCTTCATAAATGTTACCCTGCTCACACTCCAACAGCACGCCAAGTATTAAAAACCATTCGTCTCCATTCACTCCTATCAAACACGCTCACGCACGCCTGCTGGAAGTCCAAGCCCCTCGCACACAAAACCTCCTTTACCCCCTCCCTCCAACCTTTCCTAGGCCGACCCCTACCCCGCCTTCCTTCCACTACAGATTGATACACTCTTGAAGTCATTCTGTTTCGCTCCATTCTCTCTACATGTCCGAAAAACCTCAACAACCCTTCCTCAGCCCTCTGGACAACAGTTTTGGTAATCCTGCACCTCCTCCTAACTTCCAAACTACGAATTCTCTGCATTATATTCACACCACACATTGCCCTCAGACATGACATCTCCACTGCCTCCAGCCTTCTCCTCGCTGCAACATTCATCACCCATGCTTCACACCCATAAGAGTGTTGGTAAAACTATACTCTCATACATTCCCCTCTTTGCCTCCAAGGACAAAGTTCTTTGTCTCCACAGACTCCTAAGTGAACCACTCACCCTTTTCCCCTCATCAATTCTATGATTCACCTCATCCTTCATAGACCCATCCGCTGACACGTCCACTCCCAAATATCTGAATACATTCACCTCCTCCATACTCTCTCCCTCCAATCTGATATCCAATCTTTCATCACCTAATATTTTTGTTATCCTCATAACCTTACTCTTTCCTGTATTCACTTTTAATTTTCTTCTTTTGCACACCCTACCAAATTCATCCACCAATCTCTGCAACTTCTCTTCAGAATCTCCCAAGAGCACAGTGTCATCAGCAAAGAGCAACTGTGACAACTCCCACTTTATGTGTGATTCTTTATCTTTTAACTCCACGCCTCTTGTCAAGACCCTCGCATTTACTTCTCTTATAACCCCATCTATAAATATATTAAACAACCACGGTGACATCACACATCCTTGTCTAAGGCCTACTTTTACTGGGAAATAATTTCCCTCTTTCCTATGTACTCTAACTTGAGCCTCACTATCCTCGTAAAAACTCTTCACTGCTTTCAGTAACCTACCTCCTACACCATACACCTGCAACATCTGCCACATTGCCCCCCTATCCACCCTGTCATACGCCTTTTCCAAATCCATAAATGCCACAAAGACCTCTTTAGCCTTATCTAAATACTGTTCACTTATATGTTTCACTGTAAACACCTGGTCCACACACCCCCTACCTTTCCTAAAGCCTCCTTGTTCATCTGCTATCCTATTCTCAGTCTTACTTTTAATTCTTTCAATAATAACTCTACCATACACTTTACCAGGTATACTCAACAGACTTATCCCCCTATAATTTTTGCACTCTCTTTTGTCCCCTTTGCCTTTATACAAATGAACTATGCATGCTCTCTGCCAATCCCTAGGTACCTTTCCCTCTTCTATACATTTATTAAATAATTGCACCAACCACCCCAAAACTATATCCCCACCTGCTTTTAACATTTCTATCTTTACCTCTTCGACCCCATTGCCTATGCTCTCATTAGCCCATCTATCCTCCAATAGCTGTTTATATCTTTCCCATCAATCCCGGCTGCCTTACCCCCTTTCATTTTACCTACTGCCTCACGAACTTCCCCCACACTCACAACTGGCTCTTCCTCACTCCTACAAGATGTTATTCCTCCTTGCCCTATACACGAAATCACAGCTTCCCTATCTTCATCAACATTTAACAATTCCTCAAAATATTCCCTCCATCTTCCCAATACCTCTAACTCTCCATTTAATAACTCTCCTCTCCTATTTTTAACTGACAAATCCATTTGTTCTCTAGGCTTCCTTAACTTGTTAATCTCACTCCAAAACTTTTTCTTATTTTCAACAAAATTTGTTGATAACATCTCACCCACTCTCTCATTTGCTCTCTTTTTACATTGCTTCACCACTCTCTTAACCTCTCTCTTTTTCTCCATATACTCTTCCCTCCTTGCATCACTTCTACTTTGTAAAAACTTGTCATATGCTAACTTTTTCTCCCTTACTACTCTCTTTACATCATCATTCCACCAATCACTCCTCTTCCCTCCCGCACCCACTTTCCTGTAACCACAAACTTCTGCTGAACACTCTAACACTACATTTTTAAACCTACCCCATACCTCTTCGACCCCATTGCCTATGCTCTCATTAGCCCATCTATCCTCCAATAGCTGTTTATATCTTTCCCTAACTGCCTCCTCTTTTAGTTTATAAACCTTCACCTCTCTCTTCCCCGATGCTTCTATTCTCCTTGTATCCCATCTACCTTTTACTCTCAGTGTAGCTACAACTAGAAAGTGATCTGATATATCTGTGGCCCCTCTATAAACATGTACATCCTGAAGTCTACTCAACAGTCTTTTATCTACCAATACATAATCCAACAAACTACTGTCATTTCGCCCTACATCATATCTTGTATACTTATTTATCCTCTTTTTCTTAAAATATGTATTACCTATAACTAAACCCCTTTCTATACAAAGTTCAATCAAAGGGCTCCCATTATCATTTACACCTGGCACCCCAAACTTACCTACCACACCCTCTCTAAAAGTTTCTCCTACTTTAGCATTCAGGTCCCCTACCACAATTACTCTCTCACTTGGTTCAAAGGCTCCTGTACATTCACTTAACATCTCCCAAAATCTCTCTCTCTCCTCTGCATTCCTCTCTTTTCCAGGTGCATACACGCTTATTATGACCCACTTCTCACATCCAACCTTTACTTTAATCCACATAATTCTTGCATTTACACATTCATATTCTTTTTTCTCCTTCCATAACTGATCATTCAACATTACTGCTACCCATTCCTTTGCTCTAACTCTCTCAGATACTCCAGATTTAATCCCATTTATTTCCCCCCACCGAAACTCCCCCTACCCCCTTCAGCTTTGTTTCGCTTAGGGCCAGGACATCCAACTTCTTTTCATTCATAACTTCAGCAATCATCTGTTTCTTGTCATCCACACTACATCCACGCACATTCAAGCATCCTAGTTTTAGTCGCATTTTAGTCGCCTCATACGACACGCATGGCTTACGGAGGAAAGATTCTTTTCCACTTCCCCATGGGCAATAGAAGAAATAAAGAAGAGCAAGAGCTATGTAGAAAAAGGAGAAAAACCTAGATGTATGTATATATATATATATGCATGTGCATGTCTGTGAAGTGTGACCAAAGTGTAAGTTGGAGTAGCAAGATATCCCTGTTATCTAGCGTGTTTATGAGACAGAAAAAGACACCAGCAATCCTACCATCATGCAAAACAGTTACAGGTTTCTGTTTCACAGTCATCTGGCAGGACGGTAGTACTTCCCTGGGTGGTTACTGTCTACCAACCTACTACCTATAACCTATATTTGTTTTTATTATTATTATTAGTGTTCATATGATGATTATTAATGTTATTATGATTATTATTAGTTTTATTATTATTATTATTATTATTATTATTATTATTATTATTATTATTATTATTATTATTATTATGATTATGATTATTATTATTAAAATAATTATATTCGCTTAAAATCTACGATGTAGAGACGAGATCAGGTCAATGGAATTCTGACCTTATTTAAACAACAGAAGCTAACTTGACGTATGAAGACAAATCTCAAGTTGTAGCTCAAGCTTTTATTGGGGGCAATATTCCTCTCTGTGTGGAGCTCTGTCAAGTCTCTCTTAACAAAGAGAAATATTTTCCCATTTAAAACTTGCGTCTTTGTCTTAATACCAGTAGGCAAAACATTATTTCATCCCGGCCGAGTGTCAGTGTATGACTCAGAGTTAAGTACATATATATCTAAATGTAGTTGTGTTAGAAGTTGTGATACTTGTATGATTAGCAGTACTACTACTATATTGCCCATTTAATAAATAAGAGCACTTTTGTAAATGTATTGAAGACAGTTCAACCAATTTTTTTACCGGTCATTTTGAACGAGAGAGTGGAGGATGGGAGGATGAAGAACATAGAGAGGATAGGGAGGGATGGGAGGATGAAGAACATAGAGAGGATAGGGAGGGATGGGAGGATGAAGAACATAGAGAGGATAGGGAGGGATGGGAGGATGAAGAACATAGAGAGGATAGGGAGGGATGGGAGGATGAAGAACATAGAGAGGATAGGGAGGGATGGGAGGATGAAGAACATAGAGAGGATAGGGAGGGATGGGAGGATGAAGAACATAGAGAGGATAGGGAGGGATGGGAGGATGAAGAACATAGAGAGGATAGGGAGGGATGGGAGGATGAAGAACATAGAGAGGATAGGGAGGGATGGGAGGATGAAGAACATAGAGAGGATAGGGAGGGATGGGAGGATGAAGAACATAGAGAGGATAGGGAGGAAAGGGAAGAACCTTGTGCCATAATATCCTAATTCAGTTACTATTATTATTATTATTATTATTATTATTATTATTATTATTATTATTATTATTATTATTATTATTATAATTATACGAATCACAAAACCCGATCCTCTCTGCGGTAATGGGAAAACAGACATATTCTTGAATAAACACACCAAGCACACCACACATTTGTTTAAAATCTATTCATCAATTACCCATGAACTACATAATAATAAGCACTGATTTACAGAGTCCAACAAAATGATCCTCGCAACACAATTCCTTCAGTTCCTTTTCCCAAGCCCTTTGTTTACAACCCCTACCCCACAACCTTTGTTTACAACCCCTACCCCACAACCTTTGTTTACAACCCCTACCCCACAACCTTTGTTTACAACCCCTACCCCACAACCTTTGTTTACAACCCCTACCCCACAACCTTTGTTTACAACCCCTAACTTACAACCTTTGTTTACAACACCTACTCCACAACCTTTGTTTACAACCCCTACCCCACAACCTTTGTTTACAACCCCTACCCCACAACCTTTGTTTACAACCCCTACCCCACAACCTTTGTTTACAACCCCTACCCCACAACCTTTGTTTACAACCCCTACCCCACAACCTTTGTTTACAACCCCTACACCAAAACCTTTGTTTACAACCCATACCCCACAACTTTTGTTTACAACCCCTACCCCACAACCTTTGTTTACAACCCCTACTCCACAACCTTTGTTTACAACCCCTACCCCACAACCTTTGTTTACAACCCCTACCCCAAAACTTTTGTTTACAACCCCTACCCCACAACTTTTGTTTACAACCCCTACCCCACAACCTTTGTTTACAACCCCTACTCCACAACCTTTGTTTACAACCCCTACCCCATAACCTTTGTTTACAACCCCTACCCCACAACCTTTGTTTGCAACCCCTACCCCACAACCTTTGTTTACAACCCCACAACCTTTCCCCGTAACTCTTTCCTTTTCAGTTGCCACGTTGCCAACTTTGCATTGTTAATTAAGGGAGACAATGAAGTGAAGTGGAAATTGTTTATTAACAGGGAGCCCCTGACAGCTCTGGAGAACCCAGTAAGATGGTACTGATGGTAGCGTAGGTGGGAAGTTATGGTGGGCTATTAATGATAGTCGAATTGTGGTGGTGTAAAGGGGGGGGGGTTATTGGTATTAATGGTTGTGGTGAGTTGAGAGTGATGGCAAACTTGATAGTTGTAATAATGGTGGTGGTGTTAAAAGTGCACAGATATGTATATACATATATCAATGCACCACGCAGAAACAAGTGGGTATATACAAAGAAAGATCGCAGTCAGCAGGATTCGAAACTACTACTGAAAATGGTCAAGATTCTCATGCAACGCTCTGGTCCACTCGGCCACACAAATGCCACATAGACTAGAGCGCTGCCTGAGAATGTTGACCATTCTCAGTAGTAGTTTCGAATCCTGCTGGCTGCGATCTTTCTTTGTGTGTGTGTGTGTGTATATATATATATATATATATATATATATATATATATATATATATATATATATATATATATATAGTTCCTTGATAATGTGAGTAGTCACGAAAGCGCTTGGAATTTCTCTATTCTTTCAGAGTGGTTGTTTTGCATATATATATATATATATATATATATATATATATATATATATATATATATATATATATATATATATATATATATATATATATATATATTTAAATATATATATATATATATATATATATATATATATATATATATATATATATATATATATATATATAAACACTGATCTCTGGCTGAAGGAGACTCGAGCATACGAATCTTGGAACAAGGTACGCAGTGGTGTACCAATCTACGCACACTGGACAATACCTTGGCGTGTAGCTTGCGCTACACGTTGATCCAAGGCAGCCAGCTTTCAGGGAGAAAGCTTACAGCTTTTCATCTCATCCCCTGCATGCATCAGCCTTACTAGAGATTTTAACAATGCAAGGAATTCGCAAGAGCAGGTTCGAGTCTCCTTCAGCCAGAGATCAGTGTTTGTGTATATTTCGCCTGCTCTTGCCAATTCCTTGTATGTGTATATATATATATATATATATATATATATATATATATATATATATATATATATATATATATATATATATATATATATATATATATATATATATATATATATATATATATATATATATATATATATATATATATATATATATATATATATATATATATATATATATATATAAATATATATATATATATATATATATATATATATATATATATAAATATTTATATACATATAATCTCAATTAACGAATAACAAATGGAATATGGCTGACGAGCAAACCTATATAACAGAGGACAAAAACAAATAAGTGAAGCTCCACCGTTAATTAATTTTATCGCAACCAGAAAATAATTAATTAAACAACGTATATTTAATTACATTAGTATTCACTTTAGATTCTGTTTACTTTGTAAAGGTAATGAAGCACGAAATGTATTCCATATTTCATAGCTTGTCTGCCTGGCCCCTGCTGAACGAAATACATTTTCTGATACCACGAGGCTGGTACCTCGTTGACTCATATCGAAGGTGTTCGCTTGAAGACTGCCTCTTTGCTAGAGCTGTACGTGCCCTGAAGGCGGTGCTGTTGCCTTGCCTTACCCAGCTGTCTCTTGATAAGGGCTCCCTTGATGGCTGTTGAAGTCGGGTCGCAAAATTCAAATTCAGTTTCCTCACGCATGACTTTCATTGAGATTGGTACTAATAGTTTCTTGTGATTCCTGGCTACGCTCTCTAGTTAGTTCGTTGCACAGTTTCTACTTTCTAGAGCACTCCCTTGACGTTAGTGAAGGGTCCTTGATCTACGGATTTGGAGCCGCTCTTCCCTTCATTAGATCAAACCTGTTTGCGCCCCTTTCCCCAGGCGCTGTAGACCCCTACGGGCTTAGAGGTTTTCCTTCCTTGCGGTGCTGAATTAGACTCACACTGAAGAAAAGAAAATTGCGAAAAAAGAGTAAAATAATAATAAAAAAGATGAAATGAAGAAGTAATATCAGAGCTCTGACTTTCTAAGTGATGTAGTTATTCATTCGTTATTATATTCAAGGACATGCTAAGTTTGGGCCTGTAGGCCTGCTGCAGTGTTCCTCCCTTCTTATGTCCTTATTTTGATCTTTACATTACGTTTCATTACGTTTCGTCGACAATGGAGTAGGTACAAATATTTCTGCTAATTTTCGAAACAATCTTCCATTTCCGAATCCATGTCGGTGTTCTGTAAGGAATTCAGTTTTTTTTCCTAGATTTTTAAATATTGGTCTGTAGTTCAGGGCTTTCTGCCTATCACGTTAGTGAATACTGGTATCACGCTTGCTATCTTCCTCTCGTCTGGCGCTTCAACCTTCATTAATGATATGATAAGATCTGTTTGAGTGAGTTGCACAGTATTTCACCTCATCTTAATATTCTTGGTGATATACCATTTGGCTGTGATGCCCCTGACGTGTCGAGTTCCATCACTAGTCCCGTCACTTTTCATTAGTCGTTTCAATGCTTGTGAGTGCCGTTCAGTTTACTCTCCTGTGAATCTCTTGTAGTTGCTCTCCCATCAGTACTTATACTGTGGAAACTTCTTTTGAGCTCACACATAATGATTCCTGTGTCTGTTCCCATTTCTTGCCTCAGTATCGTCACTTGATTATTTATTACAATTTGTATTATCAATGGTAATGAAATATATTTGGTTCTACCTATGTTTTGGCTGCCAGTTCATTTTAAAATAGTTTTTTTTAGCTTCCAGCCTCTCTTGAAGATTTTTTTAGCTGACCTAATTTCTTTAGTACTGAGACTGATCTAATATATACTCTCTAAATCCAAATGAGATGTTAATTTTTTGTCACCTCTTTATACATTTTTTGAAATGTTTAATATTTTATTGGGAATAATGTCACTTTAATTCATCACTGAATTACACTTGTGCCAGGAAATGGTAAGACACTGACTGGTGAAGAGTTTTAAAGTATTTTTCACCACATACTGGCTTTACCAAGTGAAAAGACGTATAACTAAGACTCTTCTTTAAACAGTGTCTTACTCCCCACACTACTGGTGCGACCATTTTTTTCTGGATGACGGAATAAGTCTCCCTCTAACAGTTTCCTTTCATGTGCATCAATGTTTTCTCTCCTTGACACTTGTGAGGGGCTCTTGATCTAGGGAATTGGATTTCTGCTCCAGTTCCCTTACTCGAGCCTGAATACTTTCCATTCGCCCCACAGGAGCTCTAAACCCTACTGGTTTAGAGCTCCCCATGATTATAATAATAATTTATTTCCATTATGAATCACAATATCTACATACAGTGATAACTTACTCAAAAGGAAATTCCGCCTTATTTCTGCCATTATTTTTTATTTCATGTTTTTAGCATATTGCCCAAAGAAGTTCCACAATAAGCAGGCAAGCAGTCTGCTTCTTTATTTTTCTGTCCCATTTTCCTTCCCCGCTTGAGTCTCAATTCTTCTAATCAATATTTCCTGGACTACAATCCTCTGGTGCTTTGCTTCACTCTTATTCGTGTCAAAATCTTCTGATACTTTGACCCACATTATAAATTCTAGCCACAAAGATCCAGGAATCCTTGACAGTAATTGATGCGACTATGTTATCCCAAAAGTTCACCAATGTGTACTATTACCACTTCATCGAATTTTAATCCATTTTATATAATGAAAATTATTCCTTCACTTTTCTCTTAACTCACTTTATGCTATAACCCATGGGAAATATTGTGTAATTGCGGGATTCATCTTTGCTTCCATTACTGACATGAGATTTGATATTTCTACGTTAATCTTTCATTTAACTGATATTTTGTTTATTATTCCATAGAAATGTTAAAAGCAGGTGGGGATATAGTTTTGGAGTGGTTGGTGCAATTATTTAATAAATGTATGGAAGAGGGTAAGGTACCTAGGGATTGGCAGAGAGCATGCATAGTTCCTTTGTATAAAGGCAAAGGGGACAAAAGAGAGTGCAAAAATTATAGGGGGATAAGTCTGTTGAGTATACCTGGTAAAGTGTATGGTAGAGTTATTATTGAAAGAATTAAGAGTAAGACGGAGAATAGGATAGCAGATGAACAAGGAGGCTTTAGGAAAGGTAGGGGGTGTGTGGACCAGGTGTTTACAGTGAAGCATATAAGTGAACAGTATTTAGATAAGGCTAAAGAGGTCTTTGTGGCATTTATGGATTTGGAAAAGGCGTTTGACAGGGTGGATAGGGGGGCAATGTGGCAGACGTTGCAGGTGTATGGTGTAGGAGGTAGGTTACTGAAAGCAGTGAAGAGTTATTACGAGGATAGTGAGGCTCAAGTTAGAGTACATAGGAAAGAGGGAAATTATTTCCCAGTAAAAGTAGGCCTTAGACAAGAATGTGTGATGTCACCGTGGTTGTTTAATATATTTATAGATGGGGTTGTAAGAGAAGTAAATGCGAGGGTCTTGACAAGAGGCATGGAGTTAAAAGATAAAGAATCACACATAAAGTGGGAGTTGTCACAGTTGCTCTTTGCTGATGACACTGTGCTCTTGGGAGATTCTGAAGAGAAGTTGCAGAGATTGGTGGATGAATTTGGTAGGGTGTGCAAAAGAAGAAAATTAAAAGTGAATACAGGAAAGAGTAAGGTTATGAGGATAACAAAAATATTAGGTGATGAAAGATTGGATATCAGATTGGAGGGAGAGAGTATGGAGGAGGTGAATGTATTCAGATATTTGGGAGTGGACGTGTCAGCGGATGGGTCTATGAAGGATGAGGTGAATCATAGAACTGATGAGGGGAAAAGAGTGAGTGGTGCACTTAGGAGTCTGTGGAGACAAAGAACTTTGTCCTTGGAGGTAAAGAGGGGAATGTATGAGAGTATAGTTTTACCAACACTCTTATATGGGAGTGAAGCATGGGTGATGAATATTGCAGCGAGGAGAAGGCTGGAGGCAGTGGAGATGTCATGTCTGAGGGCAATGTGTGGTGTGAATATAATGCAGAGAATTCGTAGTTCGGAAGTTAGGAGGAGGTGCGGGATTTCCAAAACTGTTGTCCAGAGGGCTGAGGAAGGGTTGTTGAGGTGGTTCGGACATGTAGAGAGAATGGAGCGAAAAAGAATGACTTCAAGAGTGTATCAGTCTGTAGTGGAAGGAAGGCGGGGTAGGGGTCGGCCTAGGAAAGGTTGGAGGGAGGGGGTAAAGGAGGTTTTGTGTGCGAGGGGCTTGAACTTCCAGCAGGCGTGCGTGAGCGTGTTTGATAGGAGTGAATGGAGACGAATGGTTTTTAATACTTGACGTGCTGTTGGAGTGTGAGCAAAGTAACATTTATGAAGGGGTTCAGGGAAACCGGCAGGCCGGACTTGAGTCCTGGAGATGGGAAGTACAGTGCCTGCACTCTGAAGGAGGGGTGTTAATGTTGCAGTTTAAAAACTGTAGTGTAAAGCACCCTTCTGGCAAGACAGTGATGGAGTGAATGATGGTGAAAGTTTTTCTTTTTCGGGCCACCCTGCCTTGGTGGGAATCGGCCAGTGTGATAATAAAAATAATAAAAAAATATTCCATTTGTGTTGCTGTACACTGCTGTGATGAATGGTTTTTGTCTCTGTAACATACGTCTGATTTTGGAGACTTGAAAAACGTATGTGAAATAGGCCTCGGAGAGAAGAGTTTCATGAGATTTTTGTGGATGAACCTCGAAAGTTTCGTGAAATATTGGAGGATCATGGGAAGTGTGGTAGTAATTGTTCATGAGATAGTGATAAGAATTTTTTAAGTAGTAGGAAAAGGAAGAACGACAGGACTTGGGTGAGTGAAACTGAATGGAAGTGTGGGTAGACTGTGAGAGTTGGGTGGGTGTGGGATGGTATAGTGAGTGTAGTGAGTGTGAGCAACGAGACTATTGCTGTAAGTGAAGATGTTGGTAATGTAAGTGAAGATGTTGACAATGTAAGTGAGGACGTTGACAATGTAAGTGAGGATGTTGTCAATGTAAGTGAGAATGTTGACAATGTAAGTGAGGATGTTGCCAATGTAAGTGAGGATGTTGACAATATAAGTGAGGATGTTGACAATGTAAGTGAGGATGTTGACAATGTAAGTAAGGATGTTGTCAATGTAAGTGAGGTTGTTGTCAATGTAAGTGAGGATGTTGACAATGTAAGTAAGGATGTTGTCAATGTAAGTGAGGATGTTGTCAATGTAAGTGAGGATGTTGCCAATGTAAGTGAGGATGTTGATAATGTAAGTGAGGATGTTGACAATGTAAGTGAGGATGTTGATAATGTAATTGAGGATGTTGACAATGTAAGTGAGGATGTTGTCAATGTAAGTGAGGATGTTGCCAATGAAAGTGAGGATGTTGTCAATGCGGAAATAGAGGTAGAGGTTATCAGTGATGGTGAGATTAAACTTGCTTGTTGTTCTACTGGTTGAATATCCAGTGTGAGATCCGGCTGCATGGTATATGTTTGCTTTCTAATTTTGGGGGGTAGGAATTAGTCTGCTGGAGAGAATTACATTTCCCTTTCTTCGTTCCTCTCTTTTTGCATCTTGTCCCTTATTATTTTTTCCCCCAAAACCCATAATTTTTTATAGACGAAGTGTGTGTGTGTGTGTACTCACCTAGTTGAGGTTGCGGGGGTCGAGTCCGAGCTCCTGGTCCCGCCTCTTCACTGATCGCTACTAGGTCACTCTCCCTGAACCGTGAGCTTTATCATACCTCTGTGTGTGTGTGTGTGTGTGTGTGTGTGTGTGTGTGTGTGTGTGTGTGTGTGTGTGTGTGTGTGTGTGTGTGTGTGTGTGTGGCTATTCCACTGCCTTACAACTCTATGACTGAAGAAATACTTCCTACTATCTCTCTGACTCATTTGTGTCTTCAACTTCCAATTGTGGCCTCTTGTTTCTGTAGCTCTGGAACTAACCTTGTTGCAAACCTTTGTACTTTCTCTAGTTTCTTGACGTGCTTTATCAAGTGCGGGTTCCAAACAGGTGCTGCATACTCCAGTATGGGCCTGACATACACGGTGTACAGTGTCTTGAATGATTCCTTACTAAGGTATCGGAATGCTGTTCTCAGGTTTGCCAGGCGCCCATATGCTGCAGCAGTTATCTGATTGATGTGTGCTTCCGGAGACATGCTCGGTGTTATACTCACCCCAAGATCTTTCTCCTTGAGTGAGGTTTGCAGTCTTTGGCCACCTAGCCTATACTCTGTCTGTGGTCTTCTGTGTCCCCCATCTTCATGACTTTGCATTTGTGAGAAGCCATTTGCTGTGTCCAGTCTGTCTAGGTCTCTTTGAAGTCCTGCCTGTCCTCATCAGATTTAATTCTCCTCATTAACTTCACATCATCTGTGTGTGTGTGTGTGTGTGTGTGTGTGAATGTCTTAAATATTTAATTATCTATTTTCTGTTAACAGTTTCTAGCAATTACCTGGCAATAGCACTGGCAACTTCTCTTTCAAAATATTCCATTGGTCAACCACAATATTGTCGAGAAAAATGCTAGCATTATTCGGTTCTACTTTTTTTCACAGCTTATAAATATGATCCCTTGTTATCCCTGTTAAAGGGATACCAAGAAACAACATTTGTAACACCAGCATCTTCTTAAATGTCTTTTGCCCTTTTATAAGTTATATACGTTATCTATCAAAAACATTTTGTAGTTCTTCCTTCAACATTTTCTAATTTATCCACGAGTTTTTTAAGGTATTGAAACCACACAATCATTACATATTCCAGTATATTTATTTATAAACTATTTTATATTTACGTGTGTATGGGTGAGTGTGAATGTGTAAATAAATATCTAAGGTTTAACAGGCATTTATTGTGCAACGATCACATTCGGAAAAAAAGAACCATTAAAACAAAAATGTAGTCTTCTTCTAAGTAATAATTCGGATATTTTCTTTACAAACAGAGATCACATATCTTCTTTCTGGCATCTGTTACATAGAACTTTCCTCCAGCTCCCACTCACTAACCAAGATCACTACTTAAAGACGTGTCATTATCACAACATTACTCAGCGAGACCTTATAACGAAAAGTACAAGTCTGCTCCATGACACCCTCGGTAATACTCAGCTGGAGTAGCTTTATGTAAGGGATGATTTGTAATTCAACAGTAAGTGTCCGTCTGTATTACGCAAATAACAGTTATATTCAGTCGTTGCTCAGCACAACACGCAGTAATCTCAGGCGTAATTAATGGGTTCAATAAGGGATAGCGCGTTATTAAGAAAGCGTATGCTGCCTGCCCCACATGATTTTTTAATAAACATTACATGGCTCAGGTACTACGTTGCAAGCTTCCTCAGGGTTAGTCTTTCTCTTCACCTACTTACAGTTTGTTTCTCTTGCTTGTATTCTTACATTTTCCTATTTTTATGATATTTGACGAGTAGTTTGTCGACGCGATTAGGCTTTCTGCCTCGAGCTTAGTGGATCGAGAACTAAGGTGAGTGTTCCACAGGAGCTTAACGCTTCATGTAAATATCATAATTTTGGTGCATTTAATATATATCTCGTTATCTAATCATTATTAAGAGGCAGATAGAATCCCTTCATAACAATATTACCTAGCTCACACTCCAACAGCATATCAAGGCATAAAAATCCCCTTTTCTCCATTCTAATTACAAATGCTCACTCAAGCTTGCAAGATGCTTAAGCCACTAGTAATTAAAACCTACTTGACTCCCTTCCTTCCAGCACTTCCTAGGACCATCCCTACCTCTTTCCTTTCACTATGCTCTATGCACTTCTTGGTCATCCTATTTTGCTCCATCTTATTTTAAATCGCCTCACCAATTCTTCATAAACACTCATAAATATATTTCAGGTAACCCCACATCGTTTACTAATTTCAGCGCTCCAAATTTTCCACATAATGTTTACATTACCCATTGCTGTCAGGAATAACGTGACTGCCTCTGACCTCTTCCATGCTAAAACGCATAAAGCCCATTCCTCACACATAAAAATGTACAACTATACTATGGTACATTCTCCCTTTTTGTCCTTGATAGAAAGTCTTCTTTATTTCCAAAGATGGATCATTACACCATCTATGCCTTTCCGTTCATATATGCGACCAGCCGGGACGAACCCGGGACATTTAGAGCGGCTCCTGGGAACTAAGCTAACCTCCCGACGCCTTAAATCACTTGACCACCATGCTACAAATATCAGGTACTCAGTAAGTACACTGAGTCTGCCTCCTGGTGCGAGCAGATTCGTGGCAGTAGATACTCTATAGGACTAATTTCATTCTTTTCCCGTTTGCAGCACCAGTCTCAACAAGCAATACACATATTAATGCATCTATAGAACAAAGGAGCTTTTTCTTACCGGCCTAAACATTCACTTTGTTCTGTAGATGCATTAATATGTGTGCTACTTGTTGGGACTGGTACTCCAAATGGCAAAAGAATGAAATTAGTCCTGTAGTATCCACGACCACGAATATACTCGCACCAGGAGGTAGAGCCCGTGTACTTACTGGATCCCTGGTGTTTGTAGCATGGTGGTCAAGTGGGTTAAGGCGTCGGGAGGTTAGCTTGGTTTTCAGGAGCCGATTCCTAGCAAGTTTATTATTTTCTCTGAGGATAAGGGTCCCCAGAACACTTCCAGAGGTGGTATATATATATATATATATATATATATATATATATATATATATATATATATATATATATATATATATATATATATATACAATATATAATATACATACATAATATACATATATATATATATATATATATATATATATATATATATATATATATATATATATATATATATATATATATATATATATATATATGTGTGTGTGTGTGTGTGTGTGTGTGTGTGTGTGTGTGTGTGTGTGTGTGTGTGTGTGTGTGTGTGTGTGTGTGTGTGTGTGTACTCACCTATTTGTACTCACCTATTTGTGGTTGCAGGGGTCGAGTCATAGCTCCTGGCCCCGCCTCTTCACTGATTGCTACTAGGTCCTCTCTCTCCCTGCTACATGAGCTTTATCATACCTCGCCTTAAAACTATGTATGGTTCCCGCCTCCACTACTTCACTTTCTAGACTATTCCATGACTTGACTACTCTATGACTGAAGAAATACTTCCTAATATCCCTTCGATTCATCTGAGTCTTCAACTTCCAATTGTGACCTCTTGTGTCTGTGTCCCATCTCTGGAACATCCTGTCTTTGTCCACCTTGTCTATTCCGCGCAGTATTTTATATGTCGTTATCATGTCTCCCCTGACCCTCCTGTCCTCCAGTGTCGTCAGGCCGATTTCCCTCAACCTTTCTTCGTAGGACAATCCCCGTAGCTCTGGGACTAGTCTTGTTGCAAACCTTTGCACTTTCTCTAGTTTCTTGACGTGCTTGACTAGGTGTGGATTCCAAACTGGTGCTGCATACTCCAGTATGGGCCTGACGTAAATGGTATACAGGGTCTTGAACGATTACTTACTAAGGTATCGGAACGCTATTCTCAGGTTTGCAAGGCGCCAATATGCTGCATCAGTTATCTGATTGATGAGTGCTTCAGGAGATATGCTCGGTGTTATACTCACCCCCAAGATCTTTTCCTTGAGTGAGGTTTGCAGTCTTTGTCCACCTAGCCTATACTCTGTCTGCGGTCTTCTTTGCCCTTCCCCAATCTTCATGACTTTGCATTTGGCAGGATTAAATTCGAGAAGCCATTTGCTGGACCAGGTGTCCAGTCTGTCCAGGTCTCTTTGAAGTCCTGCCTGGTCCTCATGTGTGTGTGTGTGTGCACTCACCTAATTGTACTCACCTAATTGTGGTTGCAGGGGTCGAGACTCAGCTCCTGGCCCCGCCTCTTCACTGATCGCTACTGGATCCTCTCTCTCTCTGCTTCCTGAGCTTTGTCATACCTCTTCTTAAAACTATGTATGGTTCCTTCCTCCACTACTTCACTTGCTAGGCTATTCCACTTGCTGACAACTCTATGACTGAAGAAATACTTCCTAACGTCCCTGTGACTCGTCTGAGTCTTCAGCTTCCAGTTGTGATCCCTTGTCCCTGTATCCCCTCTCCGGAACATCCTATCTCTGTCCACCTTGTCTATTCCCCGCAGTATCTTGTATGTCGTTATCATGTCTCCCCTGACCCTTCTGTCCTCCAGTGTCGTCAGTCAGATTTCCCTTAAAACCTTTCCTCGTACGACATTCCCTTGAGCTCTGGGACTAGCCTTGTTGCAAACCTTTGTACTTTCTCTAACTTCTTGACGTGCTTGACCAGGTGTGGGTTCCAGACTGGTGCTGCATACTCCAGTATGTGCCTAACATACAGTGTACAGTGTCTTGAACGATTCCTTATTAAGGTATCGGAACGCTATTCTCAGGTTTGCCAGGCGCCCGTATGCTGCAGCGGTTATTTGGTTGATGTGTGCCTCCGGTGATGTGCTCGGTGTTATGGTCACCCCCAGGTCTTTCTCCCTGAGTGAGGTCTGTAGTCTTTGTCCACCTAGCCTATACTCTGTCTGCGGTCTTCTTTGCCCCTCCCCAATCTTCATGACTTTGCATTTGGCTGGATTGAATTCGAGAAGCCAGTTGCTGGACCACATATCCAGCCTGTCCAGGTCTCTTTGCAGTCCTGCCTCATCCTCGTCCGATTTAATTCTTCTCATCAACTTCACGTCATCTGCGAACAGGGACACTTCCGAGTCTATTCCTTCCATCATGTCGTTCACATATATCAAAAATAGCACTGGTCCTAGAACTGACCCCTGTGGGACCCCGCTCGTAACAGGCGCCCACTGTGATACCTCTTCACGTACCATGACTCGTTGCTGCCTCCCTGTCAGGTATTCTCTTATCCATTGCAGTGCCCTCCCTTTTACGTGCGCCTGATCCTCCAGCTTCTGCACTAATCTCTTGTGGGGAACTGTGTCAAAGGCCTTCCTGCAGTCTAGGAAAACGCAATCTACCCACCCCTCTCTCTCGTGTCTTACTTGTGTTACCTTG
>NC_091303.1:1255000-1287500 GCF_038502225.1 Cherax quadricarinatus
TGGAACACCTAGAAAGGAATGATCTCATCAACAGCAGCCAACATGGTTTCAGGGACGGGAAATCCTGTGTCACAAACTACTGGAGTTCTATGACATGGTGACAGCAGTAAGACAAGAGAGAGAAGGGTGGGTGGATTGCATATTCTTGGACTGCAAGAAGGCGTTTGACACAGTTCCACGCAAGAGATTGGTGCAAAAACTGGAGGACCAAGCAGGGCTAACAGGGAATGCACTACAATGGATCAGGGAATACTTGTCAGGAAGACAGCAGCGATTCATGGTACGTGGCGAGGTGTCAGAGTGGGCACCTGTGACCAGCGGGGTCTCACAGGGGTCAGTCCTAGGACCAGTGCTGTTTCTGGTATTTGTGAACGACATGACGGAAGGAATAGACTCTGAGGTGTCCGTGTTTGCAGATGACGTGAAGTTGATGAGAAGAATTCACTCGATCGAAGACCAGGCAGAACTACAAAGGGATCTGGACAGGCTGCAGACCTTTTCCAGCAATTGGCTCCTGGAGTTCAATCCCACCAAGTGCAAAGTCACGAAGATCGGGGAAGGGCAAAGAAGACCACAGACGGAGTACAGTCTAGGGAGCCAGAGACTACAAACCTCACTCAAGGAAAAAGATCTTGGGGTGAGTATAACACAAGGCACATCTCCTGAAGCGCACATCAACCAAATAACTGCTGCAGCATATGGGCGCCTAGCAAACCTCAGAACAGCATTCCGACATCTTAATAAGGAATCGTTCAGGACTCTGTACACCGTGTACGTTAGGCCCATATTGGAGTATGCGGCACCAGTTTGGAACCCACACCTAGCCAAGCACGTAAAGAAACTAGAGAAAGTGCAAAGGTTTGCAACAAGACTAGTCCCAGAGCTAAGAGGTATGTACTACGAGGAGAGGTTAAGGGAAATCAACCTGACGACACTGGAGGACAGGAGAGATAGGGGGGACATGATAACGACATACAAAATACTGAGAGGAATTGACAAGGTGGACAAAGACAGGATGTTCCAGAGATTGGACACAGCAACAAGGGGACACAGTTGGAAGTTGAAGACACAGATGAATCACAGGGATGTTAGGAAGTATTTCTTCAGCCACAGAGTAGTCAGTAAGTGGAATAGTTTGGGAAGCGATGTAGTGGAGGCAGGATCCATACATAGCTTTAAGCAGAGGTATGATAAAGCTCACGGCTCAGGGAGAGTGACCTAGTAGCGATCAGTGAAGAGGCGGGGCCAGGAACTCGGACTCGACCCCCGCAACCTCAACTAGGTGAGTACAACTAGATGAGTACACACACACATACACACACACACACACACACACACACACACACACACACACACACACACACACACACACACACACACACACACACACACACACACACACACACACACACAACGTACCAGCCGTATCCCTCCGAGGAGGGGTTGCACAAAAGGAAAAACGAAAGTTTCTCCTTTTAAATTTAGTAATATATACAGGAGAAGGGGTTACTAGCCCCTTGCTCCCGGCATTTTAGTCGCCTCTTACGGCACGCATGGCTTACGGAGGAAGAATTCTGTTCCACTTCCCCATGGAGATAAGAGGAAATAAACAAGAACAAGAACTAGAAAGAAAATAGAAGAAACCCAGAGGGGTGTGTATATATATGCTTGTACACGTATGTGTAGTGTGACCTAAGTGTAAGTAGAGGTAGCAAGACGTGCCTTAAATCTTGCATGTTTATGAGACAGACAAAAGACACGAGCAATCTTACCATCATGTAAAACAATTACAGGCTTTCGTTTTACACTCACTTGGAAGGACGGTAGTACCTCCCTGGACGGTTGCTGTTTACCAACCTACTCCTACTACCTAGGATATATATATATATATATATATATATATATATATATATATATATATATATATATATATATATATATATATATATATATATATATATATATATATATATATATATATATATATATATATATATATATATATATATATATATATATATATATATATATATATATATATATATATATATATATATATATATATATATATATATATATATATATATATATATATATATATATATATATGTATATATATATATATATATATATATATATATATATATATATATATATATATATATATATATATATATATATATATATATATATATACTTCCCTGGTGTAGGTCCGGGAGGTGGGGGCGGTGACCCTGTATATATATGTTTCACGGAACAACGCTCCTTGTTAATGTAAGAAATAAAAAAAAAATCTTGGAATATTACTACATTTACTGTGTACTCACCTAATTGTGGTTGCAGGGATCGAGACTCAGCTCCTGGCCTTGCCTCTTCACTGATCGGTTCTAGGTCTTCTCTCTGCTACTTGAGCTTTGTCATACCTCGTCTTAAAGCTATGTATGGTTCCTGCCTCCACTACATCACTTGCTAGACTATTCCACTTCCTGACAACTCTGTGACTGAAGACATACTTCTTAACATCTCTGTGACTCGTCTGAGTCTTCAGCTTCCAATTGTGACCCCTTGTTTCTGTATCCCCTCTCGGGAACATCCTGTCTCTGTCCACCTTATCTATTCCACGAAGTATTTTGCATGTCGTTGTCATGTCTCCCCTGACCCTTCTGTCCTCCAGTGTCATCAGGCGTGTGTGTGTGTGTGTGTGTGTGTGTGTGTGTGTGTGTGTGTGTATGAATTACGTGCATTTATCCACAATATATTTTGCTTGTACCGTTGCTATCTAAGTCTCCTTTGCTCGTCATTCTGCTCTATGTATATTTACATAAATATGTAGGCAAAAGAACAGAGTAGAAAGAGTGAGAGCTGGCGACCAGTCTTTTAAGGAGCAGTACTGTCACAAACCCTCTCCTTTTAGCAGTGAACCGTTCAACCTGGCGTAAACATGCTGAGTGCTACTTCACCGCCTGACTGAGAGCTTCATAAAACATGTCACAAGGAATGACAACTCAGATTGCTGAGTCTTTCTGGATGGGCCCACCTGCCTTATCTTCTGAGGTTGACTTTTAAATGTATGTACCTATATGTATGCATATATATATATATATATATATATATATATATATATATATATATATATATATATATATATATATATATATATATATATATATATATATATGTATATATATATATATATTTATATATATATATATATATATATATATATATATATATATATATATATATATATATATATATATATATATATATATGTCGTGCCGAATAGGCAGAACTTGCGATCTTGGCTTAAATAGCAACGCTCATCTTGCCATATAGGACAAGTGAAAATTTGTGTATGCAATAATTTCGCCAAAATCTGAACCTAGCGAAAAAAATACATTTCACTGTGTTTGTTTAGTATTAAATTATTGTAAACAAATCTAAAATATATTTAGTTGGGTTGGGCTAAAATAAGTTGTTCTTGTTATAATAAGGTTAGGTAAGTTTACTAAGTTCTTTTTGGTGCAAAATTATAAATTTTTACATCAACATTAATGAAAGAAATATATCTTTAAACGTATAAGAGAAAATTTTAGAAAGGACTTAATTTTAAATGAGTTCTTGCTAATTGACCAGTTTTACATATTCAGCACGACACACACACACACACACACACACACACACACACACACACATACACTAACTAACACACACACACATATATATATATATATATATATATATATATATATATATATATATATATATATATATATATATTATATAGATATATATATAGGCGGGGTAGGGATCGGCCTAGGAAAGGTTGGAGAGAGGGGGTAAAGGAGGTTTTGTGTCCGGCAGGCCGGACTTGAGTCCTGGTGATGGTTGTACAGTGCCTGCACTCTGAAGGAGGGGTGTTAATGTTGCAGTTTAAAAACTGTAGTGTAAAGCCCCCTTCTGGCAAGACAGTGATGGAGTGAATGATGGTGAAAGTTTTTCTTTTTCGGGCCACCCTGCCTTGGTGGGAATCGGCCAGTGTGATAATAAAAAAAAAATATATATGTATATATATATATGTATATATATATATATATATATATATATATATATATATATATATATATATATATATATATATATATATATATATATAATATCGTGCCGAATAGGTAAAACTGCGATTTTGGCTTAAATAACAACGCTCTTCTTAGCGAATAAAGCAAGCGAAAATTTGTGCTTGCAATAATTTTGCAAAAATCATTCTGAACCAAACGAAAAAATATATTTAATTGTGTTCGTTTATTATTAAATTACTGTAAAATTATGTAAAATATATTTAGCTGGATTAGGCTAAATTAAATTAAAATGGTAGAGGCTAACTAACAAGATAAAATCGTGAGAAGATTTCTGAAACAACGATCGCAGTCGACGAGGAAGACACGAGAAAAAATCCTTCCAACATCTGAAGTTTCAAGAGAACAGAAATATCGTGGAGCACAAAGAGAAACATCAGTGGGATTTATATGGAAGACATTAAAAATAAAGATATGTAACCATTATCTTAAAAAAATAAATGTTATGATAATAATATTATTGAAAGAATATTATCATTATTTTCAATAATAATAATAATAATAATAATAATAATAATAATAATAATAATAATAATAATAATAATAATAATAATAATAATAAATGTAATAATAATAATAATTATAATAATATTTTTAACACACCGGCCGTCTCCCACTGACGTAAGGTGTCACGAAGAAAAAAAAAACTCACCATCACTCACTCCATCAGTCTTTCCACAGGCTTACTATAATCATAGTTCTGATGCTAAATATAATTGCAGCATCTCCATCTCTCCTTCAGAGAGCAGGTACTGTGTTTCACACCTTCAGGTCTGCCCTGAATCCCTTCATAAATGTTACTTTGCTCACACTCCAGCAACACATAAGAACATAAGAAAGGAGGAACACTGCAGCAGGCCTGTTAGCCCTTACTAGGCAAGTCATAAACACCACTTGCCTCCACTCTTATCACAAACACACTCACAAGGTTGTTGAATGCCCAAGCCCCTAAGACGATATCTACCCTTTCCTTTCCCCACTATAGATAGATTTATACTCCTTCCAAATCATCATGTTTTGTTTTATCCTCTATAAGTGTCCAAACCACCTCAACAACCCCCTCATCAGCCCTCAGGATAATACTTTTTAGTAACCCATCACTTTCCTCTCATCTCCAAACTACAAATTTTCTCCATACTATACATACCACACATTGCCCTCGGACACGACATCTCCACTGTTTCCAGCGTCTTCCTTCTCGTGCCTCACACCCATATAAAGGTGTTGGTACCAGTATACTCTGGTACATTTCCGTTTTTGCCTACATAGATAAGGTTGCCTCCACATATACCTTAATGCACCACCCACCTTTTACCCCTCGTGAGTTCTATGGTTCACCTCATCTTTCATAAACCCATAAGCCAACACGTCAATGCCCAAATATCTGAACACATTGATTCTCTCCATATTACCTCCTAATCTGATATCCAATTTTTCATTACTTAAATATTCGGTTATTCTCATCACGTTGCTCTTTCCTGGGTTCACTTTCTATTTCCTTTTTAGCATACCCTTCCAAATCAGTCTACCAAAATTTGCAACTTCTCTTAAGAATCTTCTAAAAGCACAGTGTCATGAGCAAAAAACAACTGTGTCAACTCCCACTTTATATTAGAATATTAAACTTTACCTTTTGCAATTATTATTATTATTATTATTATTATTATTATTATTATTATTATTATTATTATTATTATTATTATTATTATTATTATTATTATTATTATTATTGATATTAACAAAAGTTATAGGAAATTTTAAAGAATTACATATACAATTAACAAAAGGGGAAACATCATCAAAAGAATGAAAACAGATCCAGTATGGTTATCATCAGTTATAGAAAAAAAAAACAATTATATTACCTAAACCAGCTGCACTGAATGTTAAAAACAGTAGCATCAGAAACCACTATAGCAACATGATAAATAAGAACAATATTGTCTCCAACACCACCGCCATCATCAAAGCAACAAGACCATCACCATCATCATCACTAGACCACCATCTGCCAAAACGGCAGGAGGAGCAGGAGGTGGAGAAGGAGGAGGCGGAGGAGGAGGAGGAGGTGGAGGAGGACTAGGAGCGTCATCATCCAGCTTCTCCACGTTCTCTCTCACTCCATGCTCACTCCCTCTCCCTCCCTCCCCTTCTCCTCACCTGCAGTAGAGTGAGAGCACGGAGAATGGAGGGTAGCCAGTGCGCCCTCAGCTTCGGTCCGTGGTGGGTGTTGAACGCTCCGCCTCGCACCCTCAAATCGTGGGTTGGTCAGGTTGAGCTCGGCGCTTCATTGCTGCCAGTTACAGTTTTCCTGGGAGTTGGTCCCATGCTGGGACAATGGATCGCCAGTGCTGACCATGGGGTGTGCTTGATGCCAGCAAAGAGGGGTTTTTCTTACATTTGAATCTTACAATGAGCGATGGGAAATGTAAGGTGTAACACTAAATAATGCCATAATTATATTATTAAAAGTATTAGACAAATTTTAGGGATGAATATTCCCCGGAGTAGCAGAAATAAAGATTATTTCCTCCCTAAGCAAAAGACCGGGTAAGAAAAAAGGAGAACAATTAGGAAATAAAAGAACTAATTAGACACTCCAGTGGGTCAACCCGGTTAGTCCTAAAACCAACTCAAACATCCAATTAAAACTTTGTAAAAGTCAAACAGCATGGACAGTGACTGTGGGTGTTGCAGTGATCTTGTGAGGCTCTAAAGAGGTGATATAGAGTGTTGTTAAGGCTGGATACAAGGATGAGTTGTGAGAGATAGATAACAGTGTGATGTATCCCCGACTAGTATCGGACGTGTTACGGGCGTCTATCCTCGTCTATCTTCTCTTCTTCTGTCAACCAGCATGGACGGCAGATGACAGTAAGTGCCATTATCTCTCTCTCTCTCTCTCTCCGTCTGGAAGAGCAGGGAATGCGACCAAATATATCTTCTTAATAAACGTTCCTAATATATAAAAGCGCAATGAACACATGTCGATGCTGAGTATTAAACCAAGTGGAGACAGCAATACAGATGATAATGTTCAACTTCATATTTCAGTACACAAGTGGAGTCCTCTTCAGCAGATACAAAATATGAGACAACATGTTTATATAGGATGAGTGAGTCTCAAGTGATTTCCATGATATGTCATCGTCTTCACCTGAGGGACTCACTCTTCCTATACAAACACAATCATATCTCACATTTTGTATATGCTGATAAGGACTCCAGTTTGGGGTTGAAATACACGAAACAATATTATTTTATGATTTTGTCTCCATGTGGAATTATATATATATATATATATATATATATATATATATATATATATATATATATATATATATATATATATATATATATATATATATACATATATATATATATGTCGTGCCGAATATGTAAAACTTGTCAATTAGCAAGAACTCATTTAAAATTAAGTCCTTTCTAAAATTTTCTCTTATACGTTTAAAGATATATATTTTTCATTAATGTTGATGTAAAAATTTTTCATTTTGCACCAAAAGGAACTTAGAAAACTTACCTAACCTTATTATAACAAGAGCAATTTATTTTAGCCTAACCCAACTAAATATATTTTAGATTTGTTTACAATAATTTAATACTAAACAAACACAGTGAAATATATTTTTTTCGTTAGGTTCAAAATGATTTTGGCGAAATTATTGCATACGCAAATTTTCACTTGTCCTATATGGCAAAATAAGCGTTGCTATTTAAGCCAAGATCGCAAATTCTGCCTATTCGGCACGACATATATATATATATATATATATATATATATATATATATATATATATATATATATATATATATATATATATATATATATATATATATATATATATATAAATAAACATGACGGTTCACAAAAGAACTCATTTGGAAAATATAACAATTGTGCTGAATTTTTATATGTATTAGCTTAGCTTTGAGGCCCTCTTCGGCAGACTACTGAGGAAGGCCTTAGTAACCGGTTGGAATAAACTACACTTCTCTGGTCTTCTGACTGTAACCACTGTTTTGTATGGCATCATTAAAACATCAATAAAACATTGCGTTGAAGACAATATTTTTATTCTTTCCCTTGTTCATGACTTACCCAAAGTTTAAAAAGAGCGAGAGAAACGATTGATAAAACATTGTTTTGCTCTAAGGTGAGACTTTTCAAGTTTTGACTCAAGACGATGAATAACATGTTATGGTATAAAGACTTTCTCTTGTATCAGTATCTATGTATTACTTTATTTAGCGGCAAATTACCTTCCATCCACCATCTTGTCTTTGGGCCAAGTTGAAAATGTTTGCAAAATACACATCTCTTCACTTTTTTTGTGGTATAGAGTAGGACAGGAGGGGAGTGAGTGGAGGGGAGAGAAGTGAGGGGATATGAGTGAATGGATGGGAAGTGAGTGAAAGGAAGGGAAGCGAGTGGAGTGATGGGATGTGAGTGGAGGGGAGGGAAGTGTGCAATTGAAGGGAGGGAAGTGAGTGGAGGAAGGGGAGGGAAGTGAGTGGAGAGAAGGGGAGGGAAGTGAGTAGAGGGAAGGGGATGGAAGTGAGTGAAAGGGAGGGAAATGAGTGGAGGGGAGGAAAGACCTTTGCAGGACTATTCTTCCGTTTTATAATTAATGAGAACGGTGGTAGGCAGCCGAGGAATGTTACTTATTAGGTAACAGCCGTGTGTGTTCCGTGACAGGGAGGAGCCGAGGTGTGTTCCTTGTCGCGGAGTGTTTCGTGTCAGGTAACAACTGAAGAGGTTCACTTGCTACGTAGCAGCCATGGAGAAATTACTTGTTAGGGAGTAATTTAGGATCGTTACTTCTCAGGTAGTTGACGAAAGGTGTTACTTGCCTGGGACAGCCTGACAAGTAACACTCCTCTACTGCTACCTGAGAAGCAATAAGTGAGTTTCGAGTTCAGTTCCGTAATGGTGAGCTCTTTTTCTGTGTATGAGTATCTTCTAGTATTAACAAGCCATTTGTTGACAGTTTCCTTTCTCGTTTAATTCATGTCTGTTGGTAGTAGTACACTGTACTAGCTTGTAAACACCGCTGCCCTGGTTCAGACCACTGCCCTGGTGGGTACTAAAAGTTACTGTCATGGTGGGTACTGAAGCTACTGTCCCGGTGGGTGCTGAAAGTTACTGTCCTGGTGAGTACTGAAGCTACTGTCCTGGTGGGTGCTGAAAGTTACTGTCCTTGTGGGTACTGAAAGCTATTTCCCTGATGGATATTGAACGCTGTTGTCCTGGTGGGTACTGGAAGCTACTGCCCTGGTGGGTACTGAAAGCTGCTGCCCTCGTGAGCACTGAAAGCTACTTCCCTGGTGGGTACTGAAAGCTACTTCCCTGGAGGGTAGTGAAAGCTACTGTCCTGGTGGGTACTGAAAGTTACTGTCCCGGTAAGTATTGAGAGAGAAAATAGTTCATGTATTATGTTAAGAACACATAAGTCTTTGAGCTTCGCTCGGAAGTGCTCTTCAATGGACGTGACTCTTATTTATAGAAGTTTCTCTTTTCAAAGTCATTGAGGAAAGGCTTTATATTCTGATGACCCTTAACAATGGCTTAACACAGGCGAACCTTCACAGAAATAATAAAATATAAAACGATGACTTCTTCATATTTGGGTACTAGACACAGGTCACTCGACCTGAGGGTGAGTGAGCAGTAAGAGCTTCAGGGCAGAGAGTGTATCAGATCTCCACTAGCTTTGTGACGGAATAAAATACTGTTGCAATGAAATCGAAGTAGACTTGAGGATTTTTACACTTGTGCAAGCGGTTGTTTCTATGTACCATGTGATGACTTTTCTGTCTGTGTTTATGGTTGTACTTTTTCCATGCAGGGGAAGGCATATCTACTGGTCTTCTTTGTGCAAAAACCTCTTGTATAGAATAATGGTTGCGACTTTAATATGGACCGTTCCGGATCATTATTAAAACC
The DNA here is from genome assembly GCF_038502225.1 of Cherax quadricarinatus. Taxonomy (NCBI): domain Eukaryota; kingdom Metazoa; phylum Arthropoda; class Malacostraca; order Decapoda; family Parastacidae; genus Cherax; species Cherax quadricarinatus. The sequence goes on from NC_091303.1 coordinate 1,265,102, forward strand.
AGGATGAATTGAAGTGTCTAGTTTCTGTGTACTCACCTAATTGTGATTGCAGAGGCCGAGACTCAGCTCCTGGCACCGCCTCTTCACTGAGTGCTACTAGGTCCTCTCTCTCCCTGCTCCATGGGCTTTATCATACCTCATCTTAAAGTTATGTATGGTTCCTGCATCCACTACATCACTTGCTAGGCTATTCCACTTCCTGACTACTCTATGACTGAAGAAATATTTCCTAACATCCCTTTGACTCATCTGGGTCGTCAACTTCCAATTGTGACCCTTTGTTTCTGTGTCCCCTCTCTGGAACATCCTGTCTCTGTCCATCTTGTCTATTCCACGCAGTATTTTGTATGTCGTTATCATGTCTCTCCTAACCCTCCTGTCCTCCAGTGTCGTCAGGCCAATTTCCCTTAACCTTTCTTCGTAGGACATTCCCCTTAGCTCTGGAACTAACCTTGTCGAAAACCTTTGCGCTTTCCCTAATTTCTTGACGTGCTTGATCAAGTGTGGGTTCCAAACGGGTACTGGATACTGGTGTATGTGTGTATGTGTGTTTGTGTGTGAGTGTGTGAGGGAGAGAGTGAATGTGTGCGAGTGATGGTTTTGAAAGGGTAATAGTAACGATGTTTAAAGCCTGTAGATTACACAAAGGTCATTAAGGTTGCATGTTACTTGTTCACCACCAGCCAGGAATACTTTAATAACTTAAATAGGAATTAATGAAAACTCTCTTTGTATATACACTGAGAGACATACACCTCTCAGTATGTATATTTTGTGTATTTTATTATTAAGGAACAACTTTCTTATCTACTTTGTGCTTTAAAAGTCATTTTTGCAAATAATTTCAACTTTTACTTATATATGATTATGCCTTCGATAATCGGACTCTTTTTAATGAACTTAGTATAAATACGACCTTAAATACCAGTTAATGTCAGACTGACCTTACCATGGCATGGAAGGATTAAGCTCTAGCAAGTTACATTAATTTTCAATTTTGTGGCCAAAATTCCGACTCTGAACCTACAGGTTCTATGTTGAAAGTTAAGACACGTGTGCAACATCTGGTTATCTTTATTGGGGACGTTTCGCCTTCCATTGGCTTTATCAATACAGATTCTAGGACAAAACTACAAGACAGTAGAACTATATACAAAAGATAAGGTAATCAGTCCCTCAGCCTTGGAGTTGGTGTGGTGAACACCGTGGTCGTAGAGATTCTGGAGCACAGGCAAGGAGACTGGCGTTTATATAGGCGTCAGCGGATTGGGACGTGTAGCAGACAAGGGCATAGACACTGGTAAGTGGAATTCCTCAGTGGAAGCACGTCATACCCAAAGAGATGGGTTAGTTGTAGTAGCCGTGAAGAAGGTCTTCTGAACCAAGATTCTATGATGTTGCAGTGTCTGACAGGTTGTGCGCGGGTTCCATGGTCGATTCCTTGGCAGAACAATACGTATGATTATATTAACTAAGCAGAATTAGATACTTAATGGTCAAAGGTGGGTGTTAGGTTACTGTTTAGGAACGTATCTCAGGCACGTGTCATACTGTAAAAATCTTGTTAGAATCAAGCTGTGGGATGTGCTAAGCAAGAAAATATTTCTCTGCATGAGAAGTATTGTAGAATCTCTAAGAGAAAATAATATGCACGCATTACTTATAACAGCCTGGTTGATCAGACCCTGATCCACTACGAGGCCTGGTCTCAGATCAGGCCGCGGGGGCGTTTACCCCCCAGACATCTCTCCAGGTATATTCCAAGTATCACGCAAATATATGTGCCAAGCCATATGTTACAATTAAAAAAACAGTGTACATACATACAGGTTTACTCTGGTGTGAAAAACCTTCAAGTTTAGGGAGCGGAGGCATACCTTTGATATACGTTTGATGAGTCTCGAGTCTCTCTCTACTCCAGGAGCCCGGCCATGGGCCAAGCTCGTCTGGTGTTTGCCTGGTCAACCAGGTTGTTGCTGCTGGAAGCCCGCTGCCCCACATATCCATCATAGCCTGGTTGATGTGGCATGCCTTGAGGTGTATGAAAAGTATGCTTTCAGGAGACTGGTTGGTTTCCATCTCTAGAGAGAGTTACGCTTTCAGGTTTAAGGGAGGGTATGCCTTCAGGTTTATTTATGGGAGGTAGTGTATATATTATGGAATGCTTTTGATTTCTTGCTCGCCCACCTCAGGAGAATATGATATGTGGCGGGGCATTAGGGTAAAATCATATTTCGTAAATGGAGGGATGACGTGACTGAGGAGAGTAAGCCTGATCCTGACCCAAGTCTGAATTGCTGCAGGTCAGGAAGATCCTGTTGCTGACTGGCTGCCCAACTGAGTAGTTCCCTCTCTGGCTCGCTGACTGTCTTAATAACTGATTGGCTAAGTGGCTGTCAGGCTGGAAGACTGGCTAACTGATTGACTGGCTGGATGGATGACTGACTGGCTAATTAATTGGCTAGTTGACTGACTGGTTGGCTGGCTGGATAGCTAACTGACTGAATAGTTCGCTAGCTGACTGATTGCTCACCGGCCTATGAGACTAGCTCAACGACTGATTAGCTAGTTGACTGAAAGACTGACAGACTAGCTGAGTGGTTGACTGCCTGCCTGGTTGGTTACCTAGCTATCTGGCAGACTGCCTGAATAGTTATTTATATTACTGTCTTGCTGTCTTATTGGCTGGTGGTTGACTGGCTGACTGGCTAACTGATTAACTTCCTGACTGGGTGACTGGCTAAATGACTTTCTGACTGTCGCTTCTCTTGCTGCCTCTAGAGTTGCCTAAACTATCACATGTAACCCACAACCTAAACAATAGTAATTACTTATGTATCCCACAACCTAAACAATAGTAATTACTTATGTAACCCACACCCTAAACAATAGTAATTACTTAAGTAACCCACAACCTAAACAATAGTAATTACTTAAGTAACCCACAACCTAAACAATAGTAATTACTTAAGTAACCCACAACCTAAACAATAGTAATTACTTAAGTAACCCACAACCTAAACAATAGTAATTACTTAAGTAACCCACAACCTAAACAATAGTAATTACTTATGTAACCTACAACCTAAACTATAGTAATTACTTATGTAACCCACAACCTAAACAATAGTAATTACTTATGTAACCCACAACCTAAACAATAGTAATTACTTATGTAACCCACAACCTAAACAATAGTAATTACTTATGTAACCCACAACCTAAACAATAGTAATTACTTATGTAACCCACAACCTAAACAATAGTAATTACTTATGTAACCCACAACCTAAACAATAGTAATTACTTATGTAACCCACAACCTAAACAATAGTAATTACTTATGTAACCCACAACCTAAACAATAGTAATTACTTATGTAACCCACAACCTAAACAATAGTAATTACTTATATGAATCATTTTAATTCATATTCTGTTCTCCTATATAAATATCTACAAGGCATATTTTATTAATTTGAGTCTCATTTACCCATTTGAATAATTGTTGGTCATATATATGTGAAGATATATCCACGTACAACAATTATTTATTCAAACAATTCTAAATGTTTTTTAGTTAATTATTGTGAAATAATATCTATTCAAAGGAATTTTCCTGTTGACATTTAGAACTTACTAGATAACAGGCTAATGCATTTATCTTTATGGGTTATTTTAATTTTTTTACGTTTTTAAACACGTTATTTATTTGATTTAAATTATTTTCGTAGGGATTTTCAATTCTTCACCAATTTTGCTTGTTTCAGACAAACTACCAATTTCGTGTATTTTCAATTATTCCTATTTGGTATGTTTTAAACTATTTTGAAACTTTGATAAATTAATAAACCAAATAAAAATCAAGGGGAACAGGTTTGTTGTCAGGAGAAATGGGACATTTTCTCCTGACTCGGAACTTGATCACATGACCCGCTCAGTGGAGCTTCTGGTATTATAAGGTTTTAACGCTCATGAAAGGCAGTGGCACTGTTAAACGTATGATCTGGAAAAACATTGAAGCATAATACGATCCTTTCATCTCTGTTTAAATCTGTTGTATCTTTGAGATGTGAACTCAGTCCTTCAAGATCCAGTGGCCAACGTATATATCTGTGAAGTATATATGATATTTGGGTGAGGTCATGATGAGGTAAATTCTCTGTTCTGTCAACAATTTTGGAGAAATACACCTTTTTCTGCTCTCTTGGTAGTATCAAGCCTCCGCTGCCTGTATCATGATAGAAGTACGTGACGAATCAATCATGACTGTGTAGTAAGTATAAATTCATAAAGGAAACAAGAGTAGAGACAAGGATTGCAACAGAGATGGAAACAGTGAAAGACGCAAGGAAGTAAAGTCAGAAGATGTTCGACATTTCATGAGATATCTTTTGTCTTAATTCAGTGTTACGTTGTCGTAAGGTCTGTCAATATCTTGGAAGGAGGACATCTCTCTGAAAGAATGTTGAATCTAAACTCTCTCTCTGACTCTCTCTCTGACTCTCTCTCTGACTCTGTCTCTCTCTCTCTCTCTCTCTCTCTTTCTCTCTCTCTCTCTCTCTCTCTCTCTCTCTCTCTCTCTCTCTCTCTCTCTCTCTCTCTCTCTCTCTCTCTCTCTCTCTCTTTCTCTCTTTCGCTCTCTCTTTCTCTCTCCCCACTTGACAATATTAGCTTTGGAGTCATTCTTGTGCAGAGGCAAATATTGCTACGAGTAATAGAGAAATCATTGACGTGTTTGAGCAGGGACAAGACTGGCTATGTGTAATACCTGTACAAAACTGGTTTTTAATTAAAACATTGCCTTTTTTTTAAATTCTATAATTTAGAAGACAACTAATAAAGACCAATGTGTTACTATCTTTCAGTCAGTCTTGCAACAACTGTAACTCCTTCCTTTAACTCTCTCTCTCTCTCTCTCTCTCTCTCTCTCTCTCTCTCTCTCTCTCTCTCTGAGAATTGTAATTGGGTGACTGCTGCCTCTTAAGATCCTGTGGACGAGGAACATAGAATTTTCTTGAGTGGAAATGGCATTGATACATCCTCACTCTCGGGTTTACGAATCCGCCCTCTAGGGATCAGAAAATTAATTAACGAAATACAAAACAAATAAATATGATATCTTCACCAGGACATTTAGGTTTATCTCATGAAGGCTGATGAAGCGATAAAGAGATATATCACTTTCCAGACAGCGAGAGATATCATCCAATTAAAGAGATTATCTATAATTGCCTCACAGAGATAGATACTAATCCTCTGCGCTGATATAATTTTTCTTGCAACGACTGATAAAATTGAGATTGAGATTTCAATTAGGGGTGAACCATGCGTTGATCGAATGAGGGGCTGACTAATTCAGTTGCAGATGGTCGACTTACATTACCTCCTTGTGTGGCTTTGACAAATTGCTATCAGGAAAAGTAAAATAACTTTCTCATTACATTAATCCGTTTAAGCATTTAGTGAGATTCATCGTTTTCATCCCATTTGACGAGATTTCTCTAAAGATATATAAATAAACTTTACTTTCCCAACTTAACTCTACCACTAAACTATCGAAAGACGCAAAGGAAAGTTTGGTTAACTCAATGATTTTTTTTTCTTTTTTCTTTACTATTTCCGTGTTTCTTACTCTTCGATTACTAATAATATCTCCGGAAGATTTTTAAGCTATTTTAAAATGTTTTTGCTATATAAAACAAAATCCTAGTGAAAGATAGTAATAAGGATGTCCCGAGAAACGTGTCTGGGGCATAACAGATTCCACAGTAAAATGAACACCACTTGACATGCATAAAAGATATAAGTATATAAAGTTAAGTAACATTATCTTGGCTTAGTAAAATATATCCAGTCTAGCTGGAAGAGGAAGGTATACAAGGTAGAGAAAAAATAAAAAAAAATTACATAAGAAAGGGAAATTTTAGTTCCCAATTACTTCAGGCTTTATTAATGTGATTGATAAAGGTCCTGGAGAGTGAAACATGAGAGGTTACTACCGCTGTGTGTCTCTTAAACATTTGCTTTTATTATGTACCTTGTCTGTAACACCACTATTGTGAAGAACATCGCCAGATTCGCCTACATATTTGCTATTTTTTTTCACTGTGAGCCTAAACGAGAAGAATTAAAGCTGCGTTTTGATTTTCCACAAAGCCGTGAGCTTGCAACAACGTGCACTAGACTGCTGGTTAACCGACAGTGTATTAGGTAAATGTACACACAAACATTTAATTAGACATTTTATTTCGGCTACTTTGTATTAGACTTAGCGTTTATTGACTGATAGTGTATCCTTAAAGCTGCAATTCGACTGTAAAATATTATTCGGAATACTTTAATGTATCTAGCAGAGATTAAGGCAGATTCTCAGTGTGTATTTACTGAGATATACACTTCTCAGTGTATATACTGAGATATACACTTCTGGGTGTATATATACTGAGATATACACTTCTGGGTGTATATACTGAGATATACACTTTTCGGTGTATATACCCCTGGTATCATGCGACAGTAAAATGTCCTCAAATTCTGATTCAAGAAAGACTGTACATTCAAGTTTCATTGTGTTTCTGCGAAAAGCGACGCAGTTTGCAATTGAAATCAATCTTCAAGTTCGTAAGTGTTGTGAGTTCCTAACATAGGTAATTTCTTCATCATAAAACTCTCTCGAAGCAGTAAAAACAGATTTTCGTTTTCTTTTTTATAGCTTGGTAGTTACTGCTACTCCGTACTACAATATACTCAATCACTGGAGACTAAATATCGAGTATCGTACTTATACAAACAAAGGGTCAGACACAATGAAATTCATCCGAATATTTTTTTCCTTTTTCACTGAAGATTGGTGCGTTTTTAAGTGTCATATTCTGTCTTTACTACGTTATCTTAACCCTTGTGTGCATGTGTACAATTTAGCTTCATGTGCACAATCTGTGTTAATTTTATACTGTGTAGTCTCAGTTTTCTAGTTGTTTTATGATTTTTTTTTTTAACATTTTCAGTTCTTTTTGTCTCTCCTTATTATTCAAGTCTTGATAGTTTTAGTGTTCTTTTTTATCAACAAATTTATTTACATTATTTATTTTTATTTGGTTTCATTATTATCTTCAGATTTTTGTATTACCTTCAGCTTTTCTTGTTCTCTGTCTACAGTTATTGTATATAATCTCTCTTCACTCTTACCTTCATAGTAATTTTCAGATTACGTTCTTCACTTTAGCTTTCATTAGTTTGCTTGCCCTCTTTTCTGTAGAAAGGGTATGTACTCACCTAATTGTGGTTGCTCGTGGCCCCGCCTCTTCACTGATCGCTACTAGGTCCTCTCTCTCTCTCTGCTTCCTGAGCTTTGTCATACCTCGTCTTAAATCTATGTATGGTTCCTGCCTCCACTACATCACTTGCTAGGCTATTCCACATCCTGACAACTCTGTGACTGAAGAAGTACTTCCTAACATCCCTGTGACTCATCTGAGTTTTCAGCTTCCAATTGTGACCCCTTGTTTCTGTGCCCCCCCCCCTCTGGAACCTTGTCTATTCCACGCATTATTTTGTGTGTTGTTATCATGTCTCCCCTGACCCTTCTGTCCTCCAAAGTCGTCAGTCCGATTTCCCTGAACCTTTCTTTGTAGAACATTCCCCTGAGCTCCGGAACTAGCGTTGTTGCAAACCTTTGTACTTTCTCTAATTTCTAGACGTGCTTGACCAGGTGTGGGTTGCAAAATGTTGCTGCATACTCCAGTACGGGCCTGACGTAGACAGTGTACAGTGTCTTGAACGATTCCTTACTAAGGTATCGGAACGTTATTCTCAGGTTTGCCAGGCGCCCATATGCTGCAACAGTTATGTGGTTGATGTGTGCTTCCGGAGATGTGTTCGGTGTTATGGTCACCCCAAGATCTTTCTCCCTGAGTGAGGTTTGCAGCCTTTGTCCACCTAGCCTATACTCTGTCTGCGGTCTTCTTTGCCCTTCCCCAATCTTCATGAATTTGCATTTGGCGGGGTTGAAATCGAGAAGCCAGTTGCTGGACTACGTGTCCAGCCTGTCCAGGTCTCTTTGTAGTCCTGCCTCATCCCCATCCGATTTAATCCTTCTCAATAGGTTCTCATCATCTGCGAACAGGGACACTTCAAAGTCTATCCCTTCCACCATGTCCTAGCCATGTATGTATGTATGTACATATGTATGTATGTATGTATGTATGTACGTATGTATGTATGTACGTATGTACGTATGTATGTATGTACGTATGTATGTATGTATGTATGTATGTATGTATATATATGTATGTATATATATATGTATGTATATATATATATATATATATATATATATATATATATATATATATATATATATATATATATATATATATATGATGGGGTTCACCTCTGGTGTAAATTGTGGGACCCATAACCTCGGAGAAGTGGATAAAAAGGTTTCAAGGAAGAATATTTGGATTTCTTCCTGAAGCCGTTTGAATATTCCATTTCCCCTACCACCCCATTTTTCATATATTTTTTTTTACCAATAGGAATATTTTATTATATAATAGGGTACAGAAGATTTAAGAGATACATTGTTGATATAAAGGTGGCATATAAGGTACATGTTGTTACGTGTGTATCACCGATTGTAAGGCGAAAATCTCGTCCAGCTCCTCAGAGCTGGGGTGTGTGCCCAAAATACAGCAGGCATTACCCCTTTGAACAGCCGCACTGAGCCGCTGGAACAGGAAACTAGCTGCCCTGGGATCCCTAGTTACCCTGATGAGTCTTTTCCCCAGCTCCTTAAGGAATTTAGATGCACTCTTTCCCCATGAGCCAAGGGTCTCTGAGCCTATGGGAACAAACATATAATGATGGGCAAGTTCTCCATATTTTCTAGACTTTTGGGACTCCCTGAAGCTGGCAGCTGCCCCTCCTTCCTCCCTGGTGTATTGGAGATAGGTATCAGCCAAGGTAGATGCACATGTATAGTCCCACACCACCTGCTTCCCATCTGTCCAGGCTTGAAGGGTGATACCATCTGGACGCTTCTGGCTGTCATCAGATCTGCATAGCTGGGGTGGCTTCCTTACTGCTGGGCATCCAGCTGTTGTGAGGCTCCTCTTGATAATGTTATTAACCTCCTCATGTCTTGCAATCTTTCCCCCGGATTTACGGCACACAAGACCATGGTACCCGAATCGGTCTGCTGCTTCACTGCCACAAATACACCTGTGTTCGGCGAGAATAGGGGCGGCAAGTCGAAGGGCAACACGGATGCGGATGGTATGTGGGTCGAGGCGTGTGCCAAGGCTGGAGTTGGGAACACCCAACAGAAAGTTCCCAGCATGAGGGGCTCTCACTGCCAGGAGGCGGGCTCTATCCTTCCCTGACACACTCTGAAGCAATGTTGAGGCTATATTTTCCACTATTGGACCATCCCAGTGCGATTGTTTGTAGTTGTTGGGGGGAGCAGGTCTGGTTTCAGAGCCCGTTAGATTATCCCTGATAATTGCTCCGTCAATGAATTTTTGGTCCTGGACTCCAATTTTGTCCCTAAGATGTTCAGGGAGAATCGCTGCTACAAGTTCTCTGGATGCAATACACGAGGACAGAAAAGCAGGTAGCGCAATCTGTGATGACTTGCGAACACCAATGCCTCCTAGTCTGGGAAGTGTAGCTTGGTTCCACTGCCCGTCTTCTAGAGTAAGGTTAAGTACTTTCGTAAAAATTTGCCTCAGAATACTGTCATATTCGTGCAGTATAGGGTTATCATATGAAGGTGCACATCTTAGGAAATATGTCAACCTGGGCAGACTCAAGCATTTTGTGAGAAGGTACAAGGCATCGTGGGTGTCCAGATTGCCTATTCGTTGCTCCATTCTCCTTAACTCTGCCAATTTCTTCCTGAGAATTGTGTCAATGGCATTGCTTCCCAGAGGTGCTCCTATATATATATATATATATATATATATATATATATATATATATATATATATATATATATATATATATATATATATATGTCGTGCCGAATAGGCAGAACTTGCGATCTTGGCTTAAATAGCAACGCTCATCTTGCCATATAGGACAAGCGAAAATTTGTGTATGCAATAATTTCGTCAAAATCATTCTGAACCTAACGAAAAAAATATATTTCAATGTGTTTGTTTAGTATTAAATTATTGTAAATAAATCTAAAATATATTTAGTTGGGTTAGGGTAAAATAAATTATTCTTGTTATAATAAGGTTAGGTAAGTTTTCTAAGATTCTTTTGGAGCAAAATTAAAAAATTTTACATTAACATTAATGAAAAAAATATATCATTAAACGTATAAGAGAAAATTTTAGAAAGGACTTAATTTTAAATGAGTTCTTGCTAATTAACCAGTTTTACATATTCGGCACGACTTATATATATATATATATATATATATATATATATATATATATATATATATATATATATATATATATATATATATATATGTATGTATATATATATATATATGTATGTATATATATATATATATATATATATATGTATATATATATATGTATGTATGTATATATATATATATATATGTATGTATGTATATATATATATATATATATATATATATATATATATATATATATTATTTTTTATTATCACACCGGCCGATTCCCACCAAGGCAGGGTGGCCCGAAAAAGAAAAACTTTCACCATCATTCACTCCATCACTGTCTTGCCAGAAGGGTGCTTTACACTACAGTTTTTAAACTGCAACATTAACACCCCTCCTTCAGAGTGCAGGCACTGAACTTCCCATCTCCAGGACTCAAGTCCGGCCTGCCGGTTTCCCTGAATCCCTTCATAAATGTTACTTTGCTCACACTCCAACAGCACGTCAAGTATTAAAAACCATTTGTCTCCATTCACTCCTATCAAACACGCTCACGCATGCCTGCTGGAAGTTCAAGCCCCTCGCACACAAAACCTCCTTTACCCCCTCCCTCCAACCCTTCCTAGGCCGACCCCTACCCCGCCTTCCTTCCACTACACACTGATACACTCTTGAAGTCATTCTGTTTCGCTCCATTCTCTCTACATGTCCGAACCACCTCAACAACCCTTCCTCAGCCCTCTGGACAACAGTTTTGGTAATCCCGCACCTCCTCCTAACTTCCAAACTACGAATTCTCTGCATTATATTCACACCACACATTGCCCTCAGACATGACATCTCCACTGCCTCCAGCCTTCTCCTCGCTGCAACATTCATCACCCACGCTTCACACCCATATAAGAGCGTTGGTAAAACTATACTCTCATACATTCCCCTCTTTGCCTCCAAGGACAAAGTTCTTTGTCTCCACAGACTCCTAAGTGCACCACTCACTCTTTTTCCCTCATCAATTCTATGATTCACCTCATCTTTCATAGACCCATCCGCTGACACGTCCACTCCCAAATATCTGAATACGTTCACCTCCTCCATACTCTCTCCCTCCAATCTGATATTCAATCTTTCATCACCTAATCTTTTTGTTATCCTCATAACCTTACTCTTTCCTGTATTCACCTTTAATTTTCTTCTTTTGCACACCCTACCAAATTCATCCACCAATCTCTGCAACTTCTCTTCAGAATCTCCCAAGAGCACAGTGTCATCAGCAAAGAGCAGCTGTGACAACTCCCACTTTGTGTGTGATTCTTTATCTTTTAACTCCACGCCTCTTGCCAAGACCCTCGCATTTACTTCTCTTACAACCCCATCTATAAATATATTAAACAACCACGGTGACATCACACATCCTTGTCTAAGGCCTACTTTTACTGGGAAAAAATTTCCCTCTTTCCTACATACTCTAACTTGAGCCTCACTATCCTCGTAAAAACTCTTCACTGCTTTCAGTAACCTACCTCCTACACCATACACTTGCAACATCTGCCACATTGCCCCCCTATCCACCCTGTCATACGCCTTTTCCAAATCCATAAATGCCACAAAGACCTCTTTAGCCTTATCTAAATACTGTTCACTTATATGTTTCACTGTAAACACCTGGTCCACACACCCCCTACCTTTCCTAAAGCCTCCTTGTTCATCTGCTATCCTATTCTCCGTCTTACTCTTAATTCTTTCAATTATAACTCTACCATACACTTTACCAGGTACACTCAACAGACTTATCCCCCTATAATTTTTGCACTCTCTTTTATCCCCTTTGCCTTTATACAAAGGAACTATGCATGCTCTCTGCCAATCCCTAGGTACCTTACCCTCTTCCATACATTTATTAAATAATTGCACCAACCACTCCAAAACTATATCCCCACCTGCTTTTAACATTTCTATCTTTATCCCATCAATCCCGGCTGCCTTACCCCCTTTCATTTTACCTACTGCCTCACGAACTTCCCCCACACTCACAACTGGCTCTTCCTCACTCCTACAAGATGTTATTCCTCCTTGCCCTATACACGAAATCACAGCTTCCCTATCTTCATCAACATTTAACAATTCCTCAAAATATTCCTTCCATCTTCCCAATACCTCTAACTCTCCATTTAATAACTCTCCTCTCCTATTTTTAACTGACAAATCCATTTGTTCTCTAGGCTTTCTTAACTTGTTAATCTCACTCCAAAACTTTTTCTTATTTTCAACAAAATTTGTTGATAACATCTCACCCACTCTCTCATTTGCTCTCTTTTTACATTGCTTCACCACTCTCTTAACTTCTCTCTTTTTCTCCATATACTCTTCCCTCCTTGCATCACTTCTACTTTGTAAAAACTTCTCATATGCTAACTTTTTCTCCCTTACTACTCTCTTTACATCATCATTCCACCAATCGCTCCTCTTCCCTCCTGCACCCACTTTCCTGTAACCACAAACTTCTGCTGAACACTCTAACACTACATTTTAAACCTACCCCATACCTCTTCGACCCCATTGCCTATGCTCTCATTAGCCCATCTATCCTCCAATAGCTGTTTATATCTTACCCTAACTGCCTCCTCTTTTAGTTTATAAACCTTCACCTCTCTCTTCCCTGATGCTTCTATTCTCCTTGTATCCCATCTACCTTTTACTCTCAGTGTAGCTACAACTAGAAAGTGATCTGATATATCTGTGGCCCCTCTATAAACATGTACATCCTGAAGTCTACTCAACAGTCTTTTATCTACCAATACATAATCCAACAAACTACTGTCATTTCGCCCTACATCATATCGTGTATACTTATTTATCCTCTTTTTCTTAAAATATGTATTACCTATAACTAAACCCCTTTCTATACAAAGTTCAATCAAAGGGCTCCCATTATCATTTACACCTGGCACCCCAAACTTACCTACCACACCCTCTCTAAAAGTTTCTCCTACTTTAGCATTCAAGTCCCCTACCACAATTACTCTCTCACTTGGTTCAAAGGCTCCTATACATTCACTTAACATCTCCCAAAATCTCTCTCTCTCCTCTGCATTCCTCTCTTCTCCAGGTGCATACACGCTTATTATGACCCACTTCTCGCATCCAACCTTTACTTTAATCCACATAATTCTTGAATTTACACATTCATATTCTCTTTTCTCCTTCCATAACTGATCATTTAACATTACTGCTACCCCTTCCTTTGCTCTAACTCTCTCAGATACTCCAGATTTAATCCCATTTATTTCCCCCCACTGAAACTCTCCTACCCCCTTCAGCTTTGTTTCGCTTAGGGCCAGGACATCCAACTTCTTTTCATTCATAACATCAGCAATCATCTGTTTCTTGTCATCCGCACTACATCCACGCACATTTAAGCAACCCAGTTTTATAAAGTTTTTCTTCTTCTCTTTTTTAGTAATTGTATACAGGAGAAGGGGTTACTAGCCCATTGCTCCCGGCATTTTAGTCGCCTCATACGACACGCATGGCTTACGGAGGAAAGATTCTTTTCCACTTCCCCATGGACAATAGAAGAAATAAAAAAGAACAAGAGCTATTTAGAAAAAGGAGAAAAACCTAGATGTATGTATATATATATATGCATGTGCGTGTCTGTGAAGTGTGACCAAAGTGTAAGTAGGAGTAGCAAGATATCCCTGTTATCTTAGCGTGTTTATGAGACAGAAAAAGAAACCAGCAATCCTACCATCATGCAAAACAGTTACAGGTTTTTGTTTCACAGTCATCTGGCAGGACGGTAGTACTTCCCTGGGTGGTTGCTGTCTACCAACCTACTACCTATATATATATATATATTATATATATATAATATATATATATATATATATATATATATATATATATATATATATATATATATATATATATATATATATATGTATAGGAAGATACGTACACTGAGTCCACAAATAATAAATTATCATTATTACGACCATAATAATTCAGGGTTTATAAAACACATTGGCTTATTTTAATTTGACACGGTATTTTTCTCTAATTAATTAGGCCATATTTGTTACCCTTCCTGTTCCTATAAAAAATACTCATATCATCAGATGTCTTTCTCTCCTCTCTTTGCTCATCTCTTTCATTGCTAAAAATCAACAGCATCAATGATAAAGACTCAAAACTTCCAAAGTTGATGACTTTTGTAGCAGAGTTTTAGAAATGATGTGACAGAGGAAGTTACTTTGCGAGTGACGAAGTAGTTGTCAGCAGGTTAATTCATAGTCCACCAAGTATTCTCTATTAATATTTTTAATCTAATACTACACTTTCCTTACTCATTTTGCTGAGTATTATACTTACCTCATTTATCTTAGTAATGGTGTCGACTTTTTTACATTTGTTTATTATCCGTTAACCGTATTTTTATTAGTATTATTATTTTGTGAATTTCGACCGTATTTTATATCGCAAAAAGCTGACCATTTTCGCTGTGCTCGGCAAAGTTAATGGAAATGTAGGCGATGCCAGTGTTCTAACATCATCGTCTGACTTCGTCTGTTTACACAGTTATTCCTATGTCCAGTGATTCAAGAATGGGTCTTTTCCTGTCTAATTGTCGCCTATGATAGCTTGTATATAGTTATTGTGGCTAGCTAAGATGGCTTCTAGTAGCTGGTCATGAAGCCTGTCCTCCTACCTAACTCTGACAGTTCCTGTAGCTAGTCATGATGCCTCTCCTCCTACCTAATTATGACAATTCTTGTAGCTAGTCACGATGGCTGTTCACCTATGTCTAGATCTTGCATCATCTCAGTGAAATCTGCCACCTGTGGCAGTCTCACGATACTGTTTTGCATTGGTGAGACTGTGTCCTTTGGTGAATAATCCTCTCGATCTTTGACTGGCAACCAGCAAACTTCAAGGGTAACTGTTTTTGATGACAATGTCTCTGTGTTGATACACGTTGTTTGTAGAAGAATGTTGTTGTACATTCTCCAAAGGTTAGTCACAAGATTTGAATACATACTTGTGATCAGGAATGTACGTACATTCTCTCTGTCTCTCTGCCTCTGCCTCTCTGCTTCCGTCTGTCTGTCTCTGTCTGTTTGTCTGTCTGTCTGTCTGTCTGTCTGCCTGTCTGTCTGTCTGTCTGTCTGTCTGTCTGTCTGTCTGTCTGTCTGTCTCTCTCTCTCTCTCTCTCTCTCTCTCTCTCTCTCTCTCTCTCTCTCTCTCTCTCTCTCTCTCTCTCTCTCTCTCTCTCTCTCTCTCTCTCCCTATCTCTCTCATGCAAGGACTGTAACCAATTATACAGGGGACATCTAGGAAAGACAGCTGGAGAATGAGTGATGGTGTGTGTGTGTGTATGTGTGTGTGTGTGTATGTGTGTGTATGTGTGTGTATGTGTGTGTGTGTATGTGTGTATGTGTACTCACCTAGTTGCACTCACCTAGTTGAGGTTGCAGGGGTCGAGTCCAAGCTCCTGGCCCCGCCTCTTCACTGGTCGCTACTAGGTCACTCTCCATGAACATTGAGCTTTATCATACCTCTGCTTAAAGCTATGTATGGATCCTCCCTCCACTACATCGCTTCCCAAACTATTCCACTTCCTGACTACTCTGTGGCTGAAGAAATACTTCCTAAGATCCCTGTGATTCATCTGTGTCTTCAACTTCCAACAGTGTCCCATCTCTGGAACTTTCTGTCTTTGTCCACCTTGTGTGGGTGTGGATGTACACTTTTAAAGCAAAATAAAAAAAAAACATTGAAATTTCTCTGAAAACTATAGAATGAAGGACAAATCAATTTGAACAAATTCGTTAAATTAAAGGGCAAGGTTTTGGCAAAAATATGTGAAATTCAGTGAAAATCGGAAGAAAAGCTTGGAAAATTTCTGGGAGTTTTGTCATATGCATCACTTCCTGACAGCTTTAAGCACACTGAGGCATAAGATCCTTCTCAGCGTTTCTCATCTCGGAAATCAGGGGCAATACCAAACACACACACACACACACACACACACACACACACACACACACACACACACACACACACACACACAAACACACATTTAAATGAGTAAAAATACTATTACTTGTGTTATCCGGATTCCCTTATCTCCAGTTGCTGTAATTACCTCCAATACTAATAACATTGTTGTTGGTCTTTGATAATTAGCATTATTTTTATAATGATAATTTGCATACTACTACTACTAATAATAATAATAATATGCGAAAACGTTTTCTTATACCAATAAAAGCTGATAACAATAAATATGAGTACGTTAGATTCCGAATATCACAACTACCAAAACCCAAACGTCCATATATTTCACATCCCTCAGAGTGCAGTACTTGCCCAATTTCGCCTACATAAACTCGTTTTCCGAAATTGTAATAACACCTTGGCAATATTAGCGGACACGAAGGCGCACCCAGGTTTTCAAACAAAATACTTGCTCTGCTATTCCAGGAGAGGTTAAACACGAGGGTAAAGTTATCGCAGGCAACACTGACTTTATAATTTGAGCCTTATACAAAGTTACAACTCTTACACATACACAGGCACGCACAGATACACAGGCACAAACACACAGACACACACACACACACACACACACACACACACACACACACACACACACACACACACACACACACACACACACACACACACATACAGACACAGACACACACACACACACACACACACGCAGACGGGGCCAGGAGCTATGATTCGACCCCTGCAACCACAACTAGGTGAGTACACACACACAGGATGTTCCAGAGATGGGACACAGCAACAAGGGGTCACAATTGGAAGTTGAAGACTCAGATGAATCACAGGGATGTTTGGAAGTATTTCTTCAGTCGCATAGTCTGGGAAGTGATGTAGTGGAAGCAGGATCCATACATAGCTTCACGAAGAGGTATGATAAAGCTCATGGAGCAGGAAGAGTGACCTAGTAGCGACCAGTGAAGACGCGGGGCCAGGAACTGTGACTCAACCTCTGCAAGCACAATTAGGTGAACACAGCTAGGTGAGTACACACACACACACACACACACACACACACACACACACACACACACACATTCCATGAAAATAAAGTAAAAATAATACAAAATGCTGGAAACAAAAGATGCATCGTAGCAGAGCTCTCCGATGTGTCATTTGTGCTACTCTTGTCTTTCCTCTGTAGCTGCAGTTAACTCTTCTGTTTGGCTAAATTCCACAGTGAAACTCTTCTCTATGTCTAAGTAGAAGTTTTAGCATCGTCAGCACTAGCTGGAGTTGTATGCCAGGGTATGATTTTGTTTTTAAGCTAAAATGTAAATTCTCCCCGACCCATCGTGGAAAATTTGGGAGACTTGAGACCACAGAATTAGTGTCCACTGGCTGGCAGTTAGTGCGTCTCCACTGGAGTAAATCCTCTCATGTTTACCCTTCCAGGACAGTGTCAACAGAACTGGGCATGGAAGCACCACCGTGCTGTAAATTACTTGTAGTTTACACGCATTACATTTACTAATTCCTATTAATTTACTGAGTATTAATAAAACACTTTCCCCTTGATATTTAACTTCAATTTCGCTATATTAACAATACTTTTAAGTACGCATAGTTGATCCTCTTCCAAAATTTCTTAGTCGTCCCATTTGTATAGATTTATTATTACTCTTATTATTATAATTATTATTATTATTATTATTATTGTGATTATTATTATTGTTATTATGAGTAGTAATATTAGTTAAAACAATAGCTGTTTCTGCATTAGTAGTATTTATAGTTGCAGCAATAGTAGAAGTTGCATCAGTGATAGCAGTCGTAGTTATGGTAGCAGCAGTAGTAGAAGGTGCAATAGCAGTAGTTGTAGTAGCAGTAGTAGAAGGTGCAATAGCAGTAGTTGTAGTAGCAGCAGCACTATAGCAGTGCTTGTTATAATTATAGTAATATTAGTAGTGGGACGGATAATATCAATCAGAATGTACTTTATAGAGCAGTAAACTTTTTTAATATTATTAAACCTCACTGGACACAAAATATGAAACAAACTATAAAAAAAGGTTTGCTTTAATCAATAGACGAGAATCATGATAAGGAGAAGTATAGGTTAGGCCTCATCCGCAAAGAAATTGCAAAGAGATTCTCTGCAACACTCAAATATTCATAGCAGGTCGAACGAATACTTCTATTTAACTAAATTTCACGATTCCAAGGGAGATATTTAAAAAACTTGGAATACACTTTTCCTAATTCTGAGGACAGAAAAAAAATAAATTAATAACCTTTTCTAACACAAATGAACTCTCCATTTTAACTCTCTACACTGCAAACAAGTTTACAGTAACACATTCCTTGCTACAGTACAAACTAATGTTGCAAACGGTGTTCTAGAGTCTCGAATCATTAGTAGGTATCTTGCAGGCAACTAACTCCTGCTTAGCCTCTGCTACTTGCATAGATAATGCTTCAACAATAAAATCATTTAAAAATATTGCTGAAAGCTTAACTAAGATACGAACAATAATGGATTTTTTTTATTTACAAATCTCTTTCCAGACTATTCCACTTCCTGACAATTCTGTGACTGAAGAAATACTTCCTAACATCCTTGTTATTCATCTGAGTCTTCAACTTCCAACTGTGACCCCTTGTTGCTGTGTCCCATCTCTGGAACATCTTGTCTCTGTCCACCTTGTCGATTCCTCTCAGTATTTTATATGCCGTTATCATATCCCCCCCCCATCTCTCTTGTCCTCCAGTGTCGTCAGGTCGATTTCCCTTAACCTCTCCACGTAGGACATGCTCCTTAGCTCCGGGATTAGTCTTGTTGCAAATCTTTGCTCTTTCTCTAGTTTCCTTACGTGCTTGGCTAGATGTGGATTCCAAACTGGTGCCGCATACTCCAATATGGGCCTAACATACACGGTGTACAGGGTCCTGAACGATTCCTTATTAAGATATCGGAATGCTAATATTAGGTTTGCTAGGCGCCCGTATGCTGCAGCAGTTATTTGGTTGATGTGTGCCTCAGGGGATGTGCCCGGTGTTATAATCACCCAAAGATCATTTTCCTTGAGTGAGGTTTATAATCTCATGCCCCTCAGACTGTACTCCGTTTGCACTCTTCTTTGCCCTTCCCCAATCTTCAAGACTTTGCACTTGGTGTGTGTCTGTGTGTGTGTTTCATAGCTGGTTTATTTAAGCCTGGAAGCAAACCCGTGTTTGTCATTACTCCGGCTAAGTACTGTACTCTCAGTATTGGTGCATATCTGCACTCCATTTCCTGAAAACATTCATCCAGGCTTCAAAATACCTTTATTCTATGTTGTGGGAAACACCGGAGACCTCAATCAGCAAATTCCACATGGCATCACAGACAGCTCATATCGTTTACTGCCTTAACGTCAGTGCTAGTTAGTTGATCCTTATATAGTCTATGGCATCAAGCAAGTGAATACCGCACTCTTAAATGTATAGTAGACAGGAGTGTTACTTACATGTCCACCATAATTTGGGTACATTCAAGCTGATATCGCTGTTTACCAGCTGTTTTCATTATCTTTTCTTTTATTGCATGGGCTCAAGTTTTGTGCCACCGAGGTGCAATGTACAATTAGGTCAATTCGACTGGTGCCCCAGCCACAATAAATGTCCCACAATTTCTCTTTTCATGCCGGGATGTGCACCGTCTTGCATGACCCAGGCGATTACCGTTCCATCTGAGCTACCGCAACATTAAATTAATTGTGGACAGTATTGTTACTGATTCGGACCCCATTTCTAAGGTGAATTCAGATTTTGCTATTATAAATATTTATATTATTTAGGATCAAAACATGTAGATCGGCCTAACTCGCCGCCACAGCTTCCCAATCTAAGATCAGTCTGTTTTTATTTTGTATAATTCGGTTTGTATAATTCGGTTTGTTTGGCATAAGATGGATTTCCGACCGAGTTATGTCGATAATGAGTTCTGACTACAAAGGACGACTAGCTATCTGTTTTTGTATATAAAATAAATACGTGAAGCCGAGGCAAATAAGATGACTATAAAGTTAAATAATTAAATATAACATTAACATGTAAATGTCCTTAGTTTTATTTTAAATACAAAAGAGGTTATAGCAAAAAACATTTGCTTGCTTTTATAAAGTTAATTTCAACTGGTTAGTTTCATATTCATTTTTAAGTAAATGTCCATGGAGCTATGTTATATTGTACAATATCACACACTATTTTTGTAAATTCTGGTAATTTACATCTTGACTGGAATAAATCACTGAAGAACACAACTTGGAATAACATTGGAAGACCTTTTCTTACAATCCATAAGTTACTGAGACATTTTTCCTGTCATTACGAAATATGAAACCACATTTATTCAAGCAAAACAACTGAAAGAATTAAATTTAAAGAAACCTCAAGAAAAACTCGCACATTCTAGAAAAAAAAAATTCTTGGCATAATAATGCAACAAACATTATGCTTCACAGTAAAAAAAAAAAAAGATTTCACAAATGTAATTAAAAATCATATATTGTTGAAAATTACGAAGTTATTTTATAAGCTTTAATGCACATGGAGAAGACGAAGTGTCTGCCTCGACACTAACATCAAGATAACTTCATTCCCCCAGATAGGGATCTGACTCGTTAGTGTGGCCTACGCGACCAGGTCTGGTGTGGCTTTTATAACCAAGATGTTTCTGAATCTCAAATATACCGTGTCATTCCACCCTATCTTCTTCTGGTTTTGTAGCTAGTTTTTCGGGTTTACAGTGTATTCACTGCACATGGATCATAAAAGCCACGGTGCCCCTAGTTACAAATTAGCAGATAATATTTAATTTGTATTAATGTTGGTAGAATTACTGGCAATATGTTAGGTAAAAGGGCACAAGTGCAACTAATGTCACATTTTATTCTGGCAACTTTTCGCTCCCCAGGAGCTTTGTCAAGCAGTAAGAGATATTTCTCTTGTTTATTTAGACCAATTTTCATCAGGGTATTTTTTCTTTTGTATATATTTCTATATAAGGAAATAGGTTACAAACCAAGTTCCAGTTCGTAAGAATGCGTAGAGGGCAATTTACATGAGATATTGGCAACCTTTCTCCAGCGCTGGCCAATTGCCAGATCTGTCATTCGATCGATAATGACAAACACCTTAATTAGACATAATGACAACAAACGCAATTTGTCCATTAGCCCTACACTCTGCCAACGACCACTGCTCATAATTAGCGAATAGTAATTTATGGAAATTGCGCTTCTATAAGAGTTATAATCTCGTTCCCCAAGTTCATGGAAAATGACAAAAGTCACTTGTGAACGTTAATATTGAGCAATAGCTTTTCTGTTCGTTTCGTTTAGGGTCTAAGTCTCATTAGAATCATTAGGAACATTTTTGCCATTTTTTTTTAATTATTTAATTTCAGAGTTGTTATAAGAGGTAAGTCCTTCCAGGTAATATTTGTTCGTATGTTCCCCTGACTCCTCTTTAACCTCTCCTCGTAGGACCAACACTTCAGCTCCGGGATTAGTCTTGCTTCAAATATGTGTGTGTACTCACATAGTTGTGGTTGCAGGGGTTGATTCATAGCTCCTGGCCCCGCCTCTTCACTGGCCGCTACTGGGTCCCTTTTCTCGCTTCATGAGCTTTATCATACCTCTTCTTAAACCTATGTATGGATCCTGCCTCCACTATATCACTTCCCAGACTATTCCACTTCCTGATACCTCTGTGACTGAAGAAATACTTCCAAACATCCCTGTGATTCATCTGAGTCTTCAACTTCCAACTGTGACCCCTTGTTGCTGTGTTCCATCTCTGGAACATCCTGTCTCTGTCCACCTTGTCGATTCCTCTCAGTATTTTTCAAGTGGTTATCATATCATCCTTATCTCTCCTGTCCTCCAGTGTCGTCTTTCCTCGTAGGACATACCCCTAGCTCTGGGACTAGTCTGGTTGAAAATCTTTGCACTTTCTCTAGCTTCCT
>NC_091303.1:1290000-1317500 GCF_038502225.1 Cherax quadricarinatus
ATAATAATAAAACTTTTAACACAGCAGTTTAAAAAGAAGGGGAAAATCTTTCACGCCTCATTCACTGAATCGCTATCTTAGCAAATGCGAGGAATGGGGGTAGGGGAATCGAAGGCGATGGAAGGGGTAAGGGGCATTTGAGAGGCAGGTAAGGGAAAGGATAGTCCCTTTCAAAGGAGGAAGAGGGACAATCAGTGGGAAAACGACAGGTGGATGTTTAATGGAAGTAAGACAAATGCATCCCGACATCACAGTTCTGATGGCCCTCAGAACTACAACGTTCTCAGACCTACTTTAGAGCGCAGGTATTGTACTTTCCTCCTCTAGGACTCATGTTTGGCTAACTGGTTTACTTAAATCCCATCATAAATGTTACTTTGCTCACATTACACTCACACTCATAATTATATTAATAATCCAAATATTAATAATAATAATAATGGCAATAATAATAATAACAGATTACTACTACTACTACTACTACTACTACTACTACTACTACTACTACTACTACTACTACTACTACTTCTACTACTACTACTACTACTACTACTACTACTACTACCACTACTACTACTACTACTACTACTACTACTACTATTACTACTACTACTACTACTGCTACTACTACTACTACTGTTGTATGAAAGAAGCTACAGAGTAATAAAAATAATAACATTAATATTATTAATAATATTAACTAATAATTCCAGTGATAATATCTATGTAATACTTCTGATACAAAACATCTCCAACTTCCGACATGGTACATGCGACTGAATCTCTTCTATCGTAGTTGTATATTCTAGTGTTAGTGGTTCACTGGGAAAACGTGAGTTATGTAAAATTGAATTTGTGGCAACTCTGGAGCCGGTCACAAACCTGTGGTTTCAATAAGAGTCTTCGGTTACAATTTACACATGCCGGTGGTTTAGGGGTTAGCGTGCTTGCCCAATAACCTCTGGGAAGTTGGTTTGATCATTCACTATTACAATCTCTTCAAAATTTTATACTGGCGATACTTTAATTAAAGGACTCAGCCTGACAACACTGGAAGATAGGCGGGATAGGGAAAACATGGTAACGACATATAAAATACTGAGAAGAAGTGAAAAGGTGGATAAGGACAAAATGTTTCAGAGATGCGACACAGCAACAAAGGGACACAACTGGAATTTCAACACTCAACTAAGTCACAGGAATGTTAGGAAGTACTTGTTCAGTCAGAGATTTGCCAGGAAGTGGAACAGTCTGGAAAGTGATGTAGTGGAGGCAGGACCCATGCATAGCTTTAAGAAAAGGTATGATAAAGCTCGTGGAGCAGGGAGAGAGTGGGCCAAGTAGCGACCAGTGAAGAGGCGTTGCCAGGAGATATGAATCGAACCCTGCAACCATAATCAGAAGAGTATGCACACAAACACACACACACACTCTACTGTGAACTTAATAGAAGGTACCAGACCCTTAAGTCTAGATAGAAACTCATCAATGGTGTGATCTCTAGGCCAGAGGCAAAGCAAATCACCTACGTATCTGAACCACCTAGCATTATTTGGGAGAATATGTTTAAGTAGTCTAGTCTCAAAATTCCACATGCAGGTTGCTGACTAAGAGGCTGAAGGGATTTCTCATAGCCATACCCTGCTTCTGAGCATAGTAAGTTTGTGTTTGAAGGGAAGTATTATGCTCAGAAGCAGGGTATGACTATGGGAAATCCCCTCAGCCCCTTACTCAGCAACCTGTATATGGAATTTTATGAGACTAGACTACTTAAAGATATTCTCCCAAATAATGCTAGGTGGTTTCAAAAAAGTAGATGACGTGCTTTGCCTCTGGCCTAGAGATCACACCATTGATGAGTTTCTATTTAGTTTTAATGGTCTGGTACCTTCTATTAAGTTCACAGTAGAGCATGAAATAGGTAACACTCTACCCTTCCTAGATATTTTAATCCATCGCATCGACAGAAGTTTCAACTTTAGAGTTTACAGGAAGACCACCAATGTGTCGTCATACATTCATTATTATTCCAATCATGAATCTAGGGTTAAAAGGAGTGTTTTCCTTACAGTGTTCCTGAGAGCATTGCATAACTGCAGTCCTGAGTATTTAGACGATGAAATCAACAAAATATTTAACATAGCTACAAAACTGAGATATCCTAGGGATTTCGTTGAGAGGGCCCTACTGTCAGCTAAGAAGACTTTCTACAGGACTGAACCTAAGGAAACGCTGGACAGGAAAAATGTATTGGTCTTGCCATACAAAGATAGTTTGGCCTGTCTATGGGAGACACTAAAATAACTCAATATAAATCTGACTTTCAGAAACACTGGGACAGTGAAACAGAGACTGATTAAAGACACACCACCTAATAATGTTGGTGGTGTCTACAAGGTCCCATTCACCCTTTGCCCATTCTCGCACATTGGTCAGACAGGTAAACCTCTGGAAACCAGATTATTCCAACACCAGTACTCAATCAGGAGAGGCCAGATGTCGAATGTGATCTTTAACCATGTCATGTAATCACCCACATGGGTGGGCTGCCGCCCAAATAATTGTCCCGAACAGTTCCATCATGGAAAGAAACATAATAGAGTCCTCCCTCTTGAAACATGATAGGAATGCCGTATATAACTCAAATTATGGGCTGTACAAACTCCATAGTTATTTAGTGGAGTCAGTTGTATACAGCCTTAAACAACAATGTTATACAAAAGTCCAGGAATGCTCCTTATGCCAGGGGGTTTCGTAATCTTTCGGTTATGTTTGACCAGAGTCGCAAACTGATCATGGTACGCCCGTCGTGTACATATATATGACACCTTGTTAAGTCCGTCGCGAACGTCGATATTTAATATGTTAGGTCTGCCGTCGGTATAACTCGCTCAGCTGCTGCTGCATACAAGTATTGTTATGCGACAGGTGCTCTAGTAACCTGAGCGATATGGCATCTGTAATAAGGGAGTAGGTATGTGGGCACATGTGCGAGCAACCTGGGATAACCCCAAAGAAATGTAGAGTGCCCTATTGAGGTCCTAACCCATCTAGGTACATTGGTACAAGGTACACATGGTACACATAGGTGGTTGCAACATGGTGATTTCAACTAGTTTAGGGGTTTAATGAATCAGGTTGTAATATAATGATGATGATAATAATAATGATATTAGCGGATGATGGTTGATAATGATAGGAATGACATTAAAATTGAGAATAGCCTATTTATTATAAGAAAGAAAGTCTTAATAGGAGAATTCTCACAGATATATTAACTGACACTGAGAGTATTTTCTGAATGTTCTGGAAGGTTCTGTGACACCAGTTGATAAATGAGGGATTTTTCCCTCTATTTTATTAGTTAGAAGGTTGTAAATGAAGGTATGTAATGATCCACTATTTTAATGTAACTTTTTACGTCACATGACCTGTGCCCATCGGTTAGAAGTCTAGGGCTGGCTATTACCTGCATTCTAGTATTTTCCTCTTGCTATCTACAAACGGTGAGGCCTACTCCACCCGACCCCATATGGGGTGGGGTGTGGGGGGACTGGTGTGTGGTTAGCATCCCGCTGGCCTCTCAGACAGTCTGAGACTGGCTGGTGCCTCCAGACTACCTCTCTGAAAACTTACCCTACTTCTCCTGTTGTTGCCTTTGCAACATTGCACAGCTCCTGATAACGCACTGAGAAGTGTGAAAGTGCTTGAGCTGAAGATTCCCCCTCTCCCCCCATGGCTTGTCTTACATTGTTAATATCGCCTGTCTGTGTGGGCGAGTGCTTACAGTGAGAATACTTGGATTCACGTTTAATATACTTTCTTACGCAATTTTTTGTTGTACAATATGTTTTAATTACGCTTGAAAATTGTAATTAAAATGACTGGAAGCTTTATATTCTATTTATTATGTTGAGACTAGAGGCAGTATAAGGCACAAGCAGCAGCTGGCTCGGCGTGTCAAAGAATATTGCAGTATCTTTTCCATTTCTGCATTGAAGATGTAAGTTGTTTCTGTCAGATGGTGCGTGTTATGATAAGGATGTGGGTCGCTATGAATATATATCACTACGTCATTCGTTGAGGCTGCCTTTAAAATCTTCCACTTTTGCGTTCTGGATCAGTTATTCATAACCACAATTTAACTCTCTTGCGTTTGCATTTTTTTTTTCTTATTTTGTCAAAATATATATCGTCCCTTACTCTCCTCCGAGGACTTACCCTGAGCATCGTGACGAACTTTATAACTAGCAGAGTGAAATTACGGAGCAAATACAAACTTCTCCATTATCTCTTGTAATGCCATGCTGTATTCCATTGATGTACCCAGTGAGATACATCGTGTAACATCTACAGAATTGTTTCATACGATCTAGATACAAAGTCAATGAGAATGTCTATGGAGATGATAATGAATCTTTTCAGTGGTTGTGGGTCTCCATTACAGAAATCTCCCACATTACCAACCACACCGTAAATTACACGTCACACCAGTTTAAATACAAATTGAAAAGTAATGGAGCCAAACCTAAATGTTTAATTAATTTAACATTGTTTAATCTAGCTGAGGAGACGATCATGTCACTCACTGAAATTCATTATTGTGCCATACTAAGCTGACCAATCAACTAATAGTTACACATTTTTTATGAAAAATTATAAATTTTATAAATCTGATGATGTTAATTATAATAATAATCATAATAATAACAATAATAATAGCAACAATAATAAAATTAATAATAATAATAATAATAATAATAATAATAATAATAATAATAATAATAATAATAATAATGAGTTTATGGCAAAGCGTTTATTCCTCACGAACATATAAATTCACAATTATTATTTTAAGTAGCAATTGGTGATTCAGAAAAAAGGATTATAATGTGAGGGAGCTTATACCAACACTTCGTATGAATTTAATAGTTTTATACATATTAACATATTATTCATAATGCCCTCCCGATACGCGACAGCAGGTCGAGTCACACGAATTAAAAACTGATTTTTGATAAACTGAATACATGAAAATGAAGTTTATTGAATGTTTTGTATATAATTCTTTTGTTTCCAAATGGAACGCCAACGAAAAATACTAAAGACTTGGTTTAATTTTTTTACGAGAAAATATGTCTCTTGGCAACATAACTATTGTCTGACAAACAGCAAAAAATGTTATATCAAAATATATGACACAATAAAAGGTCAAGTGTGCTATGTACCCATTACAGCTTTAATATTTGTAAACATAAATTTAAAGAGCCCTTTTCGGCCCCATCCCCCCAAAAAATATTAATATTATTTTCTCCTTTACTCTTTTCTCAGTGAGCAACTTTACTAAACTGATTATAATTTGAAAAAGCATTTTTGCAACATTGGTTGCAAAAGTGTTTAATCCACACAACAAAAAGTTGTGGGGGAAAAAATAACAGCGATGTGAGAAAATAATGCAGTCAAGAATTTCACTTCAGAAGAAAGTCTGAAATATACATTCACCAAAGAAAGCAGGAAGAAAGGATTTCATACTCGCTGAAAACTGCATGAAAATAATCTTTAGGGCAAAAGATTGATTGCTCAGTAATCCTCATAAGAGTGAGACGTTGAACAAAAATCTTTTCTCAGGGAAGAGGATGATCAGAAAGTATTTATCAGAAGAAAGTGATCAGGAAATAATCCTCAGTGCAATACGCTGATAAGGAAGTACTTTTCAGGAAAGAGGATAATCAGGAAGAAACATCAGAAGAGGTTGATTAAAAAGTAATCTTCACGAAAGCGTTGATCTGGAGGTAATCATCAGAGGAAGGCTTTAATTAAGAGGTAAATTTCACGGGAAAGGTTCATCATTGATCGAGAAGTACTTCACAAGGAAGGGGTAAAAGAGGAAGTTAGTTCACGCTAGAGCAGTTATGAGCCACAGGAAGCAGTCCCAACAAACAGTGCTTCACACAGGATACTGCACAGTCTCCAGAGCTACGCTAATTTGTGTGTGTGTGTAATTTTTATGGTGAAGTTCCATTAACCATTACCATGGGAACACTATTTTTGTATCAGTAACTGCTGCACAGAAAGTCTGTGTATATTTTGAACACTTTCACTTTTAAATAAAAACAATCTCGCTGCCACTGCCGTCAAAAACGCTGCTGTTGGAGTAACTTACCTCATTTGGCGTCACTGGGGGAAAAGTCGTGTAAAATATACCAGCTATCTGAGACATTTAAGGGACATTTTTTTTCTCGGGTAATATTCATGATTTACATTCGTTGGGAGTCTCTCAGCTGAAGGTCAGGAAGTATCGTCATGGTTATTTTAAGTTGAAAAATTAACTAATTTTTGTGAACTCGCAAATTTGTGTGTTCTGTGGTTGAGTATCTGGTCCAGGCGTTCGATGCCTCAGAGTATCTATCACGTCGTAATATTATGTTCCTTAAATAATTGTATTCCTTATCCTTCTCTCCTCGTAGGTCGCTAATTCTTATTTCGTATCCCTTCTTAGTTGAACCCCTTTACTCAAGGACCTCCACAAGGCTGAAAAAAAAGACAGCCAACACTAGACTAAACTGTGCTGAGGATATATTATCGCATTCTTCATCTCGACCGTCATATTCCAGTTTTACTTATTAATGCAATGCTAATTTTTTATACATTGCTTGAGAAATACCTACTTGTTTTTTGAACGCAAGAGCTTTCACGCCGGAGCACAGTGGCTTCTCGTACCTTGCAATTTTAGTAGCCCCTAGCAGTGATGCGATCAGCTGCTGTTATGTACTCGATCCCCGCCATGCTGTGGAATGTGCCAAAACCATCAAGAGTTTAGATGTGGAAATCAGTGTTGTCAGGAACAAACTGGGTACATTTGTAAGCTCTAGTCACACATTTCGTTGTTCAACACAGAATATTCAGAGGATAGAAGCTTGTGTAGCCCCTCGAGAACTCCAAGTTGTCAAGCATGTCGAGAATCTGCTCTGGTGCATAGCGGCGGTGACCATACATACCAACACAGCATCCCATCCCCAGCCTAAAGAACGTGTATGGAAATAGTAGGGTTAATAAACGATTTCTTGTTTCTATTGGCTAATTGTACGTAAACATGGGTTGAATTGCTTTTAACTTATCTAACTTTTAACCTAAAATAGAATTAAAAGATATTTAATTTTTGTAGGGGTTCAGATCGTGCAGAAATCAATAAACTGTAGTGTCTGAAAACGGCCGTCTGATTTGGAGGACAAATTGAAAACTGAGTAGAAAAGGAGAAATAAACAACACACATGATGAGATTCTGAATGGAAAAATTTTGTGCTTCACCCTAGATACTCTAGGGCGAAGTAACATATATTTACGCGCTCTCAGCATCTGAATAAATCCGATTGCTTTCCCAGAAAATACCTGCCACTGTTTCAACGATCTTCTTTAGTCCACTTTTTATTATACTTGCCAAAACACCGCTTGTCATGCTAGTGAGTAACTACAGAACCTCTGTAGTTACTCTCCAGTAAACTGTAGATTTCATAAAATGGATCTATTGTAGCTTCCCTTAACCAGAACCTATTAGGGCATCCGCCACCAGACCCAATGTAGGCACCCACCGCAAAAACCATTGTAGGTTCTCATCACCCTTGCAGGTTCCCTTCGTCAGTGCTCTTTAAGGTACCCATCAGCAAAACCTCTTGTAGGTTCCATCAACAAAAGCCTTTGTTGATTCCCTCCATCAAATTTTTCTGTGGGTTCGCTCCGCAAGAACCATTTGTATTTTCCCTCCACTAGAAATTCTTCATGCTCCCACCACCGGATGCTTGTACCATCCTTCTGTATCATCGCCTCAGGTAATAACTCTGCATTTCACCTGGACCTCTCCGCTTGTGTTGCAGACTCTGTCATTTGCGGAAGAGTCTGTCATACGCTGGGGGTGTTATGGGTTCCCAGAAAATATAGCGGTGACCATAAATTGAGCAATTAATATTGTGGAGTGCATTGTTCACTGCAGTGCGCAGCGGACTGTGGCCATCACTTTGTCTTCTCTGTCTCTTTGCAATTCTGTCTCTGACGCGCTGACTGTTTATTTTAATTCTGAGTGTTGTATTGTTTTGGTATTTTTTCTGCCTGATTGTTTATTTCTGACTCCGAGGTTAAGTGATTACAAGTGAAGCCATTTGGTGTAGTGCTTGCGCTCTCTCTGACTCTGTGTGTCTGTATATCTGTCTGTCTGTCTGTATGTCTCTCTCTCTCTCTCTCTTTCCAGCCTACCTTGTTAGCCAGCAGGCCAGACTGTAGTGGACAAAGCGCATCATATAGTCATCGTGTGTATGCAGCATCAGAAGACCACCACACGCCTCCAGGTGACCATTCAAGCCCGTGCTCCAGAATAGCAATGTTCTTGGACAAAATATGATATGAGAGCGTTGAATGTGTATTGTAGAATGTGTGGCGTAGAATGTGCATGGTAGGATATGAGAGCAGTGAACTGCAAGAAAGATGTTTGAGTGTTATGTGACGATAAAGTATGAATGGAAATGTGTGAAGACAGGCTTCAGAATAGGATGTAAGTCCAAGAACGTAAAACAAGAATGTGCGAATGTAGTGTGAGAAGTAAAATATGTGCAGTAGGATGCTTTATGCAGGATGAAAATGAAGGATATAAAATTGTTTTGTGGCCTTTATGTTCAAGGCTAAAGATGTTAGGGGTATATAATGTGTAATGTTTATGGAACAGACGCGCAGATTCTCTTACAGTTTTGATCTTCACTATTACTATTACTTAGAATTTGTAGCTCTTAAGCATGTGACCAACATTTATCACTCTTGTATTTGCACTTTGATTATACAGTTTATAAAATATAAATTTAGATGTGTAACTGAGCCCTTTTATCTTCGGAAACAATTTGCGGATGAAAATTATAAGTATGACCTCAACTAGTTTAGCGCATTATAGGAATGCGCTAAACTAGTTGAGGTCATGCAGGGCCTTGAATCAGGCTTGATTCAAGGAAGGTAAAGACAACTCTGGTTCCATGGACTAAGAAAACTTCAGTATTGAAAGATCTAAACCTCAAAATTCTTGTGAATACATGTCTTGTATTTCACGTAATTAATAACTCGCCCCAAATTCATAAGGTTGATAAAGCGCAGTTTATGATATAGAGATATAACAACTCAGACACTCCAAATCCGATAGGAAATAAATATGTGTGCCAACACAGCCAGAGTCGCGTAAACTAAAGAACACGAATGGAGGAGACCGTCTAGAAGGCTTGCCAGTTGTTGACGTCTCCAGGAGGGGTTCGCCCTCGCGTGAAAGCGTTATGAAAATGCCGCAGGGAGCAAGGAATGCAAGATATATATTTTTATTAAAAAAACACTCTTCTCAAAACACAAACACGACACTGAAATATGCGAACTATTTTTCGTTATGTTATAAATCATAACCATCTATACACTAGTCTTTTGATAAAACTATCTGCCTTTCTACTCTTCACAGACGCCGTCTCGTTGAAATGGCTATTAGACACATCGTTCCTAGCATAAATCTTAGTCCCCATGAAATGCTCTAATCTTCAGAATACTAGTGACTTAAACTAACTTGTGAGTTCTTCCTAACTATTACTATTCACCTGTCTTCTGTATTTCCATCTCCTTATCAGCTTTTTGCGTTCTCCTTACTTGCTTCTTTCTTACCAAGCATAGGCTATTAGGCCTACTTCAGTTTTCTTTTTTTCTTTGTTTCTTTGCGAAGTGTCTACGACTCGAACCTACCTTTCATCAAGCAGCTAAAAGCAGTGAAAAGATTCATTCAAAATCAGCATAACATGGTCCTTTAATGACAACGTTTCATTTATATCTGACCATCGCGTCGGCATTTTATACCATTATATCTTCACTAAATTCACTCATAAGGATGGACCATGTTGTTCCCCAGAAAACGAATAAAACCATCGCGTTTTTTAAGAGGTGTATTCACAAGCTGAGGTCTTCCAAGTAACTACGAATCCGCAGTAACATGTAATGGGTTAAACCATCGCTCCCATATTATGGAGCTCTTGGACGAGAGGATACAGTTACCGCTCATAAGTTACTTGATGAAGAAGATGCAGCTAAGATGTAGGTTCTAACGCGTCACAAAGGGCTTAATTGTTTGTAACTTGAATTCACTGTTATTCGAGTAGTTACACAGACACAGACACACACACACACACACACACACACACACACACACACACACACACACACACACACACACACACACACACACACACACACACAAACACACACACACACAAACACACACACCTGGTGGCTAAAGCTCCCGCTTCACACACGGAGGGCCCGGGTTCGATTCCCGCCGGGAATCGAACCCAGGCCCTACGCTTTTCCTTATACCTGTTGTCCTGTTCACTTAGCAGCAAACAGGTATCTGGGCGTTAGTCGACTGGTGTGGGTCGCATCCTGGGGAACAAGATTGAGGACCCCAATGGAAATAAGTTAGACAGTCTTCGATGACGCACTGACATTCTTGGGTTATCCTGGGTTGCTAACCCTCAGGGGTTCAAAATCTGGACGAAATCTTATCTTTCTTATAACACACACACACACACACACACAAACACACACACACACACACAGGACAGGATGTTTCAGAGAGGGGACACAGCAACAAGGGGACACAGTTAGAAGTTGAAGACACAGGGATGATGAACACACAGAAGATGAACCAGACACAGAAGATGAACACACAGAAGATGAACACACAGAAGACACACAGAAGATGAACCACAGGGATCTTAGGAAGTATTTCTTCAGCCACAGAGTAGTCAGGAAGTGGAATAGTTTGGGAAGCGATGTAGTGGAGACAGGATCCATACATAGCTTTAAGAAGAGGTATGATAAAGCTCACGGTTCAGGGAGAGTGACCTAGTAGCGACCAGTGAAGAGGCGGGGTCAGGAGCTTGGACTTGACCCCTGCAACTTCAACTAGGTGAGTACACTGATGCGTGCGCTGAAAAACCGAACGCATTATTGATTATTTCAAGGTTCATTTACAGGTGAATTTTCTGTAGTTACCATCGTCTAGTAGACACAACGACGATTGGTTGACACCATGTAGGGTTGCTAGCATCTTCCTCTTGGGCCACTGACCGCTTCGACTTGTCGAGGCGAGTAGCCCAACTGGCCTAATCTAACCGAATGTTACTTCATGGGTAGGGAGCCTGTTGGGTTAGATTCGTTCTTTTATTACCAACCAGACCTCAGTAATTAGATTTTTCCTCTGGAACTTAACTTTGTATGTTATACGTGTGTAATAAACCCGTTTGGTGGTACATATTGTATATAAATTATGAGTGGGCCCGACAGATGTTTATTTCGAAAATCCTGCGAGTCTACATACTCCTTCCTTCTGACATGTGTTGTGAAAAAAGTTAAATTTATACTCTGGCTTTTGGATAATTTGCAGTGACCAGCGCTACAGTCAAACTGACAATTCCTAAGTGACATGTTCTACCAACATGGCCTGAAGATTTCACACATTTAATGACTTGGTAAGTGAATTTGGTTTTAAGGTTATCGATTACACGATGGTTATTGAAGTTTACACAATTAACCCGCACATAGAAGAGAGGAGCTTACGACGACGCTTCGGTCCGACTTGGACCATTTACAAAGTCACACTAACGAGAAGTAGAGCAGGACGGGTATATATAGGCAGAAAGTGGTAGTGGTAGTAGTAGTAGTAGTAGCAGTAGTAGTAGCAGCAGCAGCAGCAGCAGCAGTAGTAGTAATAGTAGTAGTAGTCGTAGTAGTAGTAGTAGTAGTAGCAGCAGTAGTAGTAGTAGTAGTAGTAGTAGTGGGGAAGTAAGGAGGAGAAGCCAGTCAAATACTAAGGGGAGCACTGCAAGGAAGCTAGGTGCCCACAGAAGGAGAGCAAGAACAAGGGAGGTTCCTATACCCTTTTGAGTAGCTTTTTATCCATGGAACCGGACCTGGCCTTCAATTCAATAAATCAAGCTAGATCGCCTCCCATTTTTTCAGGAGCTCTATGACCCCGACTGGTTCAGTGTTTCAAATGAATGATCATGAAAATTATATATTTTAGTTATACAATGTTAAGCTCCGGGTTTAAATACTGGCGTTCTCAAGACCATGGAAGAGAATATTAAATTTTGAGAAAGTTACAAAAACCTATACCTACGAAAAAAATATATTAAATCTATGAAAATCAGTTCCCTTGTGAATCGCAGTTGCTTGAGTGCTACAAAATGTGACATCTATAAAATTAAGGTATCTCCATAGACACCTTATTGATCCCCCTCTAGTATCTAGCTTCTTTCTGGTTTTGTAACAGTTTGTCAGAGTGTATTCTAGTTCAGTTATCCCGCACATTAGGTGGCTTCTCAATAGCGCTCTTTGGATTGCAACTGAATGAATACAAAGCAAGCAAATAAAAGTTGAGAACCTTAATAACAAATGTGTCTAGGTGGCAAAAATTAGATAATGTAATTTGATTATTGTAATCAAATCCAAACACTAAACCCACAAGGGTCATACAGTACTCCTAATGTAGTTTGAATAATTAAGGAGATAAGCTCCTACATAACTCTTGGAGTGTAATTTAGTATATTTACATATCATAGTTATTCTGTACATATAATCATATGGTGCTATGTGTACATTTAATAATAAGACACTGTACTACTTTTAATATGTACCGTCTGGTGCGTTGTTAGATGAGATACACTCATTAGTAAAAGAGTAATGTTGTGTAAGTGTGTCTGTGTAAGTTCTCGGTTTGTGCTCAGATTAACTCGACTTAGACTTAAAATGTGACTGACAACAAGTCCCAAAATAGGCTAACTTCTGGACCATCTAGGCAATCAAAAAGCTTGCTTGAACAATACGACGAACCATTCGACAAACAGCAGTAATGCTAGAAGCAACAGAGAACAACACAGCGTCAGGCAAGAAATCAAGGAAACCAAAGACGACCCTAACTGTGGACATTAAACAGATCCTACGCCAAAGGCCATAAATTACTGAAACTGAGTTCATCAATTCCAATTTCCCTACTACGATAGTGCGTAGTTGCCAGAACAAATGTAGGTCTAGAGTTGAACTTGGGACCAGAGACATAGTGTCTCACAACACTATGTTTCTGTGAACTGAGTTGCACAGAGTTTTGAGATGTATGTCCCAGCTCACCATTGGAGACATACTATACCAGAAACAGTTTAAATCACACGAGCTGGGGATAATAGCATTCTCCCAGACAAAGCAAGAGAAGAGACGTTTCCTCAATGAGGAACAGCTAGAGAGAGAGAGAGAGAGAGAGGGAGAGAGAGAGAGAGAGAGAGAGAGAGAGAGATGGAGGGAGGGAGGGAGAAGCAGGGCTTGCAGAACTGTCGTCAGGTTACTGGTACCAGCCTGAGCCTGACATGGACTGATAAACAAGCGGGCAGGTAGTTAGCAGCATTGAGAGCCAATCAAAACTCTCCAACAGCGAGCACAATGAACGGTGTAGTTGCTACATCCTACCTACATACATATATATGACAAATAATAATAATATAAGACATGAAATTTTCATTTTAGCTGTTAATGAAATTATCAGCAAAATAAAATTATATGAAAAGACAGTATATACAAAATTTTTGTTGCGTCCTTTCTCTGGGGTCGAAATTACTGCCAAACAGCAGTAATGATGGAATATGTTATAAAAAAATTGGCTTCAACCAAATCAGAATCCCCGATCAAAGTGGTAAAAATATTTTTAATGGCCAAAATTGGTTCCATAAGCAGCAAACATCACTAGTGACTCGATTACCTGTGCTCCGCCATCACTTGTGGCTACATTACTTGTGTTCCTCCATCACTAGTGACCAGATTACCTGTGCTCCGCCTTCCCTCGTGACCAGATTACCTGTGTTCCGCCTTCCCTCGTGACCAGATTACCTGTGTTCCGCCTTCCCTCGTGACCAGATTGCCTGTGCTCCGCCTTCACTCGTGACCAGATTGCCTGTGCTCCGCCTTCACTCGTGACCAGATTACCTGTGCTCCGCCTTCACTCGTGACCAGATTACCTGTGCTCCGCCTTCCCTCGTGACCAGATTACCTGTGCTCCGCCTTCCTTCGTGACCAGATTACCTGTGCTTCGCCTTCCCTCGTGACCAGATTACCTGTGCTCCGCCTTCCTTCGTGACCAGATTACCTGTGCTTCGCCTTCCATCGTGACCAGATTACCTGTGCTCCACCTTCACTCGTGACCAGATTGCTTGTGCACCGCCTTCACTCGTGACCAGATTACCTGTGTTCCGCCTTCCCTCGTGACCAGATTACCTGTGCTTCGCCTTCCCTCGTGACCAGATTACCTGTGCTCCACCTTCCCTCGTGGCCAGTGACTGTTCAGCACATCTAATTTTCGTCAAAATAGAAAATCAGTGAAGAGAATAAATTACGCTTTGAATCGAGAAAAAAGAAGAGGGAGTGAAAAAAAACGAAAGAAAAGAAAGACAGAGAATGAAAGAGATGCATACGAAGAAGCATACAGGGAAAGACTACATAAAGAGGATGATGGGAGGGACACTGAGATGAAATAGAGATAACAAAAAGAGAGAGAGAGAGAGAACATGAAATAATTCATTGATTAAGCTGTACAAAGGATGTTTTCTGCCTTGACTTCCCTTATGGTCATGATACTCGCTCATTAGCTCTCTTTGTCCCGTTGTAAAATGTATTTTTAAAGAGGGACTATTAAAGAGAAACTAATGAAAAAAAGTAAACAGAAATTAAAAGTGATACACCAACAAAAGGGTAGAGGGTAGGAAGAGGGATGGAAGACGGGAGAGAAATATATAAAAAATTTGAAAGATAGATGTAAATAGGGATAATTTTGAGATAGATAGATAGATAGATAGAGAGAGAGAGAGAGAGAGAGAGAGAGTCTTACTCAAGTAGGTCAACGGTAAGAACTGCCTTCCAGCAGAGGAACAGAGTGAGTACCGCTTAAGTCATTCATTTTGGGCTATTTAACTAAACCCTGGGCATTAATAAAAGCGTTAGACACATAAAAAACGTTTAATGTCTCTCTAGGGACTAGAAAATCTTTTAAGTATATTGTCTTCATTTGATACTACTGAACACACAAAAAAATCCGAAATCACTTTAAGGAAACTTATTCAATGAAAATTTAAAAGTTATATTATGTGTTTGCTTGTCTATATTTCCATTTAGCACTTACCAATAAAAACAAAAATGCCTGTTTCGTTTTTTTAATAGATATAAGCAGAGCCATTTTCTAAGCTAGATAGGCGTATAGAGACGTATTCTCTCGAGATATGTTAATTTAAAGTCACCATTGGATCCCGGCGTCTCCCACAGGCTAGGCATGACAACAGTCTGGAGGATTAAGCGTTACGCAGGACTAGCTAAACTACAGGATTTAGTTAATTTACCCCCAACAGCTGCAAACTCTCTTAACAAGACTACAAACTGAGCTATTCTTCCATAACGAGATCAGACCAGAGCGCGTCTTCCGAGTCTTCCTCGAGATGCACCTAACACGCATGCATGACAAGTAGTTGCTGTTTTCCTAAGTCCTCGCTTTGCAAATTCTTTGTGTAAAAACTCCTCAGGTTTTAACGAGAACTGAGACCAGGATCCTTGGATCACTTTCAAGATCAAAAAGAAGATACATGGAACATCTGCGCTATAAAGGTAACATAAGTTGTATATATTAGGTTATTAGGCTGGATACGTTCTTTAGGGCTTTTTATTAAGTTTTCGAGAAGTTTCGCTGGGTTTTATGCTCGGCTACATAAGAAAGATTACGAGTTCCTCATTTCTACTTCTTTCTCGGCACTCATAAAATTTCGTGTTTTAGCTTTCATTCTAGAAAAGAAAACTTGTCAAGTTATGATTCCCTGTTAATTTTATTTTGTCATCTTGACTTGTATCATTCTGTCGACGCTATTAAAATAAAGCGTATAATCCATTTTCGTATTCACCTAACTAGAAGTGTTTCAGTTGCTATACCATCCGAGAGAGAAGAAACTTAAAATTCCATAACCACAGCCTACTGTACCTCATCCTACACAAGGAACTGCAGCTCCATTCCCTCAAAAGAGGAAGGAGTTATAATCCAACCCCATGGAGGTCTACGAGCTGGAGATCAATACCTTCAAGAGTTACTCAATCACTCTGTATATATTCTCCTCACATTCATGATTGTTACTATATTCATTGAACAGTGTTAAACCCGTAAGAATCATACGATACCTTGGATCAAGAGGTCTTCATGATCATCGGGCCACTTGGCTTGAAAGGATTACGACTGGGAGAGTAGAGTTTCTGTCTTGTTATTAGCAAACGTATGGATCGATTTTTCGGTGCTTTTTCCTCTGAATGAACCACGCGGACCTAGCGCTAACATACTAATAATAATAATAATAATAATAATAATAATAATAATAATAATAATAATAATAATAATAACAGAAATTCGGAAACCTTCATACAACATTTTGAATCTCTCAGCCCTTTTAAACAGGATAGATATTTATACACAGAGCTCCTGTAACATACTAGAGGAGCCGAAATATTAGATACATGGTACTTCTGCCCACCGTGCCAGCACACTCATACCTACCATGAACAACATCTAAGCACTTAAAACTGACATACCTCCTTTCCCCCCACCCCCCACTATCTCCAGCTAACCGGTTCATAAAACCCATCTCTCAGCAAACGAGGGGTTGTGGCCGCTCACAGTAAGCCATTAACGGGGAAGGAATTAGGAGTGAACAGGGGTCCTCCTTAATTAAATTATCATCGTAAGACCCAAATACCGCACCTAGTGAATCTTTATTCTTGGTTTATGTATATGTTTTCCTTCTGCTTTTTTTTGTGTGTGTGTGTGTGTGTGTTTATTTTACCTACGCGGAGTACTTATAACTTACAAGACTGGAACTCCTTCTTGTCTCTTTAATAAAATTACATGATATCTCTGATTCAGATATGTCGTGAGAACTAGTTAAAATCTTCGGCGTGTCCTTTTCCTTTACAATCAATATTTGTACTAGATATAATAATAATAATAATAATAATAATAATAATAATAATAATAATAATAATAATAATAATAATAATGCCATTAAATAAGAAGTAACATGAGATAGTGAAAAAAAAGAAAAACGAAGTATGCTGGTGTAATGCTGATGATGATGATCATAATGACTGCATTATTATTATTATTTATTATTATTATTATTATTGTTATTATTATTATTATTTAGGTATTATAATTTATATTAATTTAGGGATGGAGGGAGAAGCGTTACATCAGTTGGGGAATGGGAAGCAACCAGGTTTTACTCATTGAAGATGAAGATGGATCAAGACCCCTCATCACCATCCACTTGAAAAGGATTACCAACGAAAGTAGAACAAAGTATGCCTATATAAAAAAATAATGCAAATAAAGTAC
Source organism: Cherax quadricarinatus (assembly GCF_038502225.1). NCBI lineage: Eukaryota > Metazoa > Arthropoda > Malacostraca > Decapoda > Parastacidae > Cherax > Cherax quadricarinatus. The sequence continues at coordinate 1,307,471 of NC_091303.1, forward strand.
CGCATATCTTTCTCTCCTCTGATACGATAATATGTGGAACAAACAGCTTACAATTTTGGGTATATAGAGAACTAACACAAGCTTCAAACTCAGAAAGGTCGGTGCTCCCTCACAAATATTTTACGTAAGAGAGAACCATGAAAAATATTTCCCAGGAGGAAAGCGATGAGTTAATTTTCCACTGCAATAAGCCTTTTGTTGCAGAGCAGATAATACTCCATCGGAGTATTTAGACATTGCTTCTTCACCCCAAAACTGAATATTTGTTTTTAATATAGAATTAGCAGCTTTCTAATGTAACTCATGAAATCGTAATGATACGATCGTCAACAACTCACCTGACAGCTACATTTGGACTAGTGAGTAGCTTTCTAAAGTGTTCTGTCAGCATGAACATACTGGTAAGAAGGCGATAATAAATTTTAAATTTAATAATGAAAACAAATATTTGCACTGAGGTGTGAACTTGCTATCCGTGTTGCAGTGTAATCACCAGGGAGCAAAACACATGTGACATGCTGGCCAGTTATATCCAGTTCACTTAACAAAGATATGTGACTTGCCGTCAAGACAGGTTGGACACTGCAACGCACATAGATATGTGAAGTGCCATGGATATTAGGTTCTGTCACTGAAAAAAAAAAATATGGGACAAATACAAGATAGCTTGTGTCATCCCATAACCATATTTAACATGCAGACCTGTTATATTATCAGGGTACAACATAATTCAGTATATCGTGAAGTATATATTATGCTGCAATACGTATAACTGTAGAATAAGGTAACACAACTCAGTCGTGATCAATACATCCTTGACAAACCAGTTGAAATGCAACAAAAGACGAGAAATGAAACCACTATCCTGGTGGGAAAGGACGTATATATGAAGTAGACTTGTTTACAATCCTCTGGGGCTTCCACCATCATATCAAGAACTTGATGATCCTTTGTATATCGTTCCCAGAATGTAACAGCCCTCTGTGCATCAGTCTCAGAACATGATGATACTTGATAAAGGATTTGTTGCCGACAAGTATAAAGACAAAAACAAAGGTTGCCTAGTCTCTATGACTAGCCGATCAGCTTCAAAAATTAATCGGTACAATAAATAATTATTGCAGGATCGGCACCGCAGGATATTTTTTTCCCTTGCGTTTTGTTTAATTTATGCTGGCCTTTTTATTAACAACATATTCATGCAAAGATCTAAACCTGCGTGGATTATTTAACGTAAAGTAAGAGAGTAGATCCATGTTGATGATGATTCGCTCTATAGGCGACAGTGCCTGAGTAGACACTATAAGATAAAAATCTATAGACAACAGAAAGAATATTTCCTTTTTTATAAGAAAATGGATAAAGTAGACAGCTTGATAAATATGATCTAAATGCAGATAAATTATTCATGTTCACTTCTTGCCAACATCATATGAGTGATTAAATAAGGAAAGTATTTAATTTCATATATTTTACACAGGAGCTTTTAATTAAACAAAGGTAATAAAAAGAAAATCGAAAATCACATACGAACAGCTCATTAGGGCGTAAATTAATCATTTTCAGAAAGGTTTTATTGACAATACGAATAAAGCTTGACATAGATTTGAAGAAAATTGTGTAACCTTTGATGTAACACAACGCCGTATGCTTAGTATGATTTCAGGAGTGACCAACAGTGTACTGGATGACTTTAATTTAGTTCATCGTATAAATGTAACAATAATCCAAATTTTTATCTTTGTATGTCTGATGTTCAGTGGGTAACTTGTGTACCTTTCATTCTGAAGGACACAAATTTAAATATTACATTACTGTTTGATTTATTTTTTGTATTAATGAAATACATATATTAAAAAATGGCAAAGGAGATAAAAATGCTCGATCCATCATATTCCCAGCTTTGTGAAGGCAGGAAAATCTCTTGTGATATATTACAGGCAGCAGCCGGGCAAGTTACGAAAGTTGGCAGTATACAAATTTGGAAAGTAGGAGAAGCTTCAGAAAACTCTGTCTTGTTACAGTCTTGGTAATATATGACGACGGGAAAAATTCCTGAGTGACACTACCCTCATGGTAAAAATAACAAATACTCCAAATAAGTATATATATACTTTCCCTATAAAGAAGACAATTTAAAAAAAATAAGTAAAGTTCATTTACAGGGAAAAAGCTTGCAATAGAAATATTCAAGAAATATTAGGTATGAGAACTGATGTAATATAATCATGGTTTTTCAAAGATCTTGAAATCAGAGATCCATTCTGGAGGATATCTGAAGTATGTTTACTGGAGTCAGTGCGCCAGGGGTTCGGGTCAGGCCTTCTGGAAGATCATGGCTTGATGAACCAGGCTGTTACTGCTGGTCGCACACAGTTCAATGTACAAACCACAGCCCGTTTGGTCAGGCACTGATTTAAGAAACTTCTCCGGCTACCTCTTCAAGACGGCCAGAGTTTGCTAGTAATTTTCTCTGTGCACGGTAGGAGCACACTGAAGAGTCGGGTACCTCTGACACTTATCAAGTTCTCTCTTAGTGAAGTGGAGACATCTTACACCGTCTCCCTCTTGCTGTCATACGGATTGATTTCTGTGTGCAGGTTTGGGACCTGTCCCTTCAGGATGTTCCAGGTGCAAATTATTATGTACCTTTGTCGATTACATACCAAGGAATATTAATGAAAGGACTTCAAGCAGTCCAAGTAGTTTAAATATTAAAGTGTAGACGAGCAGTTAAAGTTCTTTGCATTTTTTTTCAGCTCGACAATCTCACCTGCCTTGAAGGAGGAAGCATTCAGTATATAGTAGTATCCTGCCCGGGGCAAATAAGTGACCTAAAGAAAATTATCATTGACTCAGCATCTCTTATACTGAACGTTCTAGTTATCCAGCTTATCACTTTCTTTGACTCCTAAGTCTCATGAGACTTTCGCTTTACTGAATGATTTAGTGTGTCTTGTAGTCCCTTGCAGTTTTCATTTCCTAAAATCTTCAATAACAGTTTTTTATTTCCTATAATATTCAGTAACTGAGTGATTGAGATTTGACGTCGTTAAATATAATATTGTTCTATGAAACCTATTGAAAGAGACGTTGTATTAATGAAGGAAGACAAATATTAAAAATGTTCTCAGAATATTTTGTTTATTTTTTTGTATGACATATATATACACATATTATCTCTCCTTCCACAGCAGGATTCGAATCTCTACACTCTATATCAAAGTATTTTGATACAAAGTGTATCAGCAGGATTCGAACCTGCACACTCTGTATCAAAGTACTTTGGTACAGAGGTTCGAATCCTGTTTGGGCTGAGAGATAATATCTGTTAAAATTTCACTCGTTTGAGAATTGTTAAGCATATATACACATGTCTGTTTTCTCGGACATGTGTATGTACGTGTCTGTATTTATGTGTTTGGTGTGTGTGTGTGTGTGTGTGTGTGTGTGTGTGTGTGTGTGTGTGTGTGTGTGTGTGTGTGTATGTATGTATGTATATGTGTGTGTGTGCCTGTTTGTGTTAGTGTGTGATGTGTGCGTGTCTCTGTGTTTGTGTTTCTGAATATGAGTGAATGAGAGAAGTATGTAGGTGAATGACAGCCGTGCAGTACACGTAAAGACAGTCATGCAGATTCATGAAAAGTCAATTTTCCTTGATTTTCATTTCCACTATGGATCAGTAGCATGAGCTTTCCAAAACAACGAAAATTCACCCTTCCTGCCGGTTAATTTTAACAGAAAGAAGCTTACGTGTATTTCACCGTCTGCTATAGATTACCAAGATATAGTTTCTTAACTATGCTGAATTTCCCATCCTTTCCTTCCAGCGCTTTAGTTCAATATAGGTTATGAGAGGCGACCCACAGCATCCCAGGATGACTCTCTCTCTCTCTCTTTCCTGCACCAACCCACAGATGGTCTCTTCCAGCTCTCCCCTTCTCATCAGACGCACCATTTTCTCGCCTGCCCTTCCTTTTCCGTTCTACTTCCCCCTCTTACCATTAATTCCCTTTGTTCCCTCTACGGCCATTTTCCCCTTTCTTGCGTCCTCCCCTCAGATATATTCTCTCCCTCCTCTCTTATGCACACTCTTATTACTTTATCTTCACATTCCTTCCTCGAGGCAGATGGTAATTCATGTTTCTTCTTCCTCTCTGGTCTTCCTCCCGAATGTTTTATTTTTTCTTTAGCTTGTTTCTTTTGCTCTTTATTCCAGCCACATTTTCCTTTTCTGTATATATATTTCCTGCTTAATCTTTTTTTATTTTTTTTCCTTCAGTATCCCTTATTACCTTTTATTACAGAAGTAAATTTCACTTCACCCTTGTATTTATGTTATGCCTTCTATACATTCATCTTTGTTTCTACATTTATTTTGTTCTTTTCCAATTTTATGCCTCAACTAATTTAACCCTTTCTTTCCTTTCCTTCTTTATGGTTCATCTGCACTATACTTTCCTTTCTATCATTATGCTTCTCCTGAACTCTGACCTTCCTTTCAGATTCACTCTCCCAAGGTCCATTTGACAACACTTTCCTCCTTCTCTATTTGTTACTTTCTTCATCCCATATATTCTTAATCTATTCTCTATACTGCTTCTCTATATCACCACCACCACCATCACCACCACCACCATCACCACCACCACCACCACCACCATCACCACCACCACTATCACCACCACCACTACCACCAAAACCACAACTATCACCACCACAAAGGCACTTGTATTAGGCATCTAACAGGAGCATGAGCCCTTGTGGCTTAGCGCTTCTTTTTGATTATAATAATAATAATAACAGGAGCATGATAGGGAGATGTATATCCTAATTCTACCGAGATTACGAAACTCAACACATTCGCCAAGAGTGATCAACGAAATTCAATAAGAGCCATCAAGCTTTTGTTTACATCTGTACTCACTAGTGTCACATTGAACCATTATGAGATTTTTAAGCAAGCGTTCATGAAAATCAAATTATTGTTTCTACCGTATTCACAGAGATAATACAACGTCTGACGAATGCAAGAGAATCATATTGAATCTAGATCCCTTTGCCAGCACCATAGACCACCTTTAGTCTTGAAGAGAATGAAAAAAACAAGAGGCGTTCCCTTGATCGAGTCACATTTCCGTCTACTTCCTCATGAGTGCTTTGAATTTTGAGCTGGAGTTCATTCAGAGGAACGAGCTATGATCTCCTGAGGTGGTAAACAGGTCCTCCTCACTTAAGTGTGTTGACATATGATCATGTTTACTACACATCACCACAAACATCTCTCTCCCTCCCTTCCTCCCTCTGCTCTAATTTCTAGGAGAGTGAGATGAAGGGTCTGAGTTTTTTCTTAATTATTATGTATATTTTATCAACTTTTTTTTTTATTTATCTCACAACTGTATTTTAATATCTTTCCCACTTTCGCTTTCTCACCTATTTATAGCTTAGAGAATTCTAGCCCCGATTTTCAACGTACAGTGAAACTAACTTATGTGATGTATATTTGTATTAAATGACATTGTACTGAAAAATATATGAATATATTTCCTAAAATATATTTACTAAAATACTCTGTACTAAAAGACATTTTGCTTACCTCTCTTCAAGAATCTGTAATTGCCATTATGACTTTCAAAATACTGAACTTCAACTCATCTCACATTTCCTAATATTAGCTTAAATGTCTTGATCTTTATCTCTGAAAGCAATGAAATTTGTAGAGGTTTCCTACTTCCATTATATTTTGAGTGACATTTTTTATTGCTCTGATACTGTAAGAGATGTTTCTAATACCTGTACGAGTCAGCTAGGAATTCAGGTTATACCTCTGTTTGCTCATTGCGGTTCCTCTTATGTAAACAATATTTTTATCTGAATTTGTTTACATCAAGAGCTCCAGTTTCCATAGTCTAACGCTTTAGCTTTGTGTTTTAGCTCCTTTCCAGAGATGTTTAAAACAATTGGAGCTTCTCAATTTTCTTTGTTTTAATAGACATAAGTTCAGCTGCGGTGTCAAGTATTCAAGGATTAGTCGAGCGTAGTTGTGTAAATTGTTCTCATTGCTTTCTTTTGTTTTAGCCTGCAGAGGTCCACCCTAATATTTGCGAACCCCGCGTACACTGTTGACGTTATTTAGTTTGTGTGCGCTTTTCGTGATATATTAAGTGGGATATTAAATCCTAAATCTTTCTCGTTATTTTTTTGTAATGTTCCTTGTTCTTCGCTCATGTGATAATTTCTTGTTGTCTCCTTTCTCCCTTGTTTATTTTCATTACTTTATGCTTGCTGAGCCATAGTTCCAGCAGCCTTCTTTCGACAGTTGAATATTGTTGGACCATGTAACAGGCTTCTAGTTTTAAGCAATCCTCATTGGTTTTGTTTGTCTTCGTTAGTTTCGCGTCGGCTGCGAACATTACTATGCACTGTTTTTTGTAATATAGGAAAGGCCATTTCCATGTACCTGTAACAAAACAGTCCCCAGGACGGAGCAGTGTGCTGGTAGCCTCCGGTACTGAACAAGCTAGATCATTCATTTTCTTCGTTTCTCACTGTAACTCTCCTATCATATACATAATTCTTTATACATTTTTATCCCTTTCTGGTTACTTCGGCTTGTTCTAACCATCGTGATAATTAATTTTCTGGGAAGTGTAAAACACCATTTATACATTCATGGAATTATGCAGTCAACCCATCTCTCGCTTCCTGTCTTTTGTCTCTAAGCCTGTCGAAGAAAGATAGAGAGGGAGAGTGAGAGAGACAGAGACAGTACTCACCTATTTGTACCCCCCTATTTTTTGTGTGTTTGTACAGGTGTGCGTATACTCACCTATATTTGGTTGCAGGGGGTTAAGTCACAGCTCCTGGTGTGTGTGTGTGTGTGTGTATGTGTTTGTGTGTGTGTGTGTGTGTGTGTGTGTGTGTGTGTGTGTGTGTGTGTGTGCGTCTGTATGTGTGTGTGTGTGTGTGTGTGTGTGTGTGTGTGTGTGTGTTTAGGGGGCGGCCCCCCTCTACAAATGATTCAGGTGATAAGTTTCATAGGTTACTATTTATGTAAACTAATTAAAATGGAAAAATGATCATTATTTTTTAATGAATTATCAACCAGATTACCCAGCGAACATAAATTCATAATTTATTATTCTGTTTAAATTGTCTATAATATAGATCACTTTCTATTCTGAAAATTTATTAGAAACCAAATCGAAGAGAACGAGAAATAGAGAGAGGTAGGCAGAGAATGAGAGATATAGAGAGTGATACCTGGAGTATACCTGGAGAAGGTTTTGGGGATCAACACCCCTGTGGCCCGGTCTGTGACCAGGTTTCCTGGTCCAAAATGCACATTATCTTTAGTTACTCATAAGTAAGCTCTTTTATTTAAAGAAAATAATTATCTGTTTATCCTTCTATGCCTATTTATTGTTCTCTCTGTTTTTCTCCATCTCTTCCCTTCTTCAATTTTCTCCTCTTCTGTACCACTGCATCTCTTTCAACTTTAGCTAAGTCTTTCTACTTTCTCTTTCTGTCACCTTTGTCCTCCCCAATATTTTATATAAACATCATTCAATTAGACTGCAAGTCATGGTCCTCTTCCTTCTCATTTTTCCTTCTTTTGTTCCTCTTTCCTTTATACTATTCTCTCATATTTCCTCCATTCCCTTTCATCTAGTATTCATTGCACTTCTAATTATCCGCTTTGTCAGTAGTATTTACTCATCATTTTGATGAATACAAGCATCAGTTTTCCCTATTTCTCTTTACTTGCTCTGGATCTTGTTGACAGCTAGAATGGTACCAAATTTATCAACATACAAATGTCCGCTCCGATCCACAAGCTGGAAGACACAAGTGGGTCCCTGTATACATATATCAGACTCATTATCGAGTATGTAGCGCCAGCATGGAGTACTGTCTGGACACAGTCCAGAGATTCGCTCCGAGAATATTAGGGACGATATTCGATGACCATAGGAGCAAAGCCTTGCCAAAACTAGGAGTAAGAAGAACCGGAAGAGACACGACAAAGATGGGCAAGAAACATAGGCGACTTGATAGGGTAGACAGAAGATGATGTCCTAAAGTATTTTTTTCAATCTGAGGATGGTTAGTGAATGGCAAAGCAGTGGAGGAAGAGCCCATGCACAGTTTTAAGAATGCGTATGACAGATCCCAGGAAGGCGTGAGCAGTGTGTGATTGTTCAAGAGTAATTGAGAGAAGGGGCCAGGAGCTGACACGACCAACAGAGTCATAAATAGATGATTAGATATATGTGAAGCACACACATACACACACACACACACACACACACACACACACACACACACACACACACACACACACACACAAACGAATAAACATGAGGAGTGGAACGAAAGAATCAGTGAAAAATCCCCAGACATCATAGCAGTCACAGAAACAAAACTCGCTGAGACAATAGCAAACACAATCTTCCCAACAGGATATCAGATCCTGAGGAAAGATAGAAGGAGTAGAGGGGGAGGAGGGGTTGCACTGCTCATAAAACACCGATGGGGATTTGAGGAAATGGAAGGCATGGACATGATTGGAGAAAGAGACTACATTGTAGGTACAATTCAGTCCGGAGAACATAAAGTAGTCATTTGAGTGATGTATAACCCACCACAGAACTGCAGGAGGCCAAGAGAGGAGTACGAAGAAAACAACAGGGTGATGGTGGACACACTGGCTGAGGTGGCAAGAAGAGCTCACTCGAGCAGAGCAAAGTTACTGGTAATGGGCGATTTCAACCACAGGGAGATCGACTGGGAAAACCTGGAGCCACATGGGGGTTCCGAAACATGGAGAGCCAAGATGATGGATATGGTACTTGAAAACCTCATGCATAAACATGTCAGGGACACAACCAGAGAGAGAGGGGAGGATGAGCCAGCAAGACTGGATCTTGTGTTCACCCTGAGCAGTTCAGACATTGAGGACATCACTTACGAGAGGCCCCTTGGAGCTAGCGATCACGTGGTTCTGAGTTTTGATTATATTGTAGAGTTACAAGCGGAGAAGGTAACAGGAACTGAAGGGGACAGGCCAAACTATAAAAGGGGGGACTACACAGGTATGAGAAACTTCCTGCAGGAGGTTCAGTGGGACAGAGAAATGGTAGGAAAATCAGTAAACGAGATGATGGAATATGTGGCAACAAAGTGCAAGGAGGCAGAGGAATGTTTTGTTCCCAAGGGAAACAGAAATAATAGGAAGACCAAAACGAGTCCTTGGTTTACCCGAAGGTGTAGAGAGGCAAAACCTAAGTGCAACAGAGAATGGAAAAGGTACAGGAGGCAAAGGACCCAGGAAAACAAGGAGATTAGTAGAAGAGCCAGAAACGAGTATGCACAGATAAGGAGGGAGGCCCAGCGACAGTATGAAAACGACATAGCATCGAAAGTCAAATCTGACCCGAAACTGCTGTATAGCCACATTAGGAGGAAGACAACAGTCTAGGACCAGGTGATAAGGCTGAGGAAAGAAGGTGGTGAGGAGCTCAACACGAGATTTAAGGAAGTATTTACAGTAGAGACAGGAAGGACTCTGGGGGGACAGACCAGATGGGGACACCAGCAAGGAATACACCAACAAGTGTTGGACGACATACATACAGATGAGGAGGAGGTGAAGAAACTGCTAAGGGACATCGATACCTCAAAGGCAATGGGACCGGACAACATCTCCCCGTGGGTCCTTAGAGAGGGAGCAGATATGTTGTGCGTGCCACTTACCACAATCTTCAACACGTTCCTGGAAACTGGGCAACTACCTGAGGTATGGAAGACGGCAAATGTAGTTCCCATTTTTAAAAAAGGAGACAGAAAAGAGGCACTAAACTATAGACCTGTGTCATTGACGTGTATAGTATGCAAAATTATGGAGAAGATTATCAGGGGGAGAGTGGTGGAGCACCTGGAACTTAACAAGAGTATAAATGCCAACCAGCACGGATTCACGGAAGGCAAATCCTGTGTCACGAACCTTCTGGAGTTTTATGATAAA
>NC_091303.1:1322500-1357500 GCF_038502225.1 Cherax quadricarinatus
CAAATAAGGCCGATTATTCTGGATGTAGTCCGTACTTACGGACGGCTGGGTCGTCCGTGAATTATGCACTAGCCTTGTCGTCCGTGACTTATGGACATTTACCAATAAAAAAAAATAATGTTATGAATAAAATATTGCTGGTGGGAGATATATATTGCTACTGCTGTTGTCATAACTCATATTTTTCTCATGAATTATATTCGTGTTTTTCCAGGCCAACATTATTCATATTTTCCCGGCCTCCCGCTTCGCGGGTGAGTTCACCTGCGGCTTCAGTGACCACTCACGAGTCCCTCATCACCCACCCACAACTGAAGGCGTAGGACACACCCTGCTTATGGGGCACGTATGTTTCTCCGTCTTCTAATAACATGTCCATTTTTCCAGTATAATCTACCTTTTCCATAATTACTGTAGCATTTGCTTTGTCTGTTTCCTAAGGTGAAGTTTAGGATCTTTCCTTAATTTATGGTATAACTTAACCAATGTGTAAAGACAATTGTGTTGCTGAGGTCTGAGCTAAGCTGAGCTCAGACCTCTGGAACATAATTGCCCTCAAAGATTTGTTAAGTTATACCATGAATTAAGAAAAGAACCTGGACTTCACCTTACGAAACAGACAAAGCAAATGCTATAGTAATTATGGAGAAGGTAGATTATAGTGGAAAAATGAGCATGTTATTAGAAGACGGAGGAACTGATGTACTTCTTAACGTTAAAAACAACACTAGATCCAGAAACTTAAATATAATTATATGAGGCGGAGATTTACAATCCACTTGTGCTCCTGCTCTATATAAAAACGCAATCACTTCACAGAATTTAGAACTGCATTACGTATTTGTTAATTTAAAAAAATTGAATAAAGCGCAACGATCCTCTCAAGTCTCCACATCGGTAAGAAACATACATCGCAGTCTCACTGTAACTAGCAAAGTGACTCGTATGTTTCTCTGAAATATAGACTAGGGAAAACCTCTCCCAAACAATTTAGATACGTCATCGGATAGTAATGCTTTATGGGGTTGAAACCCACGGAGGCTTTCTCACTGTATACGTCGTCTTACAATCTAGACTTTCGTAGTTCAGACTGGCTTATATTCTTTTGATGACGCTCTGATAACATCCCTATTAATAAAGATAACCACTAGCATATCAAACGTCTTTTTGTAAACATTACCATAATTTCGTATTACATTTCCATCTGCTCTGGAAGCAGGTTTGCATAAATAATTGTTCACGTAATCGCGATGACATCAGTTGTTAGCAGGAGTGGCACGGACTATCATCAACTGAAATACATAATTAAAGAGTGCTGAATTATCCATAAGCCTCATCCTGATGACGGGTGAAGGGAGGAAATCTGCAATATATGGCTGTGAGTCATGCAGACTTTACAAGATCCTTGTCAAGAATGTTTTATCAGGTGAAATTATTGAGTGCATTATGTCATAAATCCCTCTAATATTTTCTCAGATATATATTTTTCTCAAGGTATTTTGTCATTGTATTTTGTCTTTAAATAAAGCATATATAAAATATAGGGGGCGATAAGAGAAAATTTTCAAACAGCTTTAGGGAGAACTTTGAGTTTTCCTGAAGCAAGTTAATTCTTTTCTCTGAGGATGAGGGTCCCCACTCCCAGCACAGTTCCAGAGGTGGTACCTCCCTATATATATATATATATATATATATATATATATATATATATATATATATATATATATATATATATATATATATATATATATATATATATATATCGTTTAGTTTATGCACCTTGAATACCTTTGATTTTAGTCGGACAAATAAAGTATTCAGGTTAATCATGAACTGCTGAAGAAATCAATATAATCGATGTAACTGAGTCAGAAAATTTTCAGAATCACGAGAACTTGCATATTTTCTGTTAAAGCTAAAGGAGAGCGACTCGCAGAAAATTGCTTAAGACTCAAATCACATCTTGGAGGACTGCTGAGTAGTGAATTTGCGGAATGTCCATCATTACAGCCAGATCTGTAATGGTTCATCCTACTAAATTGGCTGTCTCCAAAAAGGAAAGTTTTAAAAGGCGAGACGCATTTGCCAACCACATCATTAAGAAAAAAAACTTCTCACTAACCTTAAAACTTCGCTAGAAAATGGAAGCTTCTCCAGGAATGGCTTAGTGAACGATGAGGAAAGTAATATGGTGATATATTTTATAATATACTTAATAAATACTACCCATAAATAAATAAATGCACAGTCATGAGCTGGCTTTGTGTGGACATAATTCGTGAGTTCAAAATTATATAAAACGAACATTCCGTACTATTAGAAATATTTTATGTCGAAATTAACATATATACATATATATCATTGCTCTTTCCCCTCAGAAAAACTGCTTTTCCTAATATGAATAAAAAACAATGAATTTTAAGTGACGAATACAAATCTTTATGTGACATGTAAATAAATTGGGCATGTAGATTTAGATCAATTAGAAAAGAGCGTTTCTCTAAATTGACAAAATTTATTTTTATTTTTTGCTGTTACTCCCCGAAAATTATCATTTATATCACTTAACTAGTAAATGAATGAATTGCTATGCAAATTTATTAAGACTAGGTCACGTTAAGTTATATGAATCATTCTTAAAGTTATTAATTACCGAGTCACGTAAACTTTACCGCACCATCTCTGAATTCCTCTTCTTCACAGCCTGACTCTTTCGTAGCCAACAAGAGGAGCCACTTTAGTTGGTGTGTTAGGTTTAAAGCCAATTTCATGCACGTCTATCATTAAGGTTGCAGCTCACCTGCACATAAAGAATAATCAATAAAAGCACATATCAGTTTATATACACACTATGAGATACATATCTCTCACTGAAAGGAGAATATGTATTTCTGAAAAGTTTCTGAAAGCAGGACCAATAAAAGTAGTGGCATAACTTTTTGACAAATTTGAGACGAATGATTGCGAATTAGAGGTGAGGTCAGGGGAAACTGGTGAGACATATTACTTTCCTCTGAAAATGCCTTAAAAATTCTGTGAGAGGAAACAGGTCTTTTATATAGTTCAAGTTTCGGAAAAGATACGGTTATTTTCATTATGATTATTATTATTATTATTATTATTTTTATTATTATTATTATTATTATTATTATTATTATTATTATTATTATTAGTAGTAGTAGTAGTAGTAGTAGTAGTAGTAGTAGTAGCAGTAGTAGTAGTAGTAATATTAGTATTATTAGTAGTAGCAGTGGTAGTAGTAGTATATTGTTATTGTTATTATAAGAATTAGAATTTTTGCAATTACCATTATTATCAATACTTTTTCTATATTTTATTTTTCCAACGCCCTCCAGTAGTTGCTCTATAAACATTGGCAAATGAATACACATATTTGCTCAAGGCGCGACACCACCCTTCCCCACACAACTCCTCTCCCCAAGTCCCCACAACTCTCTCCCAACACAACTCTCCCGGTCAAGAGAGAGCAAATCATATTCCTCTCTCCGTCCCCTCTCTTCTTACAATTCCTATGTTCTCTGCTTTCCCTCCCCACTACTCTTCCTCTGTCTTCCTCCCTCCTCAACACTTCTTCTGTCCTTTCACTATCTTCCCATTCCCTCACCCCTCCTCTATATTCCTTTTCCTCGACCATCTTTTATCTTTCTTTTCACTCCGTACTTCCTTCTTTCCATCACTTTCCTTCTTCCTACCACATTCGTTCCCGTACCTCCTCCATTACCTTGAGTCCATTTCCCTATTGCTTACCTTGACTAACACTTCCCTTCTTCTCTTATCATTTCCTTGCCACGTCTGTCTTCTGTCTCTCTCCCACCTACAGCCCACCAACAGCTTCCCTCGACCACAGAGTTGTGTCGTTCACACTTTGATTCAGCGTTTTCCCCGAGGATTCTGTCGCATTTCGTTGCATTTGACTCTGATTCAGTGGCATAGGGGGAGAAGGGCGAGGGGAAGAGGAAGAGGAAAAGACTAGGAGGAGGAGTAAGAGGAGGAGTAGTAGGAGGAGGAGGAGGAGGAAAAGGAGGAGTGGGTAGAAGAAAGATGGAAGCGGACATCAAGAGAGAAGGCAAGTTAAATGGGCCCGTGATGGATCCTGACTTATACTGGTTTTCTGCCCATATTTTTTAGTGTGTGTGTGTGTGTGTGTGTGTGTGTGTGTGTGTGTGTGTGTGTGTGTGTAATGTGTGTGTGTGTGTGTAGTGTGTGTGTGTGTGTGTGTGTGTGTGTGTGTGTGTGTAGTGTATGTGTGTGTGTGTAGTGTATGTGTGTGTGCCCGTGTGAATGTGTGTATGCGTGGTTAACTATTTACGTAACTTACATATTTATAGTTACAAGAGAGAGAGAACTATGCTGATGGTGTCCCTTCTATGTATTTAGTTTGTTGTTATGCTTAATATTTTATGCTTCCGGTGTGTGTGAACATGCGTCCCTGAAAAGGAATATTTCATGAATGAGGGAAGAGGAAGACTGCGTGAATGGGAGAGGTAAAGGGAATGTTATGTAACAGAAGGAATGAAGAGTGAGATTAAATAATGAAAGGAAGAAAGAAGAAGAATATTACGTTAAAGAATGACTAAGATAGACTACATTAAGGACGGAGGGAAGCAGTAAATCACATGAAGAACTGAATGGGAAGATGACATTAAGAAACAGGGAAAGGGGAAGATTACAAGATTACAGCAAGGAAGGATCGGGGAGGAGGATTACGTGAAAGAAGAAGGGAAGAGGAAGGAGAGGAGAGTTAAGGGATGCAGCATCCGGAGAGCTGGATGAATCTCCACGGAGGGGAAAATGTTGAAAGGCATCTTAAGTCGACATAAATGGACGACCTTAAGATGGCTTTTGATACCAAGATGAGCGCAGTTACAAATCCATTTGCTACATTTAAACTTTTTTTTACGCTCACATGGAAGTCATACGGGGGGAACAAGTGAAATAAGAGCATTACCGAGTATGCAAGTAACGTATATTTGACTTTATCATGACTCACTAAGTCGTAATGACACGATTGCAAACAAACCATACCACGGGCGGGGATAGAACCCGCGATCAGAGAGTCTCAAAACTCCAGACCGTCGCGTTAGCCACTGGACCAGCTAGCCACAATAAGATTCGTCCAACTAGGTATATTTCTACACCATAGGAAGGTTAGCATAGGCACCACTGTGACCACAAATGCAAACCATACCCCGGCCGGGATTGAACCCGCGGTTTGTTTGCAATCGTGTCATTACGATTTCGTGAGTCACAAATGCGAGTTTTTACAGACGAATCTCCAGCTAGCGTGGCCGTGACGAACTCTAGCTCAAGTCCCCTCAAAGCCCTTAACAGAGTTTTTACAGACGAATCTCCAGCTAGCGTGGCCGTGACGAACTCTAGCTCAAGTCCCCTCAAAGCCTTTAACAGAGTTCGTCACAGCCATGCTAGCTGGAGATTCGTCTGTAAAAACTTGCATTTGTGGTCACAGTGGTGCCTGTGCTAACCTTCCTATGGTGTAGAAATATACCTAGTTGGACGAATCTTATTGTGGTTAGCTGGTCCAGTGGCTAACGCGACGGTCTGGAGTTTTGAGACTCTGATCGCGGGTTCCATCCCCGCCCGTGGTATGGTTTGACTTTATCAATCCCACATATTGGGCGAAACGTTACCAGTAAAAGTTCTGTATAACTGTTTATGTATTACCTTTCCAAGTGTTTATTAGGGTATCAAGATAGCGTAGAAATGCATAGTGCTGATATGAAGTAATTTAATAAAAGTTGGATACAGTAGCCTGTTGCAGACAGTACTGAAGAAAAGAGACAGGTTAGGAACAAGTTTATTTTTATCTATATCTTGTTTTCAACTTTATTAATATTGGTAAGTAGCAATGAAAGGAGCCTGAACTTGCTTATTGCTTGACTCACAAAATCGTAATGACACGATTGCTTATTGCTGCTACATATTAAAAACTATGATTCTCAAAGACTAGCTATATGGCTCTTAGAGTGCAACTCTCTCACCCATGTGGAAGACTATAAAGATGGAGACATGTGGTAGAACAAAAGCACTTATAACAGAGCAGTTTTTGTCTAGACAACGTTTTTGATCACAGGTAACTTGAAAAAAGGCAAATGGGATGAATATTTTTCCCAGGGATGTTAGTTTTTTCAAGAAAATCGGTTATCTCATGTACAGTATAGGAGAGAGCAGCTTCTCTTGCGCTTAGCGGACAGAGGATCGAGCCTCCACCACTTGCGCTAATTAACCCAAACGAAATTAGCCTAGGAAAGGAATTTTGATAAACTCAGTTTCAGTGCAGGTTGTCTACGTAAACTCCAAATAATATACTACTCTGATAAGGTTGTTAGAGTTTATACTTTAACATAGCGATGATATCTACCCAAATATAGAAGGGGAAAAACGAGAATAAAGGAGATGTCGATAGTTGGTAACTAGCAATCTTGTTGGGCAAAGTAATTGCACATATGTGTGCTGTTAGTTGTTGCCACTTACCGAATTAGAGGGGAGGAAGCTTAATTATATAGGGTGATATGAAAGTGCTTCGGGGCAGATGTAGTCCTGCTCCAACTTCTAAATGGTTAGGAAATTAATCCTTTTCGAAATGTTGGACAGGTATGCTTTCCCTAGTTTAGTGATGCTTTGTTAATAAATTTAATCTACGAATGGACGATTTCAGTTGAAGTGATATTCCCAGAGTGTAGTTGCTATTTACTGCTAGCCTTGTTGAGCAGAATTTGTCTTCCCTCTGTCCGCGAAGTAGAGCTAAGTGTGGTATCTTGACAACATTGGTCTTGTAGATAACAGCAAGGCCACCCACATCCCTGCAGTACTAAAGGATCTGCTGTAATAACAGATGAATTCAGACGAGAGTTTAGTCGTCTTGCTCTGTTCTATCAAGAAATCGTATGTGAGAGGGAATTTGGGGTAGGCAACCCAAGAAAGTGAAGCATATTTTATTAGATTATGTATTGGTGGATAAAAGGTTGATGGGTAGGCTCCAGGATGTACATGTTTATAGAGGGGCAACTGATATATCGGATCATTATTTAGTTGTAGCTACAGTTAGAGTAAGAGGAAGATGGGAAAAGAGGAAGGTGGCAACAAGTAAGAGGGAGGTGAAAGTGTATAAACTAAGGGAGGAGGAAGTTCGGGTGAGATATAAGCGACTATTGGCAGAAAGGTGGGCTAGTGCAAAGATGAGTAGTGGGGGGGGGGGGTTGAAGAGGGTTGGAATAGTTTTAAAAATGCAGTATTAGAATGTGGGGCAGAAGTTTGTGGTTATAGGAGGGTGGGGGCAGGAGGAAAGAGGAGTGATTGGTGGAATGATGAAGTAAAGGGTGTGATAAAAGAGAAAAAGGTAGCTTATGAGAGGTTTTTACACATCAGAAGTGTTATAAGAAGAGCAGAGTATATGGAGAGTAAAAGAAAGGTAAAGAGAGTGGTGAGAGAGTGCAAAAGGAGAGCAGATGATAGAGTGGGAGAGGCACTGTCAAGAAATTTTAATGAAAATAAGAAAAAAATTTGGAGTGAGTTAAACAAGTTAAGAAAGCCTAGGGAAAGTATGGATTTGTCAGTTAAAAACAGAGTAGGGGAGTTAGTAGATGGGGAGATGGAGGTATTAGGTAGATGGCGAGAATATTTTGAGGAACTTTTAAATGTTAAGGAAGAAACAGAGGCAGTAATTTCATGCACTGGTCAGGGAGGTATACCATCTTTTAGGAGTGAAGAAGAGCAGAATGTAAGTGTGGGGGAGGTACGTGAGGCATTACGTAAAATGAAAGGGGGTAAAGCAGCTGAATCCCCAGCATGGCTGGGGATCCAGTTCAATGTAGCTTTGGGAAGTGGTGATGGGTAGCTTTGGGAAGGGGTGATTTTTGATAGTCACCTGCCTTTTCTTTAGCCAGTAGACCTTCTGCAGTGTTCCTCTATTATGTATTTATTTGGTATTTACAAAGGGGATATAACTAAGGTATTGAAGATATCTCTCCAAGGGAGAAACAACGATAATGGATCCAGATAATACAAGTTTAGATTTGGAAAATATATATGAAAGAACTGATCAAGATGTTTTAGATTTAGAAAGGATGATTTAGATTTAGAAAGGATGTAGAAAGGTATTGGTTTGGAAATGGGTTAGTTGATGAGTGGAACAGTCTACCTAGTTGGCTTATTGAGGCTAGGACTTTGGGTAGTTTCAAATTTAGATTGGATAAATACATGAGTGAGAGGGGTTGAATTTGAGTGGGACTTGCATATCAGAGCTTATTTCTTGGGTAACATTGAAAATTGGGTTGGACAAATGTTTTGTTAGTTGGATGAATTGTAAAGGAGCTGCCTGGTATGGGCCAACAGGCCTCCTGCAGTGTTCCTCCTTTCTTATGTTCTTATGTTTTTATATTTAGGGTGTGAGCCAACTCGTAACTCATACAGCCAAGCAGATACGAGATACGTCTAAGGGCTCTTAGCTTCCTGGCCACCTTGTTTGCAAAATTTACTGTGTGGTTTCTTTTCTAGTCAGTTTGGAATCTAATTTCACCACATGGATATCAGTCTCATCCTCGAGTTTCAACACTCCCTAATTCATTCTTACTATTGCTCCAGCATTATCATCATGATGCCTAGAGACCATCATTATGTGTTTTCTCAGAAGCAAATGCAACCTGCCATCGTTTGATGTAGCAACTAACATTTCTTCTCGTGGAAAAGTAAATGTCGAAGTACAGTCGTATGCACGAGATTCTGTTTTAAGGTGAAGAAAGGTAGAAAATAATTACCCATGTTCTAAACACACTTTCCTGTGTACCACTGGCACCTGTTGAATGTCTTGCTGATTACGTTGAAGCTCATCACTAAGAAGGCATAGTGCAGAGCCAGAGAATCGTTGTCCTTGTTGTTTTGCCCAGAGTTTTATTATTTTTTTTTTACACGGGGTTTGTCAAGGTTAAGGATCCCTAACTTTATTGACAAGCTATTTACAGGTTAAGGACTCCTAACTTTATTGGTAAGCTAAGAGCTGTTGCCTGCATCAGTTCATTTGAAAGCATTCTCTTCTCCTTTTCGTCATATTTCCTCTCGCTTCTCTGTTTTGTTAATCTTTTCCTCTGTATACTAATTCCTTTCTTGCTTCTTCTTTTATAGTAGATTCCTTTAGTATCTTCTCTCTTCAGTAATTACTTCTTATCCTTACTCTTATCTACTTGTCTTTTCCTTAGCTTCTCTGCTTTATCGTTTTTCTATTCCTTTCACCTTTCTATTCGCTCCACCTCAATTATTTATTTTTCTTCCACTTCTTTGTCCTTTCACTTCCCCATCCTCTTTCATCATCTTATCTCCTTCTTCACTCATCACATTTTTCCCATATATCTCTATCCATCTTTTCAACTTCTCTCCCTATCTCCCTTACTTTTCCCTTTCTTTTCACCCTCTCACTCCCCGTGCTGTTCTATCCCTTTCCTCACCTATCTTTTGGTCCTCATTTCCACTTTGTTATTATTCCTTTAGAAACATCATCAGTAAATCCTTTTATTTTACATCAAATGTAGATAAATTATTTAGAGACAAATTAAAGAGATGTAAAATGAGACGAGGGGAAGGAAAATGTAGAAAAGAGATATACAACGCAAATGAATTTAATTAAGATTATACATAACGATCAGATAAATGTAATTAATGCAGTGGAAGAAGATTCTCCGAAATTTTAGTAAATTCATTAAATTTTAATGAAACGAAATGAACAAAAGCAAATTAAATAAAGAAATTTATGAGGTAATTTAGCCGTCGCAAGATTCACACACACACACACACACACACACACACACACACACACACACACACACACACACACACACACACACACACACACACACACACACACACACACACACACACATACACACACACACACACACACACACACACACACACACACACACACACACACACACACACACACATACACACACACACACACACACACACACACACACACATACACACACACACACACACACACACACACACACACACACACACACACACACACACACACACACACACATACACACACACACACAAACACACACACACACACACACATACACACACACACACACACACACTCACACACACACACACACACACACACACACACACACACACACACACACACACACACACACACACATACATTAGGACCTGGTCCTCCTGCTCACACCTCCACGACCAGAATTTAAGCATTGGAAAACTATTTCTGATGGAGTTATATTCAGCAGTGGTCGTTTAGCACAGATTTGCGGCTCCTTTTCAAATATTTGTATCGTGCCGTGGCTCAACACCTGTTATTTGTATCGTGCCGTGGCTCAACACCTGTTATTTGTATCGTGCCGTGGCTCAACACCTGTTATTTGTATCGTGCCGTGGCTCAACACCTGTTATTTGTATCGTGCCGTGGCTCAACACCTGTTATTTGTATCGTGCCGTGGCTCAACACCTGTTATTTGTATCGTGCCGTGGCTCAACACCTGTTATTTGTATCGTGCCGTGGCTCAACACCTGTTATTTGTATCGTGCCGTGGCTCAACACCTGTTATTTGTATCGTGCCGTGGCTCAACACCTGTTATTTGTATCGTGCCGTGGCTCAACACCTGTTATTTGTATCGTGCCGTGGCTCAACACCTGTTATTTGTATCGTGCCGTGGCTCAACACCTGTTATTTGTATCGTGCCGTGACTCAACACCTGTTATTTGTATCGTGCCGTGGCTCAACACCTGTTATTTGTATCGTGCCGTGGCTCAACACCTGTTATTTGTATCGTGCCGTGGCTCAACACCTGTTATTTGTATCGTGCCGTGGCTCAACACCTGTTATTTGTATCGTGCCGTGGCTCAACACCTGTTATCCTCAGGCAGCTTCCTATGTTAGTTACATTATGGATTTATATCTACAGTAATTATGAATTTCTTCTCCACTGTCTGGTGATAATTCTGATATATATTTTCTCAAGCATATGCTGTTTTAAATCTTAATATATTTTTATTTATATATAGTTTTATTTATTAGAAATTAGAATATGTAAAGTTTTTTGATTCAAGTACAAATATTATTTTAAATGATTTATATATTGTTTATAAAACTTCCGGATATATAAAGAAAAACCGGTAAAGGTCATGCTATATATATATTTTTTTTTCCAGAAAGCGACGCTTCATCAAATGCCATTATTAATAATCAGAAAATTGTCAGCTAATATATTCAATTACCAGTTAAAATATATTAACAATGTTTATGAGTTGAGCTTTGAATTTCGTACTTTTCACTGTTAACTTCACTGATCTCGTGCGGAAACGAGAAATTAAACAACAGGATTAATTTTTTTTTTAAGATCACTACGTTATATTTACCAAGTAAGTCTTTGGAATTAAATGTCCTTTTGGAACATTTACCTCTACTGATGTATTAGTGATGTCGCATCACACACGTACGCACAAACATGCAAAATAAACTTGGCCTAGAAAATAATAAAATATAAAATGAACATGAAATTCACTGGACAGGAAACCAGAGAAGCGAATGTGTACGTATGTGTGTATTCACCTAATTGTGGTTTCAGGGGTCGAGACTCAGCTCCTGGCCCCGCCTCTTCACTGAACGCTACTAGATCCTTTCCCTCCCTTCTCCATAAGCGTTATCATACCTCTTCTTAAAGCTATGTATGTTTCCTGCCTCCACTACATCACATGCTAGATTATTCCACTTCCTGACTATGACTGAAGAAATACTTCCTAACATCTCTTTGACTCATCTGAGTCTTCATCTTCAAAGTGTGACCTCTTGTTTCTGAGTGCCCTCTTTGGAACATCCTGTCTCTGTCCAAATTGTCTATTCCACGCAGTATTTTGTATGTCGTTATCATGTCTCCTTTAACCCTCCTGTCTTCCAGTGTCGTCAGGCCAATTTTCCTTAACATTTCTTCGTAGGACATCCTCTTAAGCTCTGGAACTAACCTTGTAGCAAACCTTTGCACTTTCTCTAACTTCTTGACGTGCTTGACCCGGTGTGGGTTCCAAACTGGTGCTGCATACTCCAGTATGGGCCTGACGTACACGGTGTACATTATCTTCAACGATTCCTTACTAAGATATCGGAATGCTGTTCTCAGGTTTGCCAGGCGCCCATATGCTGCAGCAGTTATCTGGTTGATTTGTGCTTCCGGAGACATGCTCGGTGTTATACTTACCCCAAGATCTTTCTCCTTGAGCGAGGTTTGCAGTCTTTGGCCACCTAGCCTATACTCTGTCTGCGGTCTTCTTTGCCCTTCCACGATCTTCTTGACTTTGCTTTTGTGTACTCACCTAGTTGTACTCAGCTACTTGTGGTTGCAGGGGTCGAGTCACAGCTCCTGGCCCGCCTCTTCGCTGGCCGCTACTAGGTCACTCTTCCCGCTCTATGAGCCTTATCATACATCTTCTTAAAGCTATGAATGGATCCTGCCTTCACTACATCACTTCCCAGACTGTTTCACTTCCTGACAACTCTTTGACTTAAGAAATACTTCCTAACATCCGTGTGACTCATCTGAGTCTTAAACTTCCAACTGTGACCCCTTGTTGCTGTGTCCCATCTCTGGAACATCCTGTCTCTGTCCACCTTATCGATTCCTCTCAGTATTTTGTATGTCTTTATCATATCTTCCCTATCTCTCCTGTGTACTCACCTATTTGTGGTTGCGGGGGTCGAGTCCTAGCTTCTGTGTGTATGTGTGTGTGTGTGTGTGTGTGTGTGTGTGTGTGTGTGTGTGTGTGTTTGTGTGTGTGTGTGTGTGTGTGTGTGTGTGTGTGTGTGTGTGTGTGTGTGTGTGTGTGTGTGTGTGTGTGTGTGTGTGTGTGTGTGTGTGTGTTTGTGTGTGTGTGTGTGTGTGTGTGTGTGTGTGTATGTGTGTGTGTGTGTGTGTGTTTCTGTGAGTGTGTGTCTGTGTCTGTGTTGCGAGTGTTAGGTGTGGCAGGAGTGGCAGGCTTGTGGCAGGTTTGTGGCAGGTTTGTGGCAGGTTTGTGGCAGGTTTGTGTCAGGTTTGTGGCATGTTTGTGGCAGGTTTGTGGCAGGTTTGTGTCAGGTTTGTGGCAGGTTTGTGGCAGGTTTGTGGCAGGTTTGACGTTGCTGTGCCTAGCAGTGCGGAAAGATTTTTATACAGCAAATAACTGTACATCTGTAGAGATAGAGAAGTGAAAAAAATGAAAATCCATTTATTATTTCTGTCTGCGCTTGTTCTCTTTCTTTTTTTCTGCCTTCGTCTCTCTTTCTACTAAACTTTTCATACATCTCTTCAGATATTCTGCTGAGTATCTCCTCTGAAAGATAATCTTGACCGTCTCCTCCTCAAAGAAATTTTACAGGACGGTCTCTTTGGGAAAGAAATTCTCCCTACTGTCTCCTCTTCCCTTTTCAGAAGAGACCAGCCTTCTCGTGGTCCTCCTCTTCCTTCTCCATAGAGTAATTCTCTCGTCCGACCGTCTCCTCCAAGATATTCTTCGCACCACCTCCTCCAGTGAGAGATTCTCCCGACCGTTCCCTCCTGGGAGAGATTGAGAGAGAGATGCTGAGTCAATTAGACATCTCAGCAACTCAGTTTCCGCTAACCAATCAGAGCTTCTCGTCATCTTCCTGCGGCCAATTAGAACTCTTCAGCATTTTCTATTGGATTATTAATGATGGTTTTCGTTTTTCCTTCTTCACCTTCAAAACAAGTCGTCTTCTTAATTAACTGGTTAATAATTAATTTGTAGGATGATTGTAGTCTGATTAAAAGATAATTCATGATGTGAACAAGGAAGTGGAAATTAGGAATTCTGGTACATATTTACTAGAAGACTGAAATTCCAAGATAATGTTCCATGACATAGCTTCACGTAGGTTTGAAATTGTTAGAATAAAAATTTTATGCGAATTCTCCTGCACTTTTTTTTTGTTTTTTCTAAATTGATTGTTATATTATTGATCTTTTATTATTATTTATATTAGCACATTGGCTAGTTGTGTTTAAAGCCTATCGTCTACACTACTATCATTTAGACGGCATGTAATATTATCATCAGACAATATTACTTTCAATCCTAAAATAGGGATTAAAAGCTTAATATATGTACGCAGAGAGAAATACACCTCTCAGTGTGTATATCCTGCCATTAGTTCAGTATTGTTATTTTCTAATATATTTTAATAATTATAATATTATTATTATTATTATTATTATTATTATTATTATTATTATTATTATTATTATTATTATTAATTTTATTATTATTATTATTATTATTATTATTATTATTATTATTATTATTATTATTATTATTATATAATAATAACTGGTATTTATTATTTATTAAATTTATTTAATCTAATTTATTATTTAAATTTCTATATCTATTGTATGTATTATTTCTATATCTATTGTATGCATTGTCATCCTTAGAATCTCTAAGGATGACAAATGAGCAGGAAGGGGAATGGGTCTGCACCGGAAAACCAAATATGAAAACAACCGAAGGAAATAAAAGAAAGGAATGACTTCCTTCACTCTCCCTGAAGCTCCAGACCACGACACGAGGTGGACTGACTTCTGACGCTTGGCACCACAACCCAGGATAGTCCAAGGACATACTAGCACCACCATCCAGGGTGGCCTGACCTCCAACCTTTAGTATTGTGATCTGACCTCTGATCCCTGGCAGAAGGACATGTTAGCACCACCACTCACAGTGATATGTTCACTGATCCCCGGCACAAGGATACATAAACTCGGATGTGTTCATTTACATAAACTGATTTTCGGTGCACTCATACCATTAAGAGCCTCATTTTAAATCCTCCTGAAAAACTAAACGATTCGCTGCAATTTTTAGGCCTTGCCTCGTCAAAAATTTACTAATTGGTTTAAGAGCTATTTTTTTTTTTTTTTTTTGCGTGTGTGCTTGCTGAATGATTTGAATAATTTCCTTCATATTCTCCTATTACAGTCCAGTAAGTAAAAATAAAATTTATTGTTCACAATGGGTGTCGATGGACAGCACATGACAAGAAAACATAAAACAAAAAGATGATCACTATTTTTAATTCAACTAACACTACATTTTGTGTAAATGTGCAACATCCATAACATCCGTATCATAAATGTTATAATATCTGCTGTCTAAGTGCCATGTTTTTCCAACAACTGAACTGTCGGATTACGTTCTTTATTAATCATTTAAGTTGGAATTGATTCATACATACATAATCAGCGTCAAGAAGAGGAACAATCATTCTGCTGAGACTGGACATAAAACAATAAGAAACTAGGTGGTTACAGCATTACCTGGGCTGCTTCTTTGTTGCTGATGTTAAGAAAAATGAAATGAAACACTGAATATATAACAAAAGATGGTAGAACTTGTAAAAGACAAGTCGGGAAAATGTCTTCTCGAACAGTTTCATGTGGACAGATAACATTTTTCTATTCTGTAAGTGTGTATAAGATTTCCTGTGTTATCATCTAACTGTAGCACCCGATTATCAGGAGGACTTCCTCTTAAGATAACTTTCTCGTATTCTCGGGAAGACTTTCATGTATTCCCAGGAGGATGTTATGTGTATTCTCAAGAGATATTTCTCGTATTCTCTGGAATATTTTCTTGCATTCTCACGACTAATTTCTCATTTTTTTAATCTCTCGTCGTTATTAACAGCTTATTTATTATACCTCGCTGAAAGAAAGAAGCTTTGTCTGTCCCTCCAAGTACATTTTTTTTTTTGTCTGCTGAGTGTCTTCCTGCTTGTCTTTTGTGCTTGAGTCTGTTTATCTTTCAGTACCGTACACTGAGTCGTTTTCTTGCTATATTGAAGTGGGTTTTTATAACTGACAGTGATCTGCAACTGTCACCGTTGTGGTGAGCGTTACCTTCAACCTGAAGAGTATTCTAGGCTTGCAGGAAAGTGGAGACAATGAGGGATCAGACAGGGTTCTTACAGTAAAGGCAGCAAGAAATGCCACGAGGAAGCGTTTTAAGGTACCATTTTGAAAGATGGTAAAAAGACGTGATTTGTATTAGTGTAACGGTGAGTTAGTGAAGCCAGAAGAAGTCGGAGAGAATGAAAGGTAAAGAATAGAGGATTGGTAAAATGCAGCAAAGAAAAGGAGAGGTAGGTGGATAGCCTGAGTGTGATGCCTAGCCTGGAAGGAAAAGGGGAGAAGCAGGAGAGGGGACGGCAGGAGTGGGAAAGATAGATGGACATGATGGAGGGGGAGCTGTGATGGAGCGGACAGGAGGCTGAGGCAAGCTGCAGTT
Source organism: Cherax quadricarinatus (assembly GCF_038502225.1). NCBI lineage: Eukaryota > Metazoa > Arthropoda > Malacostraca > Decapoda > Parastacidae > Cherax > Cherax quadricarinatus. Next base: position 1,338,840 of record NC_091303.1, read on the forward strand.
TGTGCAATGTGAATATTTTTTTTATTTTACAATACTAACTTACAGCTGGTATGGTCCTGATCACAGTCTCTGGTGTGGTCTTAATGACCATGTCTGGACTTGCCAACCAGGTTTTACTTAGTCATTAAAACTGGATGTGTTGTGGTTTCGTTGTTCAGGACTCGCTTGATAACTAAGATTGGGGTTGCATCTCAAGGCTGTATAATATCTCTGTCTTAATCTTTAGATGCTTATAATATATCAAATTATACACAAAAATACTTTTTTAATATCTGCTTTTGACATAACACTACCTTCAAATAAATTGTTAAGATTCGCAGGCAGTAAAAGAAATGTTCTCAAAATCTTACATGGAAACGAAGAAGCGGAAGAGTCAAAATATCGGGGTGAACTGCTGGAGATATTTCTGTCCTGATGGGCACACGTAATTAAAGAAATCCCGACTTTTACAGCGAATGACATCCGGTATTTCTAAATTCTGTCTTCGCTGATTTATCCAAAAACCTTAAATTAATGTTTTCTTCTGTTTTAGTTTCGAAAATTTGTGAAATTACACTGGAATAGAGCAGTAGGCTGGAGGTCACATGTGCTAAATAAATATTTCTAAGACCTTCAATCTCAGAAAAGGATATTGTACACGAGGTGATGGTAGAGGCATCAAGGATTGTATATGACAGCAGTGAAAAGTATTCTCAGCATGTGCCTCATGGGACCTTGAAATAGCATACGATTGGTCTCACCAGAATAAGTTATTTATGGATGTGCTGTGTGCAGCTGTCACAGAGGGGAGGGGACAGGCAGCCGATAAGGAATGTATATATTGGGTGCAGAGGGTGAGAAGCAGAATAACACATTGGATGTCAGCTCCTGGATGGACGGACAAGAGCGTAGGAGCGAGACATTGATGTTACTTATCACCTGTGATGTTTAAACTGTATGAAGTGAATGAAAAATTATTTTAGCCACCTTGTTGAAGGCTGTGAAGATGAAGGAATACGAAGTCGTTCAAGACGTATTCAAAAATAAGTACAGAATGAAAATTAAATACCAGATTCACCAAAATTATGAGAGTAAATAAATTATGTGGTAAAATTGCGGATTTTAATATTATATTAAGCATTAGGCCAGCTGAGTAAGTAAAACAGGCCCAGCAGTCGGGCACTGTAATTAGATAGTTCGCTGGCTGGCAACTAGGCAATTAGACTAAAGCGCATTGGGACTCATTATAAAAAAATATATAAAAAAAGAACTTAATTTATCTTAAAATGTAGTGTACATATGACTGGTGCATGAAGAAAATTAGTTGTGAGAGAATGAGAGAGAAAAATAAATACCATAGTGCTCGAAATGGAAAATATTTCTAAAATTTTCTCCATGATTTCATAAACTTTAAGAATTACAGTGTTACTTCGTGAAATGACAGGTAATGAATGCTGAACTGTTTGGGAATTAATTTCAAGAGGTAGAATTGCAGTCAAGTCGATAAATAAACTTAATGACACAAAATATGAGAAGAACAAAAACAAGACATAAAAAGCTATACCATAAAATATTTATATAAAGTAATTCCATATATTTGGTAAAGATTTACAAGACTTGGGGTTCCAATCAAGCTGAATGAAGTTTGCTACCTCAAGTGTGACCTTCATAAGAAGGGGTGAACACTGGGGGAGGAGAAGTGATACCATATATGTGGTTCATGTTCTGGCCTGAGGTTGAGTCTCAGGACGACTTTTTATTTATCCTTTTTACATTTTCATATATTATTTTTACAGAATTAGTAATATATGTAATAAATACTGTGTAGTGTGCTACAGCTGTTGATTCAGTTAATATATAATATTAATATACACATAAAAAAACTAAAGTAATAAATTGTACTGACATTTCAATGATCTTTTTTGTAATTATGTTAGAGAAATATAATGAAAATAAGTAAATTAAACATATGTACATTATATATGCGTGTGAAAACTCGAGGCTAATTGCTGAGCACAAGTTTTCCGAGTCCGTATTGAGCCGAACCTTTGAAAGAAGCTATGAGGAAACTAGGCTTTTCAATATGACTGAATAAAATTATGTGCAGACACACAGTGGCACCAAATATTAATGAAACCAACAGCCCTTCAACATCACAATGTCTACGACAGCGTTTCTTACACTGATCCATAATAAAAGTCAAATCGTCTGTGTTACGTTTCACTTTCAGCATTTAACTAGTCTCTCCTCGTTTTACTTCACATAATTGAAGTGCAGTATATCCTATTCTGTTCTAGCTTTTTTTTTTTTTTAATCTTTCTACATCTCACTGTATTGGAAAGCGATATTCCACTGACGGGTAAAAATCAGCATTAAGTTATTCCCCTGACACGGTCAGCGCCCTCTGCTATACTTCATACTTGACACTTTGGCCATTGTGTCTCTAACAACGAGTGCACACACACACACGCACACACAAACACACACACACACACACACACACACACACACACACACACACACACACACACACACACACACACACACACACACACACACACACACACACACACACACCACAGCTACAGTACTAGAACAGAAGTTGAAGGTTTGGTACACAAATGCAGATGGATTAACGAATAAATATGAGGAATGGCAAGAAAGAATCAATGAGAAGTCCCCAGACATCATAGCAGTTACAGAAACAAAACTCACGGAGACAATAACAGATGCAATCTTCACACCAGGATACCAGATCATGAGGAAAGATAGAAGGGGCAGAGGGGGAGGAGGGGTTGCTCTGCTCGTAAAAAACCGATGGAAATTCGAGAAAATGGGAGGCATAGACGAGACAGGAGAAAGGGACTACATATTAGGTACACTTCAGTTTGGGGAGCACAAGGTGGTCATTGCAGTGATGTATAATCCCCTGCAACCACAATTAGGTGAGTACAATTAGGTGAGTAGACACACACACACACACACACACACACACACACACACACACACACACACATATATATATATATATATATATATATATATATATATATATATATATATATATATATATATATATATATATATATATATATATATATATATATATATATATATATATATATATATATATATATATATATATACATATATATATATATATATGTCGTGCCGAATAGGCAAAACTTGCGATCTTGGCTTAAATAGCAACGCTCATCTTGCCATATAAGAAAAGTGAAAATTTGTGTATGCAGTAATTTCCATAAAATCATTCTGAACCTAACGAAAAAATTATATTTGATTGTGTTTGTTTAGTACTAAATTACTATAAACATATTTAAAATATATTAAGTTGGGTTAGGCTAAAATAAATTGCTCTTGTTATAATAAGGTTAGGTAAGTTTCCTAAGATTCTTTTGGTGCAAAATTAAAAATTTTTACATCAACATTAATGAAAAAAATATATCTTTAAACGTATAAGAAAATTTTTTTAGAAAGGAATTAGTTTTAAATGAGTTCTTGCTAATTGACCAGTTATACATATTCGGCACGACATTATATATATATATATATATATATATATATATATATATATATATATATATATATATATATATATATATATATATATATATATATATATATATATATTGCCCAGAGGGCTGAAGAAGGGTTGTTGAGGTGGTTCGGACATGTAGAGAGAATGGAGCGAAACAGAATGACTTCAAGAGTGTATCAGTCTGTAGTGGAAGGAAGGCGGGGTAGGGGTCGGCCTAGGAAAGGTTGGAGGGAGGGGGTAAAGGAGGTTTTTTGTGCGAGGGGTTTGGATTTCCAGCGGGCACGCGTGAGCGTGTTTGATAGGAGTGAATGGAGACAAATGATTTTTAATACTTGACGTGCTGTTGGAGTGTGAGCAAAGTAACATTTATGAAGGGATTCAGGGAAACCGGCAGGCCGGACTTGAGTCCTGGAGATGGGAAGTACAGTGCCTGCACTCTGAAGGAGGGGTGTTAATATTGCAGTTTAAAAATTGAAGTGTAAAACACCCTTCTGGCAAGACAGTGATGGAGTGAATGATGGTGAAAGTTTTTCTTTTTCGGGCCACCCTGCCTTGGTGGGAATCGGCCAGTGTGCTAATAATATATATATATATATATATATATATATATATATATATATATATATATATATATATATATATATATATGAGAGGAATTCGAAAGAGCAGGCGAAATATACACAAACACTGATCTCTGGCAGAAGGAGACTCGAACCTATGAACCTTGGAACAAGGTACGCATTGCTATACCATTCTCACCACACTGGACAATACCTTGGCGCGTAGCACAAAGCTAGACGGTGATACAATGCAGCCAGCTTTCAGGGAGAAGGCTTACAGCTTTTCATCTCATCCCCTGCATGCCTGGACCAACTAGAGATTTTTTGGCGAATTCCTTGCTTTGTTAAAAAAACTCTAGTTGGTCGATGCATGCAGGGGATGAGGTGAAAAGCTGTAAGCCTTCTACCTGAAAGCTGGCTGCCTTGGATCAACGTCTAGCATTGTGCTAGGCGCCAAGGTATTGTCCAGTGTGGTGAGAATGGTATAGCACTGCGTACCTTGTTCCAAGGTTCGTAGGTTCGAGTCTCCTTCGGCCAGATATATATATATATATATATATATATATATATATATATATATATATATATATATATATATATGTCGTGCCGAATAGGCAGAACTTGCGATCTTGGCTTAAATAGCAACGTTCATCTTGCCATATAGGACAAGTGAAAATTTGTGTATACAATAATTTCACCAAAATCATTCTGAACCTAACGAAAAAAATATATTTGATTGTGTTTGTTTAGTACTAAATTATTGTAAACGTATTTAAAATATATTTAATTGGGTTAGGCTAAAATAAATTGCTCTTGTTATAATAAGGTTAGGTAAGTTTTCTAAGATTCTTTTGGTGCAAAATTAAAAAATTTTGCATTAACATTAATGAAAAAAATATATCTTTAAACGTATAAAAGAAAATTTCAGAAAGGACTTAATTTTAAATGAGTTCTTGCTAATTGACCAGTTTTACATATTCGGCACGACATATATATAATATATATATATATATAATATATATAATATATATATATATATATAATATATATAATATATATATATATATATAATATATATAATATATATATATATATATATGGTGGTTAACGCTCTCGCTTCACACCGCGAGGGCCTGGGTTCGATTCCCAGCCAGAGTAGAAACATTGGACGTGTTTCTTTCCACCTGTTGTCTATGTTCCCCATCAGTAAAATGGGTACCTGGGTGTTAGTCGACTGGTGTGGGTCGCATCCTGAGACACTGACCTAAGGAGGCCTGGTCACAGACCGGGCCGCGGGGGCGTTGACCCCCGGAACTCTCTCCAGATAAACTCCAGACTCCAGATATATATATATATATATATATATATATATATATATATATATATATATATATATATATATATAAATACGTGAATAAGCACCTCAGTTTTTGTATAAAAATATTCACCATTTTTCTCTAGATATTAGAATAAGGAAAGGCCGAATTCACTTTTTTTTCCCCTAAACGTCAACTATTATAAAAGTTAGTTTCTATCTTTTTGATGTTGTATTAATTCAATTATAAATCATATCTATATTGGAAAACGCGTACCACTGGACAGTGGGACAATAAAAATATGGAAATCAAATAAACAGCATTCAGTATTTTTCTTTGTATCCCTTAGTGTCAATCTCCATCATATGGAAGACATATATTCCACGCGTCAAAAGCAGAAATATGCAAAGAATGATTTGCTTAAAATGTACACTTTACCGTAAGCAGCCATGTAATTTAAAAAAAAAAATTTAGTACCTTTTCCACTCGGCCAGATCCCAGCTGGTATCTGGCTGAATGGAAAAGATATTAAGTATTTTGATTCAGAGTGTGTGGTTCGAATCCTGCTCTGGACTGAGAAATAATATATACATATCACCAAATTTTCCAACGTGTGCCTGGCTGGCAGTGTCCCAGAGGCCATCAGACCCCTCTTCTTTGGTGCCTCATTGTGTGCCCTCCGGGAATAGGATGGCGGAATCAGGCCCATTGCAGTGGACAACACCCTTCGGCGCCTAGTCGCCAAGGCTGAAGTCAAGAGGCTTCTGCAATGCTGAAATCAACTCAGCTCGGTTTTGGCGTTCAACAGGGCTGTGAAGCAGCTGCCCATGCAGCACGAGTATATATCAACAACATGTCCGATGAAAAAGCCTTGGCCAAATTGGACTCAGTCAGAAGGGATGCTGCTCTCCAAGCAATTTATAGAAACTTCCCTTCCCTTTATCCCTTCATAGAATCGTGTTATAGTGTGATTTCCAAACTATTGTTTGGGGATCATGAAATTGACTCATGTGAGGGCGTGCAACAGGGGAACCCTCTCGCCCCCTATCTATTCTGTTTGGTCATCAAGGAAGTCACAGAAGCACTCTCCAGTGAGCTCAATATCTGGTTCGTGGATGATGGTACCCTAGCTGGCACAACAGAATCTCTCCTAGAGGACATCAGTAAAATTAAAGACATGGGAGAAAGCCTGGGCCTATCTTTAAACCCCACCAAATGTGGAATAGTTTCCACCAATCGACAGATGATCCAGAATATTAGTGCCGTTTTACCAGGAGCACGAGCCATTGATCCAGCCAATAGCACTCTCCTTGGTGCTCCTCTTAGGTCCAATGCCATCGATCTGATCCTAGAAAAAAAAAGTCTCAGACCTACGGACGATGGAAAGCAGGATGAAAGACACTGACACACATGATTCCTTCTACCTACTCTCCAGGTGCCTGTCAATCCCAAAACTTACCTACTTTCTGAGATGCTCCCCAGCCTTCAGCAGTCCAAAACTCAAGGAATATGACTCTCTCCTTAAGACCATGCTAGAGAGTGTATTGAATCCTTCCCTTGAAGATGGACAGTGGTTGTAAGCCTCACTTCCGGTCAGTCTGGGGGAGCTGGGAGTACGCAGATCCTCCCAGATTGCTCTACCAGCTTTCCCATCCTCTTCCATAGCATCAAACGAGTTGATAAGACAAATTCTTCCTGATAACCTCATTGACTCAGCAGGAATACAGGACCCTAGCTATGCCAGTGCAATCACTGAATGGGAGACTCTTGCTGCTCCAGCACCAAACCCTAGTGCAGCACTGGCTTACAGTCAAGCTGGGATGGCCTGATCGCTGAAAAGGTGCTTGTCAACAGGCTCAGGGCTGCAACATCAGATAGGGAGACTGCCCGTCTCCAGGCTGTGAGCTCACATCACTCCGGGGACTTCCTCCAAACAGTTCCCATATCGGCAATGGGAACGCGACTCGACCCTAAGACCCTCCGTATTGCAGTGGCTCTAAGCCTTGCTGCCCCAATTCACACAGAATATAAGTGTATTTGCGGCGAAGCACAAGCGGATCAATACGGTCTACATGGTCTTAACTGTTCAAAACCAAGGGCTGGCATGCAAGACACAATGAGGTCAACGACATTATAAAGAGAACCCTTGCTACAGTTGGATGCCCAGCCGAGAGGGAGCCCCGATCACTAGCAGCCAACAATACGCACAACCCAGCAAACTGCCCCGACGGGATCACCATCTATCCTTGGAAGAATGGCAAGCTCTTAGCATGGGACTATACCTGTGTGTCTACACTGGCTGACACCTATATCCATCACAGTGTCGGGCGACAGGGAGGAGCTGCTGACCACAGGGAGGAGTACAAGTCAGCAAGTACAGGGACATAAGCCAACAGTATCAATTTGTCCAAGTGGGATCAGAGACCTTGGGATCATGGGGAAAAAATGCCACACGTCTCCATAAAGAATTGGGTTCCAGACTCATCGACACCACCAGGGACCCAAGAGCAGCCATTTTCATGTTTCAGCGCCTCAGCGTGGCCATCCAGAGGGGAAATGCTTGCTGCATACTTGGCTCGCGTCCAGCTTCGGAGGAGCTGGAGGAAATTCATGATTTTTAATACATTGTACCATTGTATTCATGTTTGTATTTTCTGTAAATATATTCTGTTTATTAATAAATGTTCACATAGAATATAAAATATAGGGGGTGGTAGGAAAAGAAATATATATATATATATATATATATATATATATATATATATATATATATATATATATATATATATATATATATATATAATATGAGTCTACTGTTTACCTCTAGACCTTGTACAAGAAAGGGATTCAGTAGCAGATTGAAATCTTGAGGATTTTGTTTCTCAGAAACATTAGTTTTACATCACATTAGCCAGTGTGCTAATGCTATGTGTTCTCAGCATTTCATAAACACATAGTACTGACCATGTGCTAATGCTATGTGTTCTCAGCATTATATATAGATGTTTGTATTGAGGTCAATGTTGTTTAGATTCCAAAGAATTCTATAATCATTTAATCAAAACACATTTGCGCATAATTATAAAGGCATGTGTGAATTCATGTATTTTCACTCTCCTTCTTCTCGGAGGAGTCGTTTCTCAGCTTCTGGTCCTTCCTCGTAGCTTGCTATTAGTGGTATTTACTCCCTCCTAACCTCATGGGATCTGCCATAATTATTCTTAAAACTATGTACGTAGCCTACTTTCACTACTTTTTCGTTCAGACAATTTCCTTTCTGATCAGCCACGATGATGAAATACTTACTGATAACTTTGTAATATACTGTCATTTTCAAACAGTCCCATAGTTTACCCGTTTACTACGTCTAAGACGGTGTTTCCGTGATCATCGTGTCATGATCTCCGAATATTTTGTTTGTGGTAATCATATCTTCCCTTTGTCTTCTAACTTCTAATGTAGTCAGGTTTGGGTCCCTTAGTTTTTCTTCGTAGGTTATTTACTTACCTCCGGGACTAACTTTGCATCAGATGTTTATGCAATTCTACCGTTTATTAATTTTTTTTTTATTATGAGGTGGGTTACATTCCGGCTCTGCTTCCTCCAGGATGGGACTGACATATGTTGTATGTAGAATCAGAAAAGATTTTTTTGTTGTTAAGATTTACGTATTGATGTATGTATGTATGTACGTGTGTGTGTGGGGGGGGGTCGAGTACCAGGTCAGGGGTCTCTTCTGTGTGTATGTGTTTTGAGTGTGAGAGAAAGTACATGGGTGTGTACGTATGACTGTTCACAGTTCGTCGATGTCTAAAACAAAGCTGTAAAAAAATTTAATGCATATCAATACAAGCTCAGATGCATGCTATAATATTCATGAGCTAAGGACAACATATCGAAAAAATGCAATAAAATATTAGTTAAACAGAGTCAAAATATATTAATCTATAAGTTTTATTTTCCTAATGAATGTGACTACAAAGTTTTCCAAAATAAGGATTATAAGATAATTTATCATACGGTGGCATTCAAAAATATTAAAGGCACTACTTTATTGGTGGTTTCTTTCACCTTGGCTACATGACCCGATATTGAAAATCTATGTTTCTGTATTGTGTGCTGAGGAACCAATATATTTATAATCCGGCAGACTGCCAATGTACCGGCACACAACAGCCTAATAAGAAGTAATTGGTCTCAGCTGAGTTGTGAATTAGTCACATATTCATGGGGCATTTTGTCTGCCTTATTTATGGCATAATATGAGCTTACTTTGGCCTACGTGTGCGTTTGTGAATGTCTGTGCGTGTGCGTGCGTGTGTGTGTGTGTGTGTGTGTGTGTGTTTTGTGTATGTGTGTGTGTGTATGTGTGTGTGTGTGTGTGTGTGTGTGTTTGTGTGTGTTTGTACTCACCTAATTGTGGTTGTAGGGGTCGATTCATAGCTCTTGGCACCGCCTCTTCGCTTATTGCTACTACGTCCACTCTCGCCCTGCTCCATGTGCGCGCGCGCGCGCGTGTGTGTGTGTGTGTGTGTGTGTGTGTGTATACTCGCCTAGTTGTACTCACCTAGTTGAGGTTGCAGGGGTCGAGTCCGAGCTCCTGGCCCCGCCTCTTCACTGGTCGCTACTAGGTCACTCCCCCTGAACCGTGAGCTTTATCATACCTCTGCTTAAAGCTATGTATGGATCCTGCCTCCACTACATCGCTTCCCAAACTATTCCACTTCCTGACTACTCTGTGGCTGAAGAAATACTTCCTAACATCCCTGTGATTCATCTGTGTCTTCAACTTCCAACTGTGTCCCCTTGTTAATGTGTCCCATCTCTGGAACATCCTGCCTTTGTCCACCCTGTCAATTCCTCTCAGTATTTTGTATGTCGTTATCGTGTCCCCCCTATCTCTCCTGTCCTCCAGTGTCGTCAGGTTGATTTCCCTTAACCTCTCCTTGTAGTGTGTGTGTGTGTGTGTGTGTGTGTGTGTGTGTGTGTGTGTGTGTGTGTGTGTGTGTGTGTTAATGAAAGTACATTTTAATAAATGTCATTATATAATATTCATGTCTATACTAAGAAATATTTCATCTTCTCTGAAGGACCTCTCTCTCCCCATTTCCCCAGTCTCCTTCCTGTCACTTTCTCACATACATCTTTCTCACTATTCACTCCCTTCACCTCACACTGTTCTCTTACCCTCACCCTCCCCTCTCTCTCTCTACCCCGAACCCTTGTCCCACTTGTCTCTTTCCTCAGTTCACCTTTTTTTTCCTCTCTCTCTCCCCTCCCTCAGTCTTTAACCTTGGCCAATATCCCGTCCGCGGACCATCGCACCATGGCCACACTCGGCACACCCTTCGACCAGACGTTTTACTCCCCATCCATCAAGGTCTACGTGCCCAAGTGGGTTTTGCGGGGCTGGGTCTTTTGCAGTGGGCTTCCCATTGCTGCAGAATAATGGAGCGATGGATGTTGGGCGCATTGACACATGGTGCATTCAAGGTTCAGCCAGGTGATGAGGGCGTCTCCCTCCTGAAGGAATGGAAGACAGTGATCGTGAATGAGCCTTATATTGTAAACGTCCACCTTGATCCACTACGGTAGCCTGGCTGCTACCATAGTGGTTGACTCACCGCTAGCAGAACAGAGGATCGAGTCCTCCACCACTCCTTGCGCTTAATGATCCACTTGGGACTTTCACTTCATGTAAAGTGTGAGCGAGTCACCCACCGGAAGGCGTTAATTTGCTGCCTTAGATAATTTGGTTGTTACAGGTAACAGAAAATTATGATTTATTCTATTCTTAAAGAGTGTGATGAACTCTGAATTTAAGTTAATGGATATTCGGAGAGCATGAGGTGAAGACCAATTTTAACTTAAAGATATAATATTAAATTCTTGCTAGATAATATGCAATGAAATATTAATTCATATATATATTTATATATATATATATATATATATATATATATATATATATATATATATATATATATATATATATATTTATATATATATATATATACATCAATAACAACACTGCGGCTAGCCGAGGACTCTGAGGCTCTGAGGTACCCACAATCCGTATGTACTCGAATTACGGTAAAACACCTAGCTCACCTAGCTGTGCTGGGTGGGTGATTCTTGTAGGATTTGGTGGTGCTGTGGGTTAGAGCGTCATGTGAGTTTCGCTCACCATGATGCGGGCCAAAATAACCTCGTGGTTACAATATACGTATATATATATATATATATATATATATATATATATATATATATATATATATATATATATATATATATATATATATATATATATATATATATATATATATATATATGAAGGAGGGGTGTTAATGTTGCAGTTTAAAAACTGTAGTGTAAAGCACCCTTCTGGCAAGACAGTGATGGAGTGAATGATGGTGAAAGTTTTTCTTTTTCGGGCCACCCTGCCTTGGTGGGAATCGGCCGGTGTGATAATAAAATAAAATATATATATATATACATATATACATATATATATATATATATATATACATATATACATATATATATATACATATATACATATATATATATATATATATATATACATATATACATATATATATATATATATAAATATATTGGCTACCCATAGCGTTACTGATGTCTGGATCTCGTGGTGTGAGTGAAGCATGTACTGGCATCAAGTTCGAGCTCTGGTAAGATAATGTGTGGCAAGAAAAACCTAAAAGCAGTTACACGTTCTCATTCTCTCTCTCTCTCTCTCTCTCTCTCTCTCTCTCTCTCTCTCTCTCTCTCTCTCTCTCTCTCTCTCTCTTTCCCTCCCTCCCTCTCTCGCTCTCTTCCAATTCATAATACTTGGCAATCGAGGGCCGACCCCTAAAATATCTGTCCCAGATTTAGGCGGCTATGCGACCCCTCAAGGCAGTGCTCCTTCAGAGACACGGCGGCCGAGCGTAACGAGGAAGGTGATAATGCCTGTCACAACGAGGGGAATATATGCCACGAGGGGAGGAAATATGACTAGAGGTTAAATGAATCGTCAGGGAGGGTAAGGAGCAGGGGGAGAAAAGGAACGGGGGAAGTCATTAGAGGTCTAGTGGTGAGTCGGAAGGAAAAAGGGAGAAAGGAAGAAGAGACAAAGGGTGGGTGGTGTTTTTCCATGAAGAAATGTATAATTGGACTTAAGAAGGCTTGATCCAAGGATCGGCTGCCACCCCTTCTTGAATGGGGGAGGGAGAAAAATAGGTAAACAACGGAGAGGAGAACTGGGAAAAGGCTAGTGAAAGCGGGTGAAGACTTTAATGGAAAATAAGCAAGGGGAAAAAAAACCTGGCTCAAGTAGGGGGTGAAGAGGTGGGCGGAGTTATTGCAATGAAAATGTGTTGGTCTCGCATGTTAAGGGCAATCTTGCTGAACATTATCCACTCCTCCTCCCCCTCCTCCTCCTCCTCCTTTTCCTCCTCTTTTTCCTCCTCCTCCTCCTCTTCCTATATAACCTGAGCTGCAGCCAGGAAGGAAAGGCAAGAAAGAGTCTTGGGGACTCACTAAAGGAAGGTGTATTTGGAGGGACTGGAAAAGTTGTTTTCCTAAGTAATGTATTTCTCTATAAGTGCAGCACTGAAAGATGAGACTGCGACGTAAAAGAGAATAGCGATAAAGTGATAAGATAAAGTGAAATGGAGAGAGAGAGAGACAGACAGACCGACAGGCAGACAGACAGAGACAGACAGACAGAGAGGTGGCAGTAGCTTTTACAATATACTGTTTGCTAGATAGCAATCTCTTGGTCTTTTCCAGTGGTCTTGTAAATTAGTGGGGGTAAAAATAGACGTTAATTATAAAACCAATTTTCTACATCAATTACACATAGCCAATCACGTCCCTCCTGAAGAATGTAAGTAACTACCATATTACTCAAAGCAATATTGACCTCTGCACAAGAGTAACTCCGAAGCTAATATTGTCAAAGACAGTGTCAATGTCTTTGGCGGCCTTCTTCTCTTGGTCACAGGTGAACGTGAACTGACTACATGTAGTGTGTCTTAACAGGTGGTAAACACGTTCGCATAATTATTGTTCATAGTTTTAATGGTAAAAAATAACTGAAACTTAAGCCAGAATGTTCATAAGTTGGCAATGAATATTTATGTCTATTATATTCTATTATATTTCGAGAGAAATATAACTGAATCAAGTTAGATTAAAAATAGCTTAGAAAATAATATGAATATTGCTTTAGGATTATACAAATTGGATTCATTTATATATAATAAAATTTTTGAAAGAATTTAAGATACATTAGAGAAGTTAAAATCTTAAAGCTTAGAACATAAGAACATAAGAAAGGAGGAACACTGCAGCAGGCCTGTTGGCCCATACTAGGCAGGTCCTTTACAATTCATCCCTCTAACAAAACATTTGCCCAACTCAATTTTCAATGCCACCCAAGAAATAAGCTCTGATGTGAAAGTCCCACTCAAATCCAACCCCTCCCACTCATGTACTTATCCAACCTAAATTTGAAACTACCCAAAGTCCTAGCCTCAATAACCCAACTAGGTAGACTGTTCCACTCATCAACTACCCTATTTCCAAACCAATACTTTCCTATGTCCTTTCTAAATCTAAACTTATCTAATTTAAATCCATTACTGCGGGTTCTCTCTTGGAGAGATATCCTCAAGACCTTATTAATATCCCCTTTATTAATACCTATCTTCCACTTATACACTTCGATCAGGTCTCCCCTCATTCTTCGTCTAACAAGTGAATGTAACTTAAGAGTCTTCAATCTTTCTTCACAAGGAAGATTTCTAATGCTATGTATTAATTTAGTCATCCTACGCTGAATGTTTTCTAACGAATTTATGTCCATTCTGTAATATGGAGACCAGAACTGAGCTGCATAATCTAGGTGAGGCCTTACTAGTGATGTATAAAGCTGCAGTATGACCTCTGGACTTCTGTTGCTTACACTTCTTGATATAAATCCCAGTAATCTATTTGCCTTATTACGTACGCTTAGGCGTTGCTGTCTTGGTTTAAGGTTGCTGCTCACCATAACCCCCAAGTCCTTTTCGCAATCTGTATGGCTAAGTTCTACATCATTTAACTTATAAGTACTAGGGTTATGGGCACTCCCAAGCTTCAGAACCTTGCATTTATCTACATTCAACTGCATCTGCCACTTTTCTGACCAAGAATAGAGTTTGTTTAAATCCTCCTGAAGTTCCATAACATCTACGTTTGAATCAATTATCCTACCTATCTTTGTGTCATCGGCGAATTTGCTCATATCACTAGTAATTCCCTCATCAAGATCATTGATATATATTATAAACAACAACGGGCCCAAGACTGATCCTTGTGGAACGCCACTTGTTACAGATCCCCACTCGGATTTAACCCCATTTATGGACACTCTCTGCTTCCTGTCAGTGAGCCATGACTCGATCCACGAGAGCACTTTTCCCCCAGTGCCATGAGCTGCCACTTTCTTTAACAGTCTATGGTGCGGAACTCTATCAAAAGCCTTACTAAAATCTAAGTAAATAATATCAAATTCTTTATCGTCGTCAACAGCCTCAAAAGCTTTACTGAAGAAAGTTAATAAATTAGTTAGACAAGACCGGCCTCTTGTGAATCCATGCTGAGTATCCTTAATCAAGCTATGCTTATCGAGATGGCTTCTTATAATCTCAGCTATAATTGACTCTAGTAATTTGCCTACAATTGAGGTCAGGCTTATTGGGCGGTAATTTGACGGTAACGACTTGTCCCCTGTTTCAAAAGTAGGAATTACATTAGCCATCTTCCACATATCAGACACTACACCTGTTTGAAGAGATAAATTAAAAATATTAGTTAATGGTTCACAGAGTTCCATTTTGCATTCTTAAGAACCCTTGAAAAAACCTCATCAGGACCCGGCGACTTATTTTGCTTCAGTCTGTCTATCTGCTTCACAACCATTTCACTAGTGACTGTGATGTTACATAATTTATCTTCTTCTAGCCCACTATAAAAATTAATTACTGGAATATTGTTAGTGTCTTCCTGTGTAAAAACTGAGAGAAAATAATTATTTAAAATCGAGCACATTTCATTCTCTTTGTCAGTAAGGTGCCCATAGTTATTTTTAAGGGGACCTATCTTATCTCTAACTTTTGTTCTATAGACCTGGAAAAAACTTTTTGGGTTAGTTTTAGAATCCCTAGCAACTTTAATTTCATAGTCCCTTTTAGCTTTTCTTATCCCCTTTTTAATGTCCCTCTTAATGTCAATATACTGATTTATAAGAAGACCCTCGCCTCTTTTGATACGCCTGTAAATTCCTTTCTTATGCCCTAGTAGATATTTGAGCCTATTATTCATCCATTTTGGGTCATTTCTATTTGATCTAATTTCTTTATATGGGATAAACGTTCTTTGAGCAGCATGTATAGTGTTCAGAAAACTGTCATATTGATAGCTCTCTTCGTTACCCCAGTCAACAGATGATAAGTGTTCTCTATGCCCATCGTAATCTGCTAAGCGAAAATCTGGGACTGTTACTGAGTTATCGCTACTATCGTACTTCCATTCAATGCTAAATGTAATTGATTTGTGGTCGCTAGCACCCAGTTCTTCTGAAACTTCTAAATTATTAACAAGGGATTCATTGTTTGCCATAACTAAGTCAAGCAGGTTATTTCCCCTTGTAGGTTCTGTCACAAACTGCTTCAAAAAACAATCCTGAACTACTTCTAAGAAGTCGTATGATTCTAAATTCCCAGTCAAGAAATTCCAATCAATATGACTAAAGTTAAAGTCTCCTAGAATTACTACATTATCGTGCCTTGTGGCCTTAACAATTTCCTCCCATAGTAGTCTCCCTTGGTCCCTATCTAAGTTTGAGGGACGGTATATCATTCCTAAAATCAGTTTTTCATGCCTCTCTGAAAATTCTATCCAAACAGACTCTGTATGTGTTACTTCAGACTTAATACCCGTTTTTATGCAACAGTTCAAGCGATCTCGGGCATACAATGCCACCCCACCCCCCTTCCCGATACTTCTATCTACTTGGAACAATTTAAAACCTTGAATATGACATTCCGCAGGCATGTCCCGACTTTTTGAATTAAATCACGTCTCAGTTAAGGCAAATACATCAATGTTACCTGCACTAGCAACTAATCTCAACTCGTCTATCTTATTCCTAGCACTACGGCAATTAGCATAATAAACATTGAAAGACTCTCCTTTCTCTTTACCCTTCCTGCTCATTTCTGTTTTTCTACTAAACCTATTACTGTCCTTATCACCCAAAGTCCCTGGCTTTTCAATATCTACCTCATTCTGCTTATTACTAGTTCCCCTAGAACTCGTAATATTACTACACTGGGACTTCACTGTTTTCCTGCCAAAACCCATACCACTAACTATTCCTAGTTTAAAGTCCTAACTGCTCCCTCCACTGCAGTTGCCAGTGCTACCACCCCAGACCTAGATAAGTGAACCCCATCCCTGGCATACATGTCATCTCTGCCATAGAAGAGGTCCCAGTTGTCAATGAATGTTACCGCATTTTCCTTACAGTATTTGTCCCGCCAGCAATTGACACCAATTGCCCTGGACAACCATTCATTTCCAACTCCTCTCCTTGGCAAAATACCACATATGACAGGGTTCCCACCCTTACTCCTAATTATTTCTATTGCTGACCTATACCTGCTAATCAGGTCTTCACTCCTACGTCTGCCAACATCGTTGCCTCCAGCACTGAGACAGATAATAGGATTGCTCCCATTATCTCTCATGATGTCATCCAGACGGCTAACAATATCCTCCATCCCAGCCCCAGGAAAGCAAACTCTCTGTCTCCTACTCCTGTCCTTCAAGCAGAACGCCCTATCCATATACCTAACTTGGCTATCCCCAACAACAACAATATTCTTACCTTCCTTAATGTCTTTCGTCGTGACGTTCCCAGTAGTCGACTCACATTCGTCGGGAATCACTGAGAATGTATTAGATGTGTCCACAACAGTTTCCACGGCAGTCTCTTTCTTCTTCATCGTTTCTACATTTCCATTCGTCTTCTTGATCGTCAGCTTCGTTCCCTGCTGTCCAGCCACTGTCCAGTTTCCCTTCTTGACCTGAGGATTCAAAACAGGAGGACTGCTGCGAATCTTCTTGTTTTTCTCGGTCAGTCGCCGAATTTCCATCTTCGCCATCTTCAGAGCTAAGTACACGTCACCACTGAGCTAAGTACACGTCAAGCTGTGTTTGACAGATCCTTGACTACCTACCTACACCATCATGAAAAGGTCAGGTTTTGTAAGGTAATCTCTAGGTGTAGTCTTGTCCAAATATGCTTTCCTGTTCTTTTATTTTTACAGTTCCTTGATTGAGTGAGAAATTACGAAAGGGCTTGGAATATAGCTATTTTTTCACAGTGGTTTTTCCGCACATTGTAATATCACCTCTTTACAGTAATCTTATTGTATATATATATATATATATATATATATATATATATATATATATATATATATATATATATATATATATATACACTGATCTCTGGCTGAAGGAGACTCGAACCTACGAACCTTAGGACAAGGAACGCAGTGCTTTACCAATCTACCCACACTGGACAATACCTTGGCTTGTAGCTTGCGCTACACGTTTGATCTAAGGCAGCCAGCTTTCAGGGAGAAGGCTTACAGCTTTTCGTTTCATCCCCTGCATGCATCAGCCTTACTAGAGATTTTAACAATGCAAGGAATTCGCGAGAGCAGGCGAAATATACACAAACACTGATCTCTGACTGAATGAGACTCGAACCTACGAACCTTAGGACAAGGTACGCAGTGCTTTACCAATCTACCCACAGAGATCAGTGTTTGTGTATATTTCGCCTGCTCTCGCGAATTCCTTGCATGCATATATATATATATATATATATATATATATATATATATATATATATATATATATATATATATATATATATATATATATATATATATATATATATATGCAATAAGATCACAGTAAACAGGTGATTTCAAAATATGCAAAACAACCACTCTGAAAGAATAGAGAAATTCCAAGCGCTTTCGTGACTACTTACATTATCAAGGATAATGTGAGTAGTCACGAAAGCGCTTGGAATTTCTCTATTCTTTCAGAGTGGTTGTTTTGCATATATATATATATATATATATATATATATATATATATATATATATATATATATA
>NC_091303.1:1360000-1375000 GCF_038502225.1 Cherax quadricarinatus
CATTCCAATTTGTATTTATTATCAAGGTTTATACCATTCCAGTTTGTATTTACCGGGTTCGAGTCTTGGCGGCTTCTAGCTCAACTTTTGAGCCTAATATCCATCTACTTGTTGCTTTCTAGCATATGTTTTTAATGAAGTTGAAATAGCATCTGCAAACCACGAGTTGTTTCATCAGCGGTTCTCAGAGCCCATAGATCACCCATTGCTTAAATCTTTCACCACTCTGACACCATACAAATATTTCCAAACATTGCGTTGCTCATCTGAATGTTTGCTTTCCAGCAGTTGTCACAATCCTCTCGACGATCACTTTCTAGATTGTTGCCTCCGAATGTTTCGCACGACATGAAAGTGTCTCCTCCAACCTGTACTCAGATTCGATAGTTAATTTTTTACTTGATTATTACATGTAGTAACTTCAACGTTCGTATGCCAACCAATAAGCAAAAAAAAAAAATAATAATAATAATAAAAAACACTACGGGCCTTTATTCCAAACATTTTCAACATGTCTGCTTGTGATGTAGCATTTAAAAGTGCGATTTTCAACTTATTTTTTGCTGTTACATTTGCCGTACTTATTCGCCAAAATACATATTTTAAATAAATTATAATCTAGTCAATAAAACCTAGCACAAAGTAAAGTTTCCTGAATAACGTTTGTGGAGCAATTACAAACAAGTACGTGCTTAAAAATCCAATGGTTATATATTGTTGTATGCAGATATTTTGCTTATGTCTGGAGACACCGTTTGTATGTTACGCTTTGACTTGTTCTTTTAATCTATCTTTCATATTACATTCCTCTTAGCTATTATCTTGTGATGTTTCAGATCTTGATATGTTAGAATGCTTCAGAATTTGCTTAGTCAGGTGTGGATTCCATGTGTGTGTGAGTGTGGTTGGAAGTCCTTATGAATGTGTGTTTGTATGTGCGTGCGAGTGTTTGCGAACAGTTGGGAAAAAGTAAATGTAATCACAGCTTCAACAGTGAGGTGCGTGACTACACAACTATAAGTGTAGCAAACACCTCAAAACAAACACAACCTGAGCAAACTCCACACACGCGGTACATCATGACCTATAAGAAGCACATCCTTAGAAGACAGTAGAGGAACATCGCCTTAGGGGCCTACAGGAGTTCGAGAATCCTTGTTTCCTTGTCTGGGATTCTCACTCTACTTATTAGGGACTCCCACTCTCCTAGTGAGAGACTCCCACTCTCCTAGTGAGAGACTCCCACTCTCCTAGTGAGAGACTCTCACTCTCTTAGTGAGAGACTTCCACTCTCCTAGTGAGAGACTCCCACTCTCCTAGTGAGAGACTCTCACTCTCCTAGTGAGAGACTCCCACTCTCCTAGTGAGAGACTCCCACTCTCCTAGTGAGAGACTCCCACTCTCCTAGTGAGAGACTCCCACTCTCCTTGTCAATTCCACTCATTCTCTTTGTCAAGACTCCCAGTTTCCTTGTCAAGGATTTCCACTCTCCTTGTCAAGGGCTTTCAGTTGCCTTATCAAGGACTCCCACTCTCATCAAGGATTTTCAGTTGCCTTATCAAGGACTCTCACTTTCCTTGTCAAGGACTTCCTTTCTTGAAAATAAGTTGACAGTAGTCTGTCTCTACAGAGCATTATCGTTAAATCTTCAGTTTTACGGCTGTTGAAAATAGGGGAATCACTATTAATTACCTTAATGACAGCAGACGGCTACATTCATCGTATTCGCTTCTGCTAACTAACCATTAACAAGTAGAACTTGGTAGGCATCACTTGTCTGATTGGTTCTCCAGATGCAGCAACTTGCCTTGTCTAAATTATTGACAGAACTTGGGTGCTCCGTGTATACCTCTGTACTTCGTTGTCTTGACTGCCTGGTTGGATGGTTCGTTAATTAGGTTTAAAGCTTATCGGCTACGCGAGGGTCATTAAGGCTGCACGTAACCTGTTCACCAACAGTGAAGATTACTTTAATCCTTAAAATAGGCACCGAAGTGAGCTTTTAGCATATACATACACACAGACACACACAGACACACACAGACACAGACACATACACACACACACACACACACACACACACACACACACACACATACACACACACACACACACACACACACACACACACACACACACACACACACATACACACACACACACACACACACACACACACACACACACACACACACACGCACACACACACACACACACACACACACACACACACACACACACACACACACACACACACACACACACACACACGAATCAGAATCAATGAGAAGTCCCCAGACATCATAGCAGTTACAGAAACAAAACTCACAATAACAGATGCAATCTTCCCACCAGGATACCAGATCATGAGGAAAGATAGAAGGGGGAGGTGGGGTTGCTCTGCTCGTAAAAAACAGATGAAAATTCGAGAAAATGGAAGGCATAGATGAAACGGGAGAAAGAGACTACATAGTAGGTACACTTCAGTCTGGGGAACACAAAGTGGTCATTGCAGTGATGTATAATCCACCGCAGAACTGCAGGAGGCCAAGAGAGGAATATGAAGAGAGCAACAGAGCAATGGTGGACACACTTGCTGAGGTGGCAAGAAGAGTTCACTCCAGCAGAGCAAAGTTGCTGGTTATGGGGGATTTCAACCACAGGGAGATTGACTGGGAAAACCTGGAGCCACATGGGGGTCCCCAAACATGGAGAGCCAAGATGTTGGACGTGGTGCTGGAAAACCTCATGCACCAACATGTTAAGGACACTACCAGAGTGAGAGGGGAGGATGAACCAGCAAGATTGGACCTTGTGTTCACCCTGGGCAGTTCAGACATTGAGGACATCACGTATGAGAGTCCCCTAGGAGCTAGCGACCACGTGGTTCTGTGCTTTGAAAATATAGTAGAGCTGCAAGTGGAGAGAATAACAGGAGTTGAATGGGAAAAGCCTGACTATAAAAGAGGGGACTACAAAGGGTTGAGGAACTTCCTTCAGGAGGTCCCGTTGGACACAGAACTGGCAGGAAAGCCAGTAAACGAAATGATGGAATATGTAGCAACAAAATGCAAGGAGGCAGTGGAAAGGTTTATTCCCAAGGGCAACAGAAACAACGGGAAGACCAGAACGAGCCCCTGGTTTACCCGACGGAGTAAGGAGGCAAAAACAAAGAGCAATAGAGAATGGAAAAAGTACAGAAGGCAGAGAACACACGAAAATAGGGAGATCAGTCGCAGAGCCAGAAACGAGTACGCACAGGTAAGGAGGGAGGCCCAGCGACAGTATGAAAATGACATAGCATCGAAAATCAAGACTGACCCGAAACTGTTGTATAGCCACATCAGGAGGAAGACAACAGTCAAAGACCAGGTGATCAGATTAAGGACAGAAGGGGGAGAACTCACAAGAAATGATCAGGAGGTATGTGAGGAGCTAAACAGGAGATTTAAGAAGTTTTTACAGTAGAGACAGGAAGGGCTGTGGGAAGACAGCACAGAAAGGAACATCAAGAGGGAATATACCAACAAGTGTTGGATGACATACGAACAACCGAGGAGGAGGCGATGGGACCGGACAACATCTCCCCATGGGTCCTTAGAGAAGGAGCAGAGATGCTGTGCGTGCCTCTAACCACAATCTTCAACACATCCCTTGAAACTGGGCAACTACCTGAGAAATGGAAGACAGCAAATGAAGTCCCCATATTTAAGAAAGGAAACAAAAACGAGGCGCTAAACTGCAGACCTGTGTCTCTGACATGTATTGTGTGCAAAGTCATGGAGAAGATTACCAGGAGGAGAGTGGCCGAACACCTGGAACGGAACAAGATTATAAATGAAAACCAGCATCGGTTCATGGAAGGCAAATCTTGTATCACAAACCTCCTGGAGTTTTATGACAAGTTAACAGAAGTAAGACACGAGAGAGATGGGTGGGTTGATTGCGTTTTCCTAGACTGCAGGAAGGCCTTTGACACAGTTCCCCACAAGAGATTAGTGCAGAAGCTGGAGGATCAGGCGCATGTAACAGGGAGGGCACCGCAATGGATCAGGGAATATCTGACAGGGAGGCAGCAACGAGTCATGGTACGTGAAGAGGTATCACAGTGGGCGCCTGTGACGAGCGGGGTCCCACAGGGGTCAGTTCTAGGGCCAGTGATATATGCGAACGACATGATGGAAGGAATAGACTCTGAAGTGTCCCTATTCGCAGATGATGTGAAGTTGATGAGAAGAATTAAATCGGATGAGGATGAGGCAGAACTGCAAAGAGACATGGACAGGCTGGACATGTGGTCCAGAAACTGGCTTCTCGAATTCAATCCTGCCAAATGCAAAGTCATGAAGATTGGGGAGGGGCAAAGAAGAACTCAGGTGGACAAAGACTACAGACCTCACTCAGGGAGAAAGACCTCGGGGTGACCATAACACCGAGCACGTCACCGGAGGCACACATCAACCAAATAACTGCTGCAGCATACGAGCGCCTGGCAAACCTGAGAATAGCGTTCCGATACCTTAATAAGGAATCGTTCAAGACACTGTACACTGTGTATGTTAGGCCCATACTGGAGTATGCAGCACCAATCTGGAACCCACACCTGGTCAAGCACGTCAAAAAGTTAGAGAAACTACAAAGGTTTGCAACAAGGCTAGTCCCAGAGCTCAGGGGAATGTCGTACGAGGAATGGTTGAGGGAAATCGGACTGACGACACTGGAGGACAGAAGGGTCAGGGGAGACATGATAACGACATACAAGATACTGCTGAGAATAGACAAGGTGGACAGAGATAGGATGTTCCAGAGAGGGGACACAGAAACAAGGGGTCACAATTGGAAGCTGAAGACTCAGACGAGTCACAGGGACGTTAGGAAGTATTTCTTCAGTCATAGAGTCGTCAGGAAGTGGAATAGCCTAGCAAGTGAAGTAGTGGAGGCAGGAACCTTACATAGTTTTAAGAAGAGGTATGATAAGGCTCAGGAAGCAGAGAGAAAGAGGACCTAGTAGCAATCAGTGAAGAGGTGGGGCCAGGAGCTGAGTCTCGACCCCTGCAACCACAATTAGGTGAGTACAATTAGGTGAGTACACGCACACACACACACACACACATGGGACACAGCAACAAGGGGACACAGTTGGAAGTTGAAGACACAGATGAATCACAGGGATGTTAGGAAGTAGTTCTTCAGCCACAGAGTAGTCAGTAAGTGGAATAGTTTGGGAAGCGATGTAGAGGAGGCAGGATCCATACATAGCTTAAAGCAGAGGTATGATAAAGCTCACGGTTCAGGGAGAGTGACCTAGTAGCGACCAGTGAAGAGGCGGGGCCAGGAGCTAGGACTCGACCCCTGCAACCTCAACTAGGTTAGTACACACACACACTCATATGTATATGTACATATATATATATATATATATATATATATATATATATATATATATTATATATATAATTATATATATATTTTTTATTATTATCACACTGGCCGATTCCCACCAAGGCAGGGTGGCCCGAAAAAGAAAAACTTTCACCATCATTCACTCCATCACTGTCTTGCCAGAAGGGTGCTTTACACTACAGTTTTTAAACTACAACATTAACACCCCTCCTTCAGAGTGCAGGCACTGTACTTCCCATCTCCAGGACTCAAGTCCGGCCTGCCGGTTTCCCTGAACCCCTTCATAAATGTTACTTTGCTCACACTCCAACAGCACGTCAAGTATTAAAAACCATTTGTCTCCATTCACTCCTATCAAACACGCTCACGCATGCCTGCTGGAAGTCCAAGCCCCTCGCACACAAAACCTCCTTTACCCCCTCCCTCCAACCTTTCCTAGGCCGACCCCTACCCCGCCTTCCTTCCACTACAGACTGATACACTCTTGAAGTCATTCTGTTTCGCTCCATTCTCTCTACATGTCCGAACCACCTCAACAACCCTTCCTCAGCCCTCTGGACAACACTTTTGGTAATCCCGCACCTCCTCCTAACTTCCAAACTACGAATTCTCTGCATTATATTCACACCACTCATTGCCCTCAGACATATATATATATATATATATATATATGTGTGTGTGTGTGTGTGTGTGTGTGTGTGTGTGTAAGGAGAGACCAACACATTTAAGTCTCGGTGAATATATTCTTGTCTGTACACAAGCCCTTAACTGGAAAATTTTCCAAATCTTAAATATTTAACTTTCTATTTTTCGTGCTATATTTATGCTTTACATTTTTAAGTTTTCAAGCTGTTTTTCTTTCTCTTTTTCTTCATTTTATGTCGCTTTCATATTATTTTCTTTTCTTGTCTGGTTTTCGTTATATATTTCATCATCTTCCTTTTTCATTTCGGCATCAGTGACTGACTCGGAGGAATCTCATCAATTTCTTTATATCATTCTTCTTATTATCTATTTTTTTCTTATCCCCAACTCTTTTATCTCATACCTTCCTGATGCTGCACCCAATGATATTATATCTCAAGCACAAAATTCCTCTCAGTATTTTGTATGTCGTTATCATGTCCCCCCTATCTCATGTGCAGTCTTGTTGCAAACCTTTGCTACCTTATTAAGATGTCGGAATGCTGTTCTGAAAGATATGTGCGCTTCATATGATTAGTTATACACGTTAATCCCTTCATGTTGCACAGATAACTGTATGTTAAATGGGTATACAGGGTTACATGTACAGGTGTGTGCACATGTTATGTAAATGTAAGTAAGTATCATGAAAATGCAATCCCCCACCCCTCTCTCTCACTGCTGTCACCATCTAGAACTCTAGGTTTGTGACACAGGATTTCCCGTCTCCATTTCTCTCTCTCTCACAAGCACAGGTTATCTTGGGTCTTCACCTCAGTCTCCCTTCACAAGGTTTCTAGCGTAATTTCCTAATGGAGAAGAGGCTGAATAATCGGCAGTGGCCTGGTTTACATGAAGGTGCAGATACCCTGATATTCATTTCTGGCTCTACGTGTGTGTTCTATATTTCTTCCATTCCCTAGCACACTTGGTGCCTCCCTGCACCTTTGGGTGTGTGTTACCCTTGGGTACAAACCTCTCCTCAGCCTCCTTGCATGTGTGTGTGAACCCCGTTCAGGTAGTGTGTGTGTAGTGTGTGTGTTCTCCCTCCACTTGTAGTCTACTGTGTGTGTGTGTGTGTGTGTGTGTGTGTGTGTGTGTGTGTGTGTGTGTGCGTGCGTGTGTGTGTGTGTGTGTGTGTGTGTGTGTGTGTGTGTGTGTGTGTGTGTGTGTGTGTGTGTGTGTGTGTGTGCGTGAGCATGTACTTACCTATATATAGTTGTAGAGGTCCAATCTCTGCTCCTGGGCCTGCTTCTTTGCTAGCCACTAATAGGGTCACCCTGTCTTCGAGAGCCATATCGTAGCTTTTAAACACATGTTTGAATCCTGTTTCTTCCACTCCACTCTCCAGATCGTTCTATTTCCGGACTACTCTAAGGTTGAGGAAGTACTTCCTGAAATCCCTGTGACTCAAAATGGCTGTCAACTTTCAGTTGTGCTCCTGTGTATCTGTATTGCACTGGAGGCCTGGTCGTGGACAGGGCCACAGGGGCGTTGATCCCCGAAATACCCTCCAGGTAGACTCCAGGTAGGTAGACCTCCATTTCTTTAGTAATTCCTTAAAGTCTTCGTAGCTTAGTAGATTCAAGACGAAATACAGGACTTTGCCGATGAAGACTTTAGCTCTTAAATAAATACTCTGTTTTGCTTCTATTATCTTTCATGAACTTTTACAAAATTTTTGGACCTTACTATCATTTTTAGGGAGTTTTTTGATAAGATGCACATTTTTTTTAAATAGTTACATCTCCGCGGTTTAGTTTTTTAATTAAAATTAAATATTTATTTGAACGCCTTCAGCACTTAAAAACAGTATATATTAGTTACGTTTGTAAGTGTAAATAAATTATTCGAGGAACAGTAGTCTCCACAAAAGATCCTCACAAGCTTGCAGAACTCGCCTCTTCTCATGTTGGTAATTATGCAGGAGAGCAGTCAAAAATCTGAGTAGGAACTGCTGTATGAACGTAAATGATAAAAATATAAAACATGGTTTATAACCAAAACAAGGAGTTATTTCTGCATTCTCCTCCTACCTTCACAAATTGCAAGTGCCTCACTATACATCTAAACAAGCGTTCAAGTGTCTCGTATAATCTGGACCACAAGTTGAGCCGGGGTCGTAGTCTACGGCGAAACTTCTTTCCCGTCTTACCATAAGGCTGCAATAGAACACGGTTTGGGCGGGGCGAGTGGAAGGGGGGTTATGAGTTGGAACGAGAAAGGACTGCAGGACGCAGGAAAGGACAGGGGCAAGATGGAGAGAGTAGAGGATGGTCGGGGGAATAAACGATGCAGGGCTAAGTTGATGACGGGACACACCTGTTCCAACATCCTAAGAATGGAGAAGTATTTCCTACCACCCCTGTGATTTCTTATCGGTTTTTAGTATCCTCCTATTTTTTTTTTTTGACCTCGTTCCTTTCGTGTCACTCTTACTGGTTACTATTGCTGTCATGTGGGTTTTCGATACGTGGATGGGTAAAAATACTCACGCAGGCTGGTAGTACGTATAATATATATCGGGAAGTATGGGAAGCGCCAACAGCCGACCTGTCTCTCTCTGCTGCCTAACTACCACTGACTCACAATGTCTACAGGGTGAGGGTGTTCGAAATCCTGCTATGGTCAGCAGCAATATGAATACAGTCAATGATTCACACAGACGGCTGGTAGTGAGTCATCTACTGGTACACTGGTTACTGGTAACTGGTTACTAGGAACTGGTACTACTACTGAGATTGCTATTACCTCTTCTATCTAATAGGTCGTCAGCAAATTCCTTGTTTTTGTTTTATCTATGATGATCAGCGTTATATTCGTTGACAGGTCATTTTTCGTTTCTGATTTGCAGTTACGTCTCTCTCAAATTGTACTCCGTTACAGGTCTTCTCTCCACCTGTGAAGCAATCTTATCACACGCACACACATACATACCAGACTTACCACAGCAACCCTGGGTCTTCTTTTAGGATACCTTCAGCATTTTCCGATCGATTTCTTCTCATTATCTTTCCTTTGTCCTAGTAGAGTGATACACAGACTTTTATCTCTTCCAGTACGTCCTTGGCATAAATACCTAAATAAAAAATATTTAGACTCTATGAATCATTCTTAGAAGCATCACTTATCACTCTTACCCAATCTGTATGTTTTCTTGACTTTCTAGTTTCTTGACATTCTAGTTTGTGAATTATTTTCTAGTGAAAAACCATGTCAAAGGAGCTTATGCAATACAAACTATACACTCAGCCTATCCAGCTTCATTTTGAATAAATTCGGAGTCTCACTCGAGCAAAAATCTAATAATTTTTAAGAATATTTGCCTTCTATAAACCCATTCTGGGCTACTTAAACGACATTTTCTCCTGGTCGCGATCTATTCAAGCAGTTTCTTTCAAATGATCTTCCGCAGCGTCTGTCACTGTATGCAGATCAGTGTTGTAATTTAGTTAGAGCTCATTACCTACCAGTCCCTTCAATACGTATACAGTGTGTCCATACTTACCTAGTTGCGGTTTCAGGAATCGAATCTCTCAATCTGCCTCTCAGTTACTTATAACGCTTGCAATAAATTCTTGGCATCATGGGCCTTATCGTAACTGTTCTTTAAACTGTACAGATAATTTGCCTCTACCACTACGAAAGGAAAAGACTTGGCAGGCGATGCAACACACCCCCAGTGAAAAGTAGAGGCGCCATTAGTACACTAGGAGAAAACACAATAAGTTTCCGGGGCCCAAGACTGCTCAACAGCCTTCCCCCACCCATAAGAGGAATCACCAATAGATCCCTGGTTGTCTTCTTTAGGGAGCTGGACAAAAGAATCCTAAAGTCAGTGCAGGATCAGCCGGGCTGTGGTTCGTACGTTGGACTATGTGCGGCCAGCAGTAACAGTCTCGTTGATCAAGCCCTGATGCACCAGGAGGCCTGGTCATGGACCGGGCGGCGGGGGCGTTGATCCACCGGAATACCCTCCAGGTAGACTCCAGGTAGACCCCTTCATCGATGACTCTTCAACATCCTCCTTTAATGCATAAAGGGAATTAGATACAAAACAGTTCCTGATCAACAGGGTTCTAGTGCATACGTTGAGCTGTTGGCAGCTTGATCGATTAGGCCGGAAGCCAGGAGGCCTGGCCTGGGGCTGGGCGGCGGGGCTGGTGACCCCCTGGAAGCGACTCCGGTAAACTCCAGGTAACCTGTCGGCTAAAGACTTACTTTCTGCCGTATTTGTAATCGATTTGCTTCTTGAGCTTCTAATCATGCCTTGTTGTTCTCAGTCGCTTATCAAACTGTCAATCTCTATCCGTCCTGTCGGTTCCTTGCAAGAAATTCTCCTTTGTTATCATTTTCTCCCTGGTTCTCATATCCACTAGTTTTGTAGAACTTAATAAACTCGTTTTCTTTAATCATTCACCATATTTAGTGTGAAAAATTTTCAGTACTTATACAGAAAATTTTAACCGCTTGGGATTAGGGATTTGAACTACAGTTTATAAAGTTCGCCTCCACAATTTTCTCTTCCTAGTAATGTAACTTTTACTACCCTCGTTCGGTAGCTCCTCCTAACATTTTTCTCATTTTCCAGTTATAACCCATCGTCCCAGCACCATCACCCTGAAACTGCCTGTTTCTCCCCAACTGCTCGATGGCTCGGAATCTCTTTTATGTTGTGATCGTATCTCTTTTGTGCGTGCACGCATTTGTCAGAGTATCTTTGTGTTTGGTTGTGTTCTCAGAGGTAAGATTTAAAAAAGCGAGAGACATTAAAGCGATGCATTTGAGGAGAGACAGAGAGATATACTACTTAGAAAAAGAGATAGAAAAAATGGTAATATACATTTTCGGATAAACACTTTTTGGAAGGCATTAGAGTCAACTAAATGATCTGAACCTTTTTTAGTTTAAACGCTCGTCGATGTTACGACCTGCCTTGATAAACAAGGAAGAGCTGATCTGAAATACACCACTCTGTATAAAGCCATTGATATATCTTCGCATATCTTTTGCTAGTACGCTTTTCTGAAACTAATACGTAAGGAATATGCGACATGTGGAGCATCTGGATATTTTTATTGGAGACGTTTCGCCAGCCAGTGACTTTATCAATACAGATGCTGTACGAGGACAGTAGAAGATGGGATAATCAGTCCCTCAGTCCTCAGACATCCAGATGTTGCACATGTGTCTTAATTCATTCTGTCATCATTGTATCTCATTACTGTAACGATACTAGTACACAGTTCTTCTACTAGTCTGTACTACGGAAAGTGTCATTATATTTGTTCATGGTACATGATGCGGTTCAATTCATCCCAAGTCAAAGCGAACTGAGTCAGAATTATATTTTAAATAAAACTAGCGTCTGAAAAATAAATCTTTTAAAATTTTACAGCTGCTGAAATATATCTTAATTCAAACTGAACAACTTCTGATATATATTAAAAGACAAATTGGATAAAATTCAAATTTAATGTTTGGGAAGGAGGAGAGGGACTGGGAAGAAGGAAGGATGTTGGATTGGAAATAAGTTTTAAGGAGAAATATTTGTTGGTGTCATTGGGAATGGTGGTGGTGGTTGCCATCTCACGTGATGATGGAGAAGATAAAAAATGAAGTTATTTCAGAGTTATCCGGGACTGCTGACGCCGCTGACTCCAGCGCCAGCAAATTTCAGAAGAGTTCTGATAGCTGGATGAAGCAGAGAAGTGTAGAAGAGAGGGAAGTGGAGAAGGGAGAAGAGAGAGAGAGAGATGGAGGGGAAGAGAGAGAAAGAAATGAATTGGGAGATAGAAGGTAGAAGAGAAGAGGGAGGGAGAGAAGTGACGGAAAGGGGGGAAGAGGTAGAAGGAAACAGGGTGAGAAGTGAAAGAGAGAAGTGAAAAATAGAGAGAGAGACAGAGAGAGAGCGAGAAAGAGAGGGAACTCCATATTGGTGCCTTAACTTGAAACTTGCTGGCACAGGTGTGTGATGGAGCGCCGGCGTTTCTATTTCAATATTGAAAAATATCTCAAGATAAGTGGCGGAATACATGATAGAAAATTCTGGCGGTGGACACTTTTCTCAGAATTTTTTGAGTGGGTTCGTCGTCTAATAACTGCGACGACGCACGAGTCCAAGGAGAAGTTGAAGTATTCATACAGAATATATATATATATATATATATATATATATATATATATATATATATATATATATATATATATATATATATATATATATATATATATATATATATATATATGCAATAAGATCACAGTAAACAGGTGATTTCAGAATATGCAAAAACAACCACTCTGAAAGAATAGGGAAATTCCAAGCGCTTTCGTGACTACTCACATTATCAAGTTCCTTGATAATGTGAGTAGTCACGAAAGCGCTTGGAATTTCCCTATTCTTTCAGAGTGGTTGTTTTTGCATATATATATATATATATATATATATATATATATATATATATATATATATATATATATATATATATATATATATATATATATATATATATATATATAAATATATATATTGTGCAACCTTTGAGAGCGATAATAACCTACATATTTAGTGCAAAATTTTTTTTTTCTTTTTTTCTTTTTTATTCGACGGTATTCACCCGGCCCGGGTCTTTTCCAAGTAGTGGTGACCCGGCCTTGGCTCCCTATCTGGGGAGTATCTCGAGACCTAAGTCTCCCATGGGAGGAGGTACAGGTACCCCCTCATCTTTGGGACCAAGTGTCCCCAGGCCTAGCCACAGTCCCCGCCTTCACGGGGCTCGCAGGGAGAAGCAAGACCTCTGGTCTGCCATCTGCCCCGCCCCAAAGAGGCTCGTGGGGATGGCAGTCTTGTGAGCTGCAGGTGGTAGCAAGCTCAGGCCTCTATTAGTGCACAAATTATGTTGCTAAGTTACATATAAAACATTAGATTCGTAATCTTATATCCTATGCAAATTATTTGTTATTATTATTATTATTATTATTATTATTATTATTATTATTATTATTATTATTATTATTATTATTATTATTATTATTTTTATTTTTATTATTATTTTTATTATTATTATTATTATTATTATTATTATTATTATTATTATTATTATTATTATTATTATTACATTATTATTATTATTATAATTATTTTTATTATTATTATTATTATTATTATTACTATTATTATGATTATTATTATTACAATAAGAGTAAAATTCATAATTCGGCTCAACAATATTAATTCCTATTCCCTTACCAGACAAACAAGTCACCTCACTCCTGTCAGAAACACTCCCCTTCCTCCTCCTCCTCCTCCTCTTCTGCAACCACTTTCAACCCCTCCCGCCAGTGTCTTATCCTGTATTTCCCTCTATGCTTCATCCTACAATAATAAAGCGTTATATTCTAAGGCATTGCTCTGGTAATCTTTTATTTAAATGTGGTGGAAAACTTTACTGACAAACTCCCGTGTCAATAAAGCTATTTTTTTTAAGTCGTTCACTTAGAGGTATTTTTATGTAAACTAAATGCTTGCTCTGCATACGTGTGTTTACGCAAATGCCTGTCGGTATTACACTTTCCGACCAGGGTGTCACAGGGTGTTTCCTGTTCTCTGACGAACAAAACGCGACCCCGATCACCAACATCACACATCCCTCCACCAACTTTCCTCCCACTTCACAGTCAGCTGCCTAGGGCTTCACATGTTGCAAACAGTCTTTGCCTTCATCCCAACGCGCTGCTCAAGATAATCATAAAGTTAACGTATTTGCCAGGAAATAACAAGATTCGTCATCAACGCCTCGTGAGAGAAGTCAAAGGCAGCAGAGATGTATTATGAACTGGTAAGAGCAGATCAGAAGATTATAAGGTCAGTGCAGAATTTGATTTCTGAAAAAGGTGAGTGAAGGCGAGAGAGAGAGAGAGAGAGAGAGAGAGAGAGAGAGAGAGAGAGAGAGAGAGAGAGAGAGGAGAGAGAGACAGAGAGAGAGAGAGAGAGAGAGAGAGAGATAGAGAGAGAGAGAGAGAGAGAGAGAGGGAGAGAGAGAGAGAGAGAGAGACAGAGAGAGAGAGAGAGAGAGAGAGAGAGAGAGAGAGAGAGAGAGAGAGAGAGAGAGAGAGAGAGAGAGAGAGAGAGAGAGAGAGAGAGAGAGAGAGAGATGGCTCCAACTTCATCCTGTTCCCTACTTGTATGTCTCATAACAATAAAAATGCTTTCAAATGAGCTGATGTAGGTAACAGCTCTTAGCTTGCCAATAAAGTTAGGAATCCTTAACCTGTAAATAGCTGTCAATAAAGCTAGGGATCCTTAACCTTGTCAAACCCTGTGTAAAAAAAAAAAAAAAAAAAAAAATAAAAAAGAGAGAGAGAGAGAGAGAGAGAGAAAATAATAGCAACAAACTGTTCTGTGTAGAGCTCATTTTGCTAGTGCCACCAACACTGACATGTTGTGACCGCCAGCAGCAACAAGTGAATGTGTCGATACCTCGACTTGAGG
This sequence comes from Cherax quadricarinatus, assembly GCF_038502225.1. Classification (NCBI taxonomy): domain Eukaryota; kingdom Metazoa; phylum Arthropoda; class Malacostraca; order Decapoda; family Parastacidae; genus Cherax; species Cherax quadricarinatus. The sequence goes on from NC_091303.1 coordinate 1,374,579, forward strand.
CAACACCGAGGTGCTCAGTAATTTCTTTTAATATTTCCTCTGAGTGAAGTTTAACTTTTTGTTTTTACTTTCCCTCTTAATCTTTTGTCTATATTCTTAGATTTTTTTCTAATAATTCTTTCTTAATTTCGAGTTTTTGCTTTTTTTTCTAATTCAAATTCTCTCGTCTATTTTCTCTTTCCTCTTCTGTCTTTCATATTCCTCACCTTTTCCTTAATGCCTCCTCAGCCGGCTTGTTATCCACCTTCTACCTCTCCACCTCTTTTTCTGTATAGTCCCCTCCTCAGCCCCCTCTCCAGCCCCATCTCCTACATTTCTCAACCCCCTCTCTCAACTTCCTCTCATCACCCCTCTCTCCCTTCCCTCCTCACACCGAGGCTGCCATAGTGAAGAGCTCTGTTCCACAAGGCACAGTACTCGCC
>NC_091303.1:1385000-1410000 GCF_038502225.1 Cherax quadricarinatus
TAAACTATCAAATGATCAAGATATTATGGTTCAGTAAATTTTAATATCTTTAAATGTTAGTAAACAAAATTTAAATTCAGTTCTTTCCTTGAAAGGGAACCATTGCAGCTCATTCAAGCAAGAACTCTTGGGAACCCAAGATACAACGAAAATAGTAATCTAGATACAACAAGCAGTTGCAAAAATCAACTCAAGAGGAAACAAGCTCGTGAATATCACCCAAGATACTTTGCTGTTCAAGATATTTACTAAGAGCAAGATTTAACAATGTGCATGTGTCCAACAAGTGACTATGAAGAATCTAGGTAGACACTCTTGCTGACCCCACAGGCTGCAAACTGACAGCTCCGTAATCAAGAGCACCAAAATCGGCAGTCTTCTCCCCTGAGATTGTCCCTGACAATGAAAATCTGGTCTTACCGTCATTTTGTTGCAATTTTCTATTTTGTCATTCAAGTCCAGATGAACAGAAAAAGAGAAATAAAACAGAGTATTGATTGATAAGACAGTTATAAAAGGAATAGTACCTTCATCCGCAGGAAAGATTATTAAAACATTTACAGTAACTAATGAACAATATGTTTAATTATAATCCGCTGTATAACACCAGAACCTCCTCCTCGCCAACTAGAGAAAATTGAAAAAAGATAATCCGTGATATATTCACGATCAGCAACAATCACACAGAACTTTCCACCAACTTGAGCTGAATCCAAATCCATATAAATATTTTTCAAGAGGGAAACTTATTGTTATATTCCAGAATGCGCAGTAAAACCGTAGGAGTCATACAGAGCCTTAAGAAAAGGAGTTAATGAAGTTTCTTCCCAGGAAAGAAAGAGCAACTCCAGTTCAATGGACTAAGAGCACATCACCGGCATCATTGTACCAAAGTAAAGAGAAACGAATACCTAATATCCAATCTCTGACGGAACTTAAAATGACAAAGGACTAGTGAAAATTAAAGGCTGAAGCTCTCTCTCTCTCTCTTTCTCTCTTTGTTATTTCTCTATCAAAATATATTTTGACAGCGTTCAAGGATTTCACAGACATTATAACAGTAAATTTCTGTTTTAATGGAATTGGATCTCGACGAAAATAACAAGAAAGTGTGTCTGGTATCGTTTATCATCGGAGAAAAGTCAATTTTGGTTTATAAGACAATCATTTTTTTATATACGTTGACGTATTTACTTAGATATAACCAGTAGTTTTGCTTGTTAAAAACTGTTAATTGATTTAGAATATATATGTATTTATACAGTAATTTGAAGGTTAGACAATACACGAGATGATGCCAGGAAGCCACTTTCAAATTTGTACACTCGAAAGGGACGTAGAATACAAAATAAAATCAGCGTTCGTGACTTAAAGAGAAATGCAGCGAAAAAAAAAAAAACACGGGCGGAGATAGAACCCGCGATCAGAGAGTCATAAAACTCCAAACCGATGCGCTAGCCACTGGGCCGGCTGGCTACAATAAGATTCAATCGTGTCATTACGATTTCGTGAGACATGCAGCGACTAGTAAGGCAAATACTAAGAGTAAAAGAAAGGAAACAAAACCAGACATAAAGAAAATTTTATCGCAAAAGGTTAATAAAGATGCAAAAGACAATTCAGAGATGATGCATATCCACTTGCGAAGAAAGATGCAGAGACGTAGTAATGACTCAATAATGACATAGGAGGAAGTAAAAAGACTACAAGGGATAAACATAAGAGACATTGTATAACTCTATAGCAAGGATAAACAATTCAATAAAAAACTGTTTAATATAAATGTTTTCAGAAACATTAACAAAGAATACTATAGGACTTTACAATCAACAAATGGCTTGTTTTGTTGGATTTAGCTCAAACAGAGATACCGCACGTCATTACGTGTGTAAAGAAAAAAGAAAATCCAGAGGCTCTTGACGAGACTGGTATAAGAACTAAGAGACACGAACTACATGAAGATACTTTGAGAAATCAAAATAACGACGCAGGAGATAAGTGAGCCACATAGACTTTAGGCAGCAACTCGGTATAATGGGACCTTGAAGGCCATAATTTAGGAAAGCCACTTGATAAAAGGCATTGTGCAAGGAAATGTTACTCATCTCTTAAAAACACAACTAAGTGAGGATACGAAAACAAACACAAACGCACACAGCACAGGGGTGGGGCCAGGAGATGTGACTGTACCACTGCAACCACAAATAGATGAGTACACACACACACACACACACACACACACACACACACACACACACACACACACACACACACACACACACACACACACACACATTCACACACACACATAGATTATAAAGATTTTTCATCGCCATCAACAGGGAGAACATGAGGCCACAATTGTAAACGAAGAAAACAGCTGTGCCGAGAAAACACTAGCACCAATTCATTCCTAAATTATTGCGTAGATTATCGGAAAGGGATCCAAGAGGAGGAAGTATAGACTACAACCGCTGGATACATGGAACTAAATAGCATCCTGCCAACAACAATAAACAAAAGATGCTCCTTGCAGAAAGAGCTTTCATTGGAGTAGTACAAGCTTGTTAAGCAACGTGTCTCTTTTTTTCTGGAAATTTAAAATAATTATATAACAGACCGAAAGACGAAGATGGGACACCATTGTGGCTAGCTGGTCCAGTGGCTAACGCGACGGTCTGGAGTTTTGAGACTCTCTGACCGCGGGTTCAAATCCCGCCCGCGGTATGGTTTGTTTGCAATCGTGTCATTACGATTTCGTAAGTGATGGGACAACATCAGCATAACACAATTGCGGAGACCAGAGTTGGGAATTACAAAGTCAAGTCATCGTGGCGGAGGCACTGGAGGGGTTTGTGGTGTTCGTGTGCACACACACACACACACACACACACACACACACACACACACACACACCGCCTGCTGATGTACACTCCTGCTCCAGGAAATTAAAGATGCATCATCTGAAAATGAAATGAAAGAGAGGAAAAGAAGGAAAGAGAGAAAATGCAAACAGGGGAAAAGAGTATAACAGAAAGAGAGAGAGAGAGAGAGAGAGAGAGTGAGAACAAAAACAGGAAAACAGTGGAATAGACAGAGAGAGCGGAATTCAGGGAGACCAGATAGTGTGTATGTGTGTGTGTATGTGTGTGTGAGTGTGTGTGTGCTCACCTATTTGCATTAACCTATTTGTGGTTGCAGGGGTCGATCCATAGCTCCTGGCCCCGCCTCTTCACTGTTTGCTACTAGGTCCTCTCTCTCCCTGCTCCATGAGCTTTATCAAACCTCGTCTTGGGTAGAATTGAAAATTGGGTTGGTCAAATGTTTGTTAGTGGGATGAATTGTAAAGGACCTGCCTAGTATGGGCCAACAGGCCTGCTGCAGTGTTCCTCCTTTCTTATGTTCTTATGTTCTTAAAACTATGTATGGTTCCTGCCTCCACTACGTCGCTTTTGCTCGGCTGATTGATGTGTGCTTCCGGAGACATGCTCGTGTTATACTCACCCCAAGATCTTTCTCCTTGAGTGAGGTTTGCAGTCTTTGGCCACCTAGCCTATACTCTGTCTGTGGTCTTCTGTGCCCTTCCCCTATCTTCATGACTTTGCATTTGGCAGGATGAGAAGCCATGTGGACCAGGTGTGTCTGTCCAGGTCTCTTTGAAGTCCTGTGTGATGTGTGTGTGTGTGTGTGTATGTGTGTGTGTATCTGTGTGTGTGTGTGTGTGTGTGTGTGTGTGTGTGTGTGTGTGTGTGTGTGTGTGTGTGTGTGTGTGTGTGTGTGTGTGTATGTGTGTGTGTATCTGTGTGTGTGTGTGAGATTGCTGGCGCACTGATGGCTCCAACTTCATGCTGTTTCATAAAAAAAGGCTTAGCTTGTAAATAAATTAAGCATCCTTAACTTAACTTTGTAAACCCCTGTGTAAAAAAACGTGAGACAGAGAGAGAGAGACAGAGAGAGAGAGAGAGACAGAGAGAGAAAGCCAGAGACATTGATACTGATACACAAGCAGAGACCGAGATAATTAGACAGACACAGATGAAGAAACAGACAGACATAAACAGAAAATACAGATAAAAATACTTTGCTAACTGCAATGTTCATGTTTGGTATTTCCATTTCGTTAAATATTTATTTCAAAAACATTTATCAAAAACCAATTTCACATTGTGTTATTATCTTTTGCAGGTAAGTTTTGGGAAGCTGAGGATCGAGCGAGTATGTGAGAGGAAAGGTAATAATGTGGGCGCAGAGTAAGTAATAAAATATTAAATGTAATCAAAACTTGAAATAAGAATCCAGAAAACAAGCAGTGGTCGAGGTTTTTTCCTGATCTCGAGTTCTCTTTGCTTCCTGTTTTTCACTATATTAATTTTTAAGAAGAGCAGTATCACGTGTTTTCTTCTGGTCATTTCAGTGATGTAATGACCAAAATAATAATAATAATTGTGGTAATTTTACGTGGCACTGTATGGCTTATAACTGAACGTTCCGCGTCCTGGGCCCAGATAAATATAGGGGCACGTTGCCTCATACCCTTACTACCCGTGCATACCTAAAAGAAAACCTGGGTGCCTATAAATTCGCCGGTTCTTGCGGGTTGCGTCACGAAAAATGCAAATGTGTAAAAAACTACTCAGTTTGTGCTGGGCGTCATATCCAGGCAAAAATGCCCATTTAAAAAGAAAAAACTGCAAAGCATCTTCAATTATGACGTTTTGAATAAAAAAATCAACACACTATTGATAACGATAGAGTTGAAGCCAATTTACAACCTGAGGGTTTAAAAAAATCAAACTCCTCACAATAGATTTCTTTTGCCTTCACTCCACTTCAATAGAATATTCAGTATTTCCAAAATTGTTGCGTTTGAGTATTTTTCACGTTACTGAGAGTAAACAAAGAATGCACGACGGAACATTTCTAGTTGTTAAATTTTTTTATTGTTTTTTTTTTTTATGCTATCCAGAGAATACAATTTCTTATTCACAGAATCAACCTCATACAAAGTTAAAATAAAAAAAAAACTTTTAACTCACGTGGGAGATACGAAAAAGTTGATTGAAAATGAGATCAATTTTCTTCAACATTCCTTGTCATATTTCCCTTTTCTTACTAGATGTTTGTTATTTTTCACTCTCTGCGAGACACTCCTGCTTTTGTTTCCGAAGTTGAGTCTCTTGTAGGCAACCTGTTCACTGCTATGAATCGAATACATTACTTCTAGTCGCCCCTCTTGAGATCTAGTAAAATAAGAATTGTAAAATGAACATTTAATTTCTGTGCTTTTTTTTTTTTTTTTTTTTTGTAATCGTGTTATTACGATTGCTTGAGTCACATCTAGTGTTTACATAAAAAATAGTTGTTACATGTAAGTGATTCAATACACAAACTCTAAACACATACACACGTATCAAAGTGAGCAAATCACTTGACGCAACATAAACTATTTCGACAACATTGTATAAACTCTAAGGCAAACCAGAGAAAAAGTCCATTAAGTCCTATAATGAGTATTGTCCACAATGCCGCATAAATACTACGTTCACTCATTACGTAGACTAAGACTAAAGTACTCACGGAATTGAAATTCAGTTCGCCAGACATATGCAAAATTAACATCACCCAGACTGAATTAAAGTCAGTTCCAAGACAATGAGATGCAAACACTCAGTTTGTCTACATAAGACGGATGCATCAAAAGACTAAGTCACAAAGATGTACCACAGCATCTATGTTCCATATTCAGAAGCCAATAAATTCACATACGTTGCAGTGTTGTTTGACACTAAGTTCACAATGACATTATGTAAGTTCTATGTTCGTGTAAGTGTAACAGTATTTTGTGCAAACTCTGAATTATGTAAGTGTGACTAGTCCTAGAAGTGGCAATATTGACTGTGTCATTAAAACAACATATGAACATAGGATGCAGATATAAGACAAAATAGAAATTTTAAGATATAGACCTAACTCTGCTTAAAAAAAAAAGGTGTCTGCGTTTTACGTAGTGGTACTGGAGGTCAGTGATCTGGTTTGTCCTCCCCGTGTAGGTAACATTCGCCAACTGCATCTCTGAACAAGTGAAAGAGGAAGGGGAAAGGGGCAGACTAAAGAGGTGGTAGCAGTAACCAAACCCACAGCTTGTTATGCACTTGTTAGAGTACCACGCGACACCTAGACCGCCTGTCCATCAAATATGGTCGCCCGGTGGCCTGGTGGCTAAAGCTCCCGCTTCACACACGGAGGGCCCGGGTTCGATTCCCGGCGGGTGAAAACATTTCGACACGTCTCCTTACACCTGTTTTCCTGTTCACCTAGCAGCAAATAGGTACCTGGGTGTTAGTCGACTGGTGTGGGTCGCATCCTGGGGGACATGATTGAGGACCTCAATGGAAATAAATTAGACAGTCTTCGGTGACGCACTGACTTTCTTGGGTTATCCTGGGTGGGTAACCCTCCGGGGTTAAAAATCCGAACGAAATCTTATCTTATCTTAATATATTTACAGATAATTTACAGATAACATATAACCTCTCATATACAAATCTAAAAATAGTGGATAAAATAATTACGTCATAACAACAAAGTCTCACCTCTCAAATAATTAAAAGTATTTCTTTTGATGTAATGAAAATCAAAAATCCTAAAAACATCAGTTGTAATTACATACTAAATAATATACAAACAACAAATAATGTACATTACGCTTTTGATATTACAGTTTATTATACAAAATGCTCAAGTTATTTAAGGTTTTATTTTGCCTTACTTTTATCTCAACATATTTCCACTCAGAAACGTTCAAGTTTCCCAAGACGTCGTAAATGAGCCGTCTGAACCACTGGACGATAGTGGAGCTGGTCCATGAGCAAGAAGAAGGAGGAGGAGGAGAGGTAGGGGGACAGGAGGAGTAACAGAAAGGACAAAAAGTATACAGGGGTGGGCTACCAGAGCTTCCAGCACTAACCTTCCTGCTCACTAATGTCCCGTGACGATGAAACTGGAATCAATGCCGAGAGCTGTGGTCTCTCTTGAACCAGAGACTCGTGGGTGTGAGCTTCTCATCATGGACAAACACAGACTCGTGGGTGTGAGCTTCTCATCATGGACAAACACAGACTTCTGGGTCTGAGCCTCTCATCGTGGACATACAAAAGCTTCTGGGTATGAGATTCCCATTATGGACATATAAAGATTCTTGGGTGCAAGCCTCTCATCACAGACACACTCTCCCTGTCAAACTTCACTCAGCGATGACTAACATTTCTTTCAAACTAAAAATTATTGAAAGGGCGAGCTAACCCTCGCTCACTCTACTGTAATATGGACTGTTGAAGCAGTCGCAAGAGTTCTTATGGTGACAACCTGCATCATTATTCAGAAGATTCACAGAACAGAGGGGGGATTCGAAATCATAGCAAACCAATCCTAGAACTATTAGACCAGTGTGTTATCCACTGTACCCTACCAGGGGATTTCTATAAACACTGTAAAGATGTGAAAGACAAATTCTGATCTCTACAGACTAATCTTTCAATAGCATCCCTGTGGCAAGTTCTAGTTCAGGACTTCTCATAGTTATAAATCACTCGCCAAATCGTAACGACACACGAATGTAAGTTTAAACAATACTGGAAAACATCTACCTGCGACAAGGTTTCCTGACTCAGGTCTTAGTCAGATGATGACCCGCCGATGGAACTTTTGGTCATCTGACCGAGGCCTTCCGCTGGTTACCGGCCCACAGAATACTCACAAGATGGTAACACATATAATGCTAGACCTAAGTCCTCCTTTTTACTACCTAACGTTTATCACTTAAAAAATATAATTTACATATACACCTAACTGTCTCAAAACGTCTTATGTACAGTGTAAAACAGTTGTTTGTAAATATAAATTAGTAAAGAGTACGTCACTTTCTGAAACTATTTCATTCGTTAGAGTTAAGAAGGTGGCAGGAACTTCACACTTCTCTTTCTCCCTCTCTCTTCCTTTCTCACTCTCGTTACAGCTTCCTCGCTTTAATATCCCTTTGCACACTTTTTGAGTGTCCTTTTTCTCACCTCTCGGAACCTTTTCGTCTCTCTCACTTTTCCGCAAGTGCCCCTTTTCTTAATTTCCTGATCCACTTTTGCTCGAACTTTTAGCACGGCGTAAACTTCTTTGATCCTACCTTAAGGACTTGACTTTGCCCTTTGCCGCCTCTTTTAATTAAGCCCGACTTTTTACCCTTCCATTTTCAATACCCTTTCTATTTTAACACGTTCTCTTTAATCTTCCCCTTCCGCCCTCCTCTCTCTCTCCCTCTCTCTCTCGATCTCTCTCTTTCCATCACCCATTTCCATTACTTCTCTTCCAGTTTCTCGCTGTTGTTATCGTTAGCCTCTCTTATTCTCTTCTATGTTCCACTTTCTTCTGTCATCTCTTTGCTCTCATCGTCAGAATCTTGTGAAAGCTTTCATTATCTTCCTTTATTGCTCTCCATTTCTTGGCTCGTTTTTATCATACCTCTTTTTTCCGATCTAAGTGATGGTAAAAGGAAGAAGAGTTTCTTGCCTTTTTCAGATGTTATTGCCAAGTTTAAGGTCGTGTTGACTCAGGCTTATTGAGGGTGGCGGCGGCGGCGGCGGCGGCGGTGGTGGTGGTGGTGGTGGTGGTGGGGGGGGTGGTGTGGGTGTTGGTGATAGTGGTGGTGGTAGTGTCTCCTGCTTGACTGATTACATACATATTTCACTTTTCTCTTTTATGTTATAATCCTCTTCCCTCAATCGTTTATATAAACAACCAAGAATGTGCTTTGGTCCTCACCGAAAAAGTACAAAACTCAGTACCTGAAAGTGAAGAGAGAGGAAATCTTTTTTCATTTAGATTTAAGGAGCACTTATTTAAAAACTTCTGATGTAAAACATTTCAAATCAAAGATGAGGAGAATGAAGAATTTTGCGAAGAACGCTGGCTGCCGGAAATGAAAAATTCACTTGGACGCCATAAATCTACGTCAGTCATAGTCACCTGATGTCTTCGTAACTTTAAATGAAGTCAATGAAATCCTATAAACGATGATCAAGAGAGTCATTGGTAGTAGTCCAAATGTAGCAGTTGTAGCTTCTTAATTTCCAGACAAGTATGAAAAGTTGCCAGTGTCTAGGAGGGGCGTATGTGGAAAAAAAATAATCTAAAAAGTTCATGTCAATAAGCGTTGGGGAAAATATTGGAGGTACAGGCGCAATATTTGGGAGGGGATAGGATTGGGAGATCTCGAATTAGAGAGGAGAATAGTGGATGTGTAATAGTGTACAAGGTTTAGGTATCCGGAAAGAGGAAAAAGGTTGTGGGGAAAGTGAGTGGGGAAAATGCACTTGAGTCTAGGTTGTGTTTTTAACGAGAGAACACAAGTAATAAGGTTGTGAGTGGGAAGACAGTGAGGTTGTGACTGGGATAGCAGTAAGACTGTGAGTGGGAAGGCAGTACAGCTGTGAGTGGGAAAGAGGTGGGAGTTATGTGTTAGTTGTGAATTGTTCCAGCTATATTACTGTGTGTTATGTGTCAGGAGTGGTCTAGAGATGTGGCTTCATGCCCCAGTTCTTAATATGTATTACCTCATTTGCTTATACAATATTTATATCTATCACTATTTAGTTTTCATGATTTTATTCTCACTTATATTCTTATGTTTATTATAAATTCTTTCCTTAGCAGTGGCCATAATAAAGCTTCATCGTGTGGCAGTCACCGGGTCCTGATGAGGTTTTTTCAAGGGTTCTTAAGGAATGCAAAATGGAAGTCTGTGAACCATTAACTAATATTTTTAATTTATCTCTTCAAACAGGTGTAGTGTCTGATATGTGGAAGATGGCTAATGTAATTCCTATTTTTAAAACAGGGGACAAGTCGTTACCGTCAAATTACCGCCCAATAAGCCTGACCTCAATTGTAGGCAAATTACTAGAGTCAATTATTGCTCAGATTATAAGAAGCCATCTCGATAAGCATAGCTTGATTAATGACACTCAGCATGGATTCACAAGAGGCCGGTCTTGTCTAACTAATTTATTAACTTTCTTCAGTAAAGCTTTTGAGGCTGTTGACCACGATAAAGAATTTGATATTATTTACTTAGATTTTAGTAAGGCATTTGATAGAGTTCCGCACCAAAGACTGTTGAAGAAAGTAGCAGCTCATGGCATTGGGGGAAGGGTGCTCTCGTGGATCGAATCATGGCTCACAGACAGGAAGCAGAGAGTGTCCATAAATGGGGTTAAATCCTAGTGGGGATCAGTAACAAGTGGCGTTCCACAGGGATCAGTCTTGGGCCCGTTGTTGTTTATAATATATATCAATGATCTTGATGAAGGAATTACTAGCGATATGAGCAAATTCGCCGATGACACAAAGATAGGTAGGATAATTGATTCAAACGTAGATGTTAGGGAACTTCAGGAGGATTTAGACAAACTCTACTCTTGGTCAGAAAAGTGGCAGATGCAGTTCAATGTAGATAAATGCAAAGTTCTGAAGCTCGGGAGTGTCCATAACCCTAGCACTTATAAGTTAAATAATGTAGAAGTTAGCCATACAGATTGCGAAAAGGATTTGGGGGTTATGGTAAGCAGCAACCTTAAACCAAGACAGCAATGCCTAAGCGTGCGTAATGAGGCAAATAGATTACGTTCTCACTAGTAGAGGTTGTCAACTTCGACAACCTCTACTAGTGAGAACGGCTGGATTTGAGAGGGACCTGACCTCCCAACATCTGAGTTCTTACCTCTTCTAGTGACCTACGTCTCACCTCTTGGCGCTATATAAGGCTCCATCCTGTCACTTCATCTCCATATTGTTTCATTCTATGGAACAATGCTCTTCTCCAGACTGAGGGACTGACCACCTCAAAACTTTAAGGGTGATGGACTGATTATATCGTCTTCAAGTATCTTCTGCTTCTATCAACTTTTCTGTACTCGACTGAAGAAGCCTACTGTGTAGGCGAAACGTTTCGAAATAAAGATACCTAACTGTTGCATATGTGTCTTACCTAACAACCACTTCTAACATGTTAGAAGTGATCAAGGTCCCAGGACCGAAACGTTTTCTAGTAGATATGTTGTAGTGTTTGCTTGCGTGTCTTTCTAAACCATATCAAGAAGTGTAAGCAACAGAAGTCCAGGGGTCATACTGCAGCTTTATACATTATTGGTGGGGCCTCACCTAGATTATGCAGCTCAATTCTGGTCTCCATATTACAGAATGGACATGGATTCGTTAGAAAACATTCAGCGTAGGATGACTAAATTAATACATAGCATTAGAAATCTTCCTTATGAAGAAAGATTGAGGACTCTTAAGTTACATTCACTTGTTAGACGAAGAATGAGGGGAGTCCTGATCGAAGTGTATAAGTGGAAGATAGGTATTAATAAAGGGGATATTAACAAGGTCTTGAGGATATCTCTCCATGAGAGAACCCGCAGTAATGCATTTAAATTAGATAAGTTTAGATTTAGAAAGGACATAGGAAAGTATTGGTTTGGAAATAGGGTAGTTGATGAGTGGAACAGTCTACCTAGTTGGGTTATTGAGGCTGGGACTTTGGGTAGTTTCAAATTTAGGTTGGATAAGTACATGAGTGGGAGGGATTGGATTTGAGTGGGACTTGCACATCCGAGCTTGTTTCTTGGGTGGCATTGAAAATTGGGTTGGTCAAATGTTTGTTAGTGGGATGAATTGTAAAGGACCTGCCTAGTATGGGCCAACAGGCCTGTTGCAGTGTTCCTCCTTTCTTATGTTCTTATGTCAGACACCCATCAGTGCCTCAACAGTGTCGACATTTTTATCAAGAACTAAACTGTCCACCATTCTCCATTTCTTCTGCAAGATTTGTTTTTGTGGCTATGAACTCATTAAGGTTATTAACACGTGATGGTACTAAGAAAACGGGTTTGTCTGGTTTGTTTCTAATGAGGGTCATACCTTATGCTGTGACCCACAATAGATGACTATTGCTTACGTACCTATTTACTGTTAGGTGAAAAAGGGCAGTTGGAAGGCACAAGGAGACTTGCTTGTTCGTTTTTCAATGCTTTGAAATAGAACCCAGGACCCTTTCTTTTTTCCTACCTCCGTTCCGAGTCTCTTTCCCGTCTCTTCTGCCTTTTCATTTCCTTTTCCCCTTTTCCACGTTTTCATGTAATCCCACATTAATACTGCCCATTTTTTTCTCCCGACTTCCATACTCCGAACTTCTTCTCTTATCATTTCCCAAGCACTTTTTCCTCTTCCTTTCTTCATCCCTTCTTGCCCCTTCGTCCTCTGCTCTTTCCTTCTTTCCTAACACCATTTATCTAGGCAAATCGTCATATTGATCGTCAGAAGGAGAGAGAGAGAGAGAGAGACCAGACAAAAAAAGAAGTAGCGTCAGAAGCACCAGAAGCAGCACGAAACGAAGAAGAAGAAGAAGAAGAAGAAGAAGAAGAAGAAGAAGAAGAAGAAGAAGAAGAAGAAGAAGAAGAAGAAGAAGAAGAAGATGATGATGATGATGATGATGATGATGATGATGATGATGATAATAATCAGGAAAAGAGGGAATAAGACAATCAGCCGTTTATTCTCTTGGCCCAGACATTTGCCCTCACCCTGTTCGTTCCATCCCTGCGGCCTCTTTTGAAATCGACCTCCATCCCACTTCCAGCACCTTACTCCATCACCTGTCCGTCTCACCCTACCTCCTTCACTATACCATCCTGACCACCACGACCCACGCAGCTATAACCACCACTAAAACAACCACCATCATCACTACCCCAATCACCACTACATCCCCCAAAACAATCCCACCATCACTGCCCCACCACCATTATAACCACCATAACAATCACTATCATCACATTACTTCTCGTTACCAGTCCTCTTTTGCTCTTTCCTCACTTACCAGTACTATTTTTTCTCCTTTCTTCTTCCTGGCCTATTCCTGTCCTTTATTAGTCTCTCTCTCTCTCTCTCTCTCTCTCTCTCTCTCTCTCTCTCTCTCTCTCTCTCTCTCTCTCTCTCTCTCTCTGTCGCTGCTTAAACTGACGTGCTCTGTGCTCTCTGTATTTTTGTCCTGCCGCTTGTTATCTCCTAATATTAATCATGGTGATCCAGGTATTAAAGTATTCTCGACTGGTGGTGTACAAGTAACATGCATCAGCAATAATGATCCTCGTGTAGTCGATAGGTATTAAACTCAAGTAAGCAGCCATTAGGGTGAGATTTATTCTAACCATCGATCAGGTTACATCAACAAGCTCTGCCTCTGGTATTGTGGTGTTACAAGTGGCACTCTCCTCAAGGGAGGTTTCCAGACGCCGGTGAAGGGCTCTTGATCTAAGGAACCGAACCTGACTTTTCCTTCCTTGAATCGAATTTGAGTGATACCAAGTCACTAGTCGATGGATAACCCTTGAATTTTTTTTAGCGCTGTCTTCCTAGAATGCAACAATAACAACACTAATAATAATAATAATAATAATAATAATAATAATAATAATAATAATAATAATAATAATGACAATAAATTGTTTGTACATAATATATACGCAACTGTTTAGGAGGCTTTCCCGATATTTTTTCCTTCAAAACAGATTTAGTCTAATTTCACCCTCCCTTCGACGTCTGTGGAGCAAACTATTGCTGCTTCATTTTGTAACTGGGAATTTGCACAGCCTAGTACTACTTGTTGGTGTTTGTTACACTCATTATGTTTGTTACTTTTATTATATTTACTATTGCCGTTGGATTAATAAGGTAATTTAGATTAGGTTAAATCATATGAAATTAGGTAAGTTAGGTTGAATTACATTATGTAAAAGACTTCCAGTGGCTTTTGTATAGCATCATAACAATATTTATATTATAGCATGCGTAGCAACTTCCGTGGATCATTCACTGATAATAGACACTCTTGACTATGTGATATTCTCACAGTAAGCATAATGAAAGTTGACACATTTGCTAGAAGACCAAATGAGAATCCAAGTCAAGGCGAAATGGGAATTTGGATTAGACGAAATGAGAGTTGATCAAACAGGTATAAACCCATGGAAATATCGTGTTTCCCATCAATGTAAGGTGAATATTATACTGAGAATAAGGAGTGAAGACGGTACGGAAACATGAAAGGTATAATTCATGAAGCGAAAGAAATGGTCTGGTTCTTTATGAAGAATGTAACAGGAAAACATGAGGAGAGGAATGAAGGTGGCGTGAAGCGAGTGAGGAGGGAGTGACTGAAGGCAAGGAGATTTCTGGAATTTACCGTACTGTTGGAGAGTGAGCTTGGCGATATCTATGAAGAGATTATGGTAAGCTGGTTAGCAAGAACTGAGTTCTTATAGTGGTAAGATTAGTGCTTACAGTGAAGGATGCATGACTATTCGTGGCTTATTGGATCGTGATGTTCTTGCGTTTGAGCTTCAGTGAGTGATAGCGAAAGTGTCACCTTAACTTAATATTTTGCATGTGTATTTGGGATGTATGTTTTAGATGTGTGTTTTATATGTGTTTTAGATATGTATTTTACATACGTATTTTTGATGTGTATTTTATAAATATCTCTGAGTGGATGTGTATTCTTTGTGAATATATTTCTTATATATAAACTAAAAAACACACAGATCGGCTATACATATTTATTACAGTTACGTAATTAATAAAAAATAAGTTGAATTCTTACAAGATAAATAAATGTTTACCATAACGAATTTATAGGTCGAGCGAGTGTGTGTATAATCACACATACACCCACCGCCACACACACATATATATATCTACATACACACACATACAGAGGGAGTCTACATCAGTTCCAGCAGGGACAGGGGATGGGGGAAGGGGGTGTTAAAGTAGTGGGGGTAAGGGCGGTATGCAAATGAGATGTAGGTCAGAGGGCAGGCTATTCGCATTTCATTTGAATAATGTAATGCTACGGTAACTCCCTAAAACATTTTGGAGAAGCTACAGACTAAAGGATTGTGTACACATGTGGTGGGGTAAGATAGAAGGGGAGAGGTATTTGTGGTGGTAGTGGAGACACAGAAGGAAAAGAGATAGAGAGAGGAGAGATAGATAGATATAGATAGATAGATAGATAGATAGATAGAGAGAGAGAGAGAGAGAGAGAGAGAGAGAGAGAGAGAGAGAGAGAGAGAGAGAGAGAGAGAGAGAGAGAGAGAGAGAGAGAGAGAGAGAGAGAGACAGACAGACAGACAGACAGACAGACAGTTAGACAGACAGACAGAGAGAAGAGGAAATAAGCCCAGAAATCGTTACAAAAAAAAAAAAAAGACTGCAGAAGGAGGAGAAATTAATGTAGGAGGAAGAGGGGGATGGAAGAGGAGAAAGATGGAAGAGATTGGAAACCAGGTTCATTATTTCTCTCATTTTTTTTTTTTTCAGAAATTGATATCGAAGAACGATATATTTTAGTAGTTAAAACGATACGCGCGAACTTTACTTGGTAATAGTGAAATTAAACCGATCTATAATAATATTTTTTGGGGAAATAATAACAATAATATTACAACAATAATAATAATAATAATAATAATAATAATAATAATAATAATAATAATAATAATAATAATCAAGTCATTCCATCTTTCACACCCTGACTCATTTTCCTTGCAAAATCATCCTATTCTCAAAGTTACACCGATTCGTAACTCAAAATCCTTATTATTCACCATAACTTCAAGGTAAATCCCTCTCTACTAACCATGTACTGCAGAGGTCTGTTGTTCAGTATCTTTACTGCCCCACTCTACTAGCTCACGTGGGACTTGCCTGGGAGTAACAGAGGAATATCAGGAATATTCTGACTGGTCAGATACTCTGCCAGGATTAGCATTAGGAGGATCAAGCCTCCGCCATTCCTTGCGATGAATGACCCACACACAGGTTCAGTTCTTCGCGAAACACAATATAACCCAAAATGAAAATTGGTTAGATGTTCCTTTAAAGTTTCATATACAGTATGATTAGTCAGTAGGGCGAGTTATTTCTGTTTGTTTTGTCATTCATTTGATGGCCCAAACAGTCATTTTCAAGGAATATTATCCTTATGATTAGCAAGTAGACGTTGGTTATTTACCAACCTTCTCGACAAATCATCTACTTAATAATAATGATATATCTTTATTTCGACAAGTACATGTACAAGGTATACAGTCATAGCTGACATCAGTGACATACTACTATGTAGAACGCCGCTTCTTATGCAGAGCATTTCGGGTAAATTAGGTCAGTTTTATCCCACGATGCGACCCACACCAGTCGACTAACACCCATTTTACTGACATGGAACATAGACATCCGGTGTAAAGAAACACGCCCAGTGTTTCTACCCTCGCCGTGAATCGAACCCTGACACTCGCCGTGTGAAGTGAGATCTTTAGCCACCAGGATACGGGGCACGATAAGCTCAAAGATTTACAGTAATTCTAGCGAGACAATGGTAACTTAAAAGGTTGACGTGATCACAGAAGTGATTACATTGAGAGCTGAACAACCCCCCACTTTGATTTTATTATTAAGATAAATTCTGCATCTACTTAGCAAAGATTTGATGTGCAAAATATAAATACAAACCCGTACTGTCGGCCGCAAGCTTTCCACAGATCTTTGCACAAAACGAAAAGCTTTCACGATTAATCCATGCTTCCCACCTGTAAAAAATGTATATACTCGTATATGTTGCACAGACGACGAGGAGGTGGAGAGACACTCAGTGCACAGCTACCATAATATATATGATCAGACTTCAGAGATCAAATATTAGTAATTGCGATCATGTATTAAATGCATAACGAAGAGAATTTCAATTCCAGTTATTCACTAAGACTGCAAGTTATTATTGTTATTTTTAATGTTATCGTCAAATGCAATGAATACTTACAAGCTATATGTTCCAACTGAAGTTAAATAAGTCATTTGTGATTTAATGTGTAAAGTAAATATTGTTTGTTGACTAAGCTGAGTTCTGAATTAATATGTTATGAATTAGAATATAAATATTCGGTATTTCTAGATTATTATTATTATTATTATTATTATTATTATTATTATTATTATTATTATTATTATTATTATTATTATTATAATTATTATTATTATTATTATTATTATTATTATTATTATTATTATTATTATTATTATCATTATTATTATAATTATAGTTACTGATCAAAGACTTGCACTTATGATGACGTTTCGTTGCGTCCTGAATCATTGTCCAGTGACTTAAAAATAGTCCAGGAAGGACCGAAACATCGCCTTAAGGTTCCTCTCTTAAATGAGGTTTTTGGTTGATTTTTTCCATCCACGGTATTGTGACTTTATTTTTTTTTTTTTGCTTATTATTATTATTTGTTGGTGAGGTAGAAGTAGTTACAGAAGTAACAGAAGGAGAAGCAAAATACACCTAAGATTTTGTGTATCCTGTGTTTTTTGTTATTCTTTCTCCTTTTAATTTGTCTTTGGTAAATCCATTTAATGCGGCTCCGGCAGCTTCATCATTCGTAAGATCAAAATAATATACCTAGTGAAATAATCATTACTTTAAATTACCCTATTTTATTCTCACAAAAGAATTCTCATCTTTTTCTCTATCGGTTTCTCTCTCTTCTCCTGTACTTCCCACTTCCTTACTCGCCATCTTAGGAGCTTAATTATCTTAATACAATTTTTTTTCATTATCAGTGCATATTTTTGTATACAGAATTATATTTTTTCACCAAGGTGTTTTATGCTTCATTAGTTCCCTTCAATACCCGACGCAAATGGTTTCCCTATTGGAGATGAATACCCTTTAAGTATTTAGTATTTTTTTTATATATTAACAGGCACTTCATCTTGGCATGGTTTACCACTCCGAGAAGCAGCCTACAAGAGTTGGTTAATACCCAGGTGCCTATTTGCTGTTAGGTGATGGGATGTAGGGGATAGGAAACTTTCCCATACGTCTCGCTTCTCCTGAGGATTGAATCATATTTCTACACTATTCCTTTATCCTTTTCTCCAAATGCCAGTCCCATATTTTCTAGTGAAGTCTCTCGTGGAGAAATGTATCCGTAAATAAATGTCCTGAACTGTACAAAACTGTTGTTTTATACATATTTTCTTTCCTGGCTACCCATCCGCGCCCCCTTCCTGTGCTGCAACACAGCCTTCATCTCCCTGCCCCAGCCCCATTGCCCTGACTACCCCAGTTTTATCGCCCTTGCCCCTGTGTACCCCAGTACTACCTGCTCTGTATACTCACAGCTCACACTGCCCTCCCCAACACAGGTGTCTCTGGAGCTCTGACTTGACGTATTGGTAATTACGTGAAACACCTGCGCCTGTCTCCCTCCCTTCCCTGCTCCCTTCGCTTCACATCCCCTTTTCACTCCCTTCCCTTTCCCTTCACCTTCCTCCCCTCCCTCCAATCACTACTGTGTGCTTCTCTTTCATTCTCCTTCCCTCACGTCCCATTGCCTTTCCTCCTTCTCCCTTACCCTCCCCCTCCCTTTCTCGTTCTTCCCCATTAAAGAGACACTCGGGAGAGGAGTCAGTTTTTCTCCAGAGCCAGACAAGGATTTCCCTTTACACTGTGACGTCAATATATACCATGAATTGATGAACATTATGAGGAACTGAAAAAAGTGTGAGATTACCATGAACGTTAAGAGCCCTTTATAAGCATTTATGATTCAGTGGTGAACCTTATGAAGCACTTATGAGTTTTATGACTCACTGATGAATATTATGAGGCACTGATGAGGTATTAATAAGCATGTAAACAACTAACAATGAGTAGATAGTGTAGAAAAAAGGCATTTTTACAAAAGAAAATCACTAGTATGCATTAGTCATGGGGGAGATGAGTTACTGAGTCAGTTCTGGTACTGTTGTGTGCAAAAAATATCGTAAGGTGAGTTAATTTTGCTGAAAAACAGGTAAAAAATCTGGCAACGTTTTGGTGTAAATATCATTTTCCTACGATGTTTCTACAGTGAATTATAGAAACTAATACGTTTGAAGTAATGACATCACAGGTTTAGGCGCGTTTTCTTGAATATCTCGAAAGTAAGTTATTGACCTACATGCTTTTGATATGCAGTTAATAATGAAAGAGTTGAAACAATTTTTCACATTAAGCAATCAACAATGAATGTCTTACAATCCGACCCCAAATTTCTGTACTGGGAGGAGGGGGTAAAGAGTAGCGAACATTAGGCAGAAGAGAAACATTAGAAAAGGTATGGGAAAAATCAGAAAGAATGAAAGTAACATTACTCTTCCTCAAGCATTTCATAACTAACCTGCAATGAGAAGACGAAACATAGAAGACGTTTCTGTCCACCGAGTGAAGGTCAACTAAACATTAACCAAACTTTAAAGCTGTTGATATTCTGTGGTAGAGAGGCTGTGTGGGCTTTATAGTATGTACACGTCATACACGTGATATAGTATGTAAGTTGCATCTCTGCAAGCTCACCCAGAAAAAAGTCGGTAAACAAAACCAAGAAAGTAGGATTTGCACATGTTATGAATCGTAAACAACCCCGAATGCAATCGTATTGGAGGATACTTTGTATATATGAGCCAGAGATCGTCGGTTCAAAATGTAGTAAGGTGTAGAATTTCGAGTCAAACTCCTCAAGCAACCAGGGATAATCGCAAACTTAGACGAAAATCACTTGGCGGATCGTGTACCAGAAACAAAATTCTCGGATTAGTCTTGAAAACAAGCTTGAACAGGGAACGACTGGTGACCTGCACAAACACAAGGAATGAAACTCCCATTCCTACTCACGGATTTTTCCAGTGTTAACGAAAAAATAAATAAAATATCAATCCATATAAACGAGAAAAACAAACAAATGTTAAACTATCACAAGGCATAACTTGATAAGGTAGAAAGCACGTGAGAGAGAAGGGAAAGGGGGAAATAGTATGGATGCGATTTAAGCAAGGATTGTTGACGAAGAGGGGGGTTTAGGTATGGATGGATGGTATTAGGAGATGGTATAGAGAAAGATGGTGTAGGGATGTAGCTGAGGTAAGTGTAGTGTAGGGAAGTAGTTTAGATAAGGGTGGTGAAGGTTGGTAATTCAGGTAATGGTGGTGTCAGGAAGTACTTTAGGTAAGTATGGTACAAGGAGATAGGTTAGACATGAGAGGTGTAAGGTAGTGGTTAAGGGAACGCTTGTGTAGGAATGTGGTTTAAAACAAGGTTGTTGTAGAGAGCTGTTTTAAAGCAAGGCTGCTGCATAGAGGTCGTTTAAGAACAAAGCAGATATATGGAGGTAGTTTAAGCGAAGACTAGAGAACGAAGGTAGTTTAGGACAAGGCTGGTGTAGCTAGGTGGCTAATGTCTCCAGTGTTCATTGCCTTAACTTTCAACAATATTTACGCACCTTTTGGGACCTAGCGCGGCTTACCGGGGTAATTGAGACGGAGCCTTGCTCAGAGTGAGACAAAGTTTGAGGGTAATTTAGAATGAAACACGCTCCTAGGGAATGCAGGAGGATTAGTAGGACTTTAGGGAATTGCCTGCAATATGAATATTTTTGCTTTTATACAACTCGGCCAAAAGGCTATACATGAATTTAAAATTACGTTATTCCAGTTAAAATGCGCGTATTATTTATGCATTTCAGCAGTCCTGCGTAAAAATGAGAAAAATTGTATTGATACGCGAAGTGAATAATTTAACTGAAAAAAATAATTTTATCTCAAAATATTTCGAATTTGGAAGTGAAAATTATGGTATGCATAAGGTTTCCAAATCTGTAAAAAACGACAAAAAATAGGCGAGACCCCCATAAATTACGTCAATAAATTGCAGAACTTTTATGGGGCGTAACCTTAACTGCAATACCGGTGCTGACACGGGGTGTTCAGCGATGTATAGCGCAAAGTTTCAAGTGTTTGAGTGTGCTCTCTACACTTTGATATGAGCGGCGTTAATGGCACGTGACTGCGGCCATGACATTCTATGTGTGGTGTTTTAAATCGGCAATATCAATCACTTTTCATGCAGTGAAGGTGACGATGGTGGAGTGTGTGTTAACGTGCAGTGAAGGTGACGACTGTGGAGTGCGTGTAGTGTTAACGTGTAGTGAAGGTGACGATGCTGGAGAGTGTGCTTTAATGTGCAGTGAAGGTGACGACTGTATGTACTGTTAACGTGTCTTGAAGGTGACAATGGTGGAGAGTGCGTGTACTATGGAACGTTTAGTGGAGCAAAGGTGACTACAGCTTATTTAGTGTACCGCTAAACTTAGTAAATTTAATGTTCTGCTGGTTTTAAAGAGAGGAGTTGCGTGGATTGTCCTCATATGTTCCTTTTATATATTCAACATTATCGGCATATGTCTGAGACCGTCCAAAAGTTTTCCCCTCGCACACACTGCCACCGTCTTTGAAATGTTTATTCGTATTGCTAGACGTCACAGAAGACAACCTGTAGAACCAGAGGTTCTGCTTGGGATAATAGTCCCAAGTTTATTCGAAACACCCTAGAAAAGGGAGTAAGGATGTGGTTTATGCCTTGACGCGAAAAGACTTTTTCCATGGGAACTAAAAATACCCATTGCTTCCTCGGATTGAACCTAATTACTTCCCATTATCCTTCCCATTACCCCTAACAACATTAAGTCAAATATTACGCTCACACTACTGGACCTTGCGTGGGCCAGTAAACATACTGTAATATTACCCCCTGGTCTCAGACTCCTTTAAACTAGAAAAAAAGATGAGTGTTAAGAAGACCTATTTAGTAGGTAAGAGATCTACGATAGTATCTCACTGTTCTAATATACTGTGCAGATGATTTTATAATCTTAGTTTGACCTCACCATTGTGAGGTGGAGGATGTAGGGGATTATCTTGCTGAATAATGTGAATTCTACCAATTTCCTCTTGACTATAAGAGGTATTATGTATATAGAAAGCAGTATTAAGGTCAAGATGATGTTTTGTAGACGAATGTAATTAAAAATTTATCGCCTTTATTTTCAGTTTTTGTAGACTTTTGCAACTGTAACATCGTTCTTTCTCGTCCCCTCAATATAAACATACATATGTTCTGTAACTTTCTCTTCATTTATATAGGACACATTTCTTACTGGTTGTTTATCACTGGTATTTATATACTAAAAAAGTAATGTTGATATTGTTCAGATTTTAATATCTTTCATTCAGTCAACAGTGGAATTATATGGTAGATTATATAATTTTAGTTTTAGTGTTTCTCTCGCACCGAGACAAGGAAAAGGCGTATTTTAGTCCCCATCAGAGTTACATTCACAAAATAATGAGGATATGCCACTGAAACACATTATTTGTTAAGTTCACGTTTAATTCCGACGACTCAGAGAGTCCTGTAAGACGCTACACAACTTCATACGTCGGTCACAATTAAATAATTAAAAAAGATTATTTACGGTAAATTAAAAACATTAGAGGAAACTTACATATAAGAACCTTCATAGTATTTTTTACTGTCCATTCTTTATGTAAACAGTTTACTTTAAAGCTTAGAGCTAGAGCTTATTAGTTCTATACTAAGAGCTTAGAATCAACGAACAAAACACGGACAGATATATGGGTATGTAAACCATACCACGGGCGGGGCTTGAACCCGTGGTCAGAGAGTCGTAAAACTCCAGATACGGGAATATCTCTGTGTATATACGCCTGGAGTTTATTTAACTCCCTATTTCAGGGATTAAAGTTATCTTAAACTGGTGGTCTACAGATAATATACTACAGCCTTAATGACCCCCGTGCAGTTAATGTCTTTAAAACTTACAATCCAGCCCAGTAACCAGCAAGCAACTTTTTAAGTCATCTTAGAAGTTTTTTGATTAGATGTTGCATACAACAACCAGCGTCGTGAATTTAAATATTATATTTCACATTAACACTTCCTTATCAAGTACGCCATTTATTATGTCATTGTTTAACGAGGTCAAGAGAAGTCTCAGAGAAAATGATTTGATGTCAGTATTTTGCCGTATTAATTCGTAACGCTCAATATGTATGAGAGGGTAATGTTTTGCGTACATGAGCAGTCACGTCAGCAGAGAGCGCTGAGCTTAACAAGCACGCAAACAGGAATGACAGACCACGGTCCATCCACAAGTGAGTATGACATCGGCCTACACACGCGATCACGACACTTGTGATGGATTCCCTGCCACTCGCCTTGCCAATGCTGTGTATTAGTTTGATACAGCTCTCGGAGACCGATAAGCAGCCGAAATAAATGTCTCATTAGTTGCTCATGCGACCTTTTATCTAACATGGCAATAATTTTAATAATACATCAATGAAAAATCATAAGTGTTGTAAAAGGTATATACCTGTTATCTCTATAGTGGCAAGTGTTTTGCGCTTTTTGGAAAAATAGTTAACAGGTTTATTAGGGAAGGAAAATGTAAATTAGTTTATTTTTCATATACTAATCGGTGTTAATCACCACTTTTGTCTAATTTGGCAGTTGTGATTATCTTTCAGTACTCCGTCTCTTTCATTATAATAATTATTCGCTTTCATATGTCTTAACAGAATAAACCAACACACAGAACGGATGGTTAGATCCCGGGACAAGCCCATCCTAAAATTAGCAGGCCAGTGCGTTGTCCATTGGCTTGCCATGAGTTCCAACCCTCCATTCACTGAGCTATTTACAATCGGGTCATTACGATTTCACGAGTCATAAATAAACCATTCTAGGTGCTCATATTTAAGGAACTGTTCCCAGACTCAGGAGACTGGAGCTACAGATACTGAGTTCCCTCGAGAAGTTTTGTAAAAAAAGAATGTAATTAGCTGTGTGTGTGATTCTAACTTATGCTCATTGAAAGGTATTTTGTTTTTATTTTCCCCTTCAACTTCGATTTTTATAGGAGGAACAAATAGGTTTAAATTCTCGGAATTATCATATTCACGGTCTGGGTCCCATACAGAGTATGGGACCCAGACCGTGAATATGATAATTCCAAGAATTATCATATTCACTTGTACCTGATCAAATCTTACATGATCAGGCATCCCGGGGTATGGGGAAACATCGTCTAGCTCTGGCTAGGCGTCCATACTTATCTGGCGTCTAGCTCCGTGGTAAAGTACTGTGTACTCTGATGCAGAGTTTGCAGGTTCGATTACTGCTGTGGACGTAGAGACAATGTTTGTTTATATATATATATATATATATATATATATATATATATATATATATATATATATATATATATATATATACATGTGTGTGTAAATATACATATATCTAGAATTATGAAAAATTGTGCCGTAAAGATTTTCTTCATCAATAATGAAAGGTGTCAGTCACAGCCGACAGCTCTGTTTCCCTTGTGTTGGTTCTGGCTTGGACCTGGATTATTGATGGGCTTTTGATGGGAGGCAGTTAAGGGAGCAGGCTGGGTACACCAGAGAGTGTGTAAGGTTAGATTTCATGTAGCACCTTTCTGTGGTTAGCTGATGTTTGGCACTTTAACCTTTTGTATAGTTTTAAATTTAATAATCATGATTATAAATATTAATATATATACTAATGCTGTGGGATAAAAAGGCTTCAAGGAAGAATATTTGGATTTCTTCCTGAAGCCCATCTTTTCATTCTTTTTTACCAATAGGTATATTTTATTACATAATATGGCATTACCCTTCTGAACAGCCGCACGGAGTCGCTGGAACAGAAAACTAGCTGCCCTGAGATTCCTGGTTACCCTGATGAGTCTTTTGCCTAGCTCCTTAAGGAACTTAGACGCACACTTTCCCCATGAGCCAAGGGTCTCTGAGCCTATGAGAACAAACATATAATGATGGGCAAGTTCTCCATATTTTCTAGACTTTTGGGTCTCCCTGAAGCTGGCGGCTGCCCCTCCTTCCTCCCTGGTGTATTGGAGACAGGTATCAGCCAAGGTGGATGCATATGTGTAGTCCCACACCATCT
>NC_091303.1:1415000-1417500 GCF_038502225.1 Cherax quadricarinatus
TCAGGTTGTGTTGTGGTCTTCAGGTTGTGCCTCTTATCTCAGGTTGTGTTGTGGTCTTCAGGTTGTGCCTGGTCTTCAGGTTGTGCTGTGGTCTCAGGTTGTGCCTGGTCTTCAGGTTGTGTTGTGGTCTTCAGGCTGTAGTGTGGTCTTCAGGTTGTGTTGTGGTCTTCAGGTTGTGCTCTGGTCTTCAGGTTGTGTTGTGGTCTTCAGGTTGTGCTCTGGTCTTCAGGTTGTGTTGTGGTCTTCAGGTTGTGCTCTGGTCTTCAGGTTGTGTTGTGGTCTTCAGGTTGTGCTCTGGTCTTCAGGTTGTGTTGTGGTCTTCAGGTTGTGCTCTGGTCCGTGTTGTGTTATGATCTCTCTAGGCTGTGCTCTAGTCTCAGGCTGTGCTCTGCTCTTAAGGGCTGTGCTGTGATCTTCAGGCTAAAAGGTGATCTTCAGGTTGTGTTGTGGTCTTCAGGTTGTTGTCAGGTTGAGTTCTGGTCTTCAGGTTACCTTCAGGTTGTGTTCTGGTCTTCAGGTTGTTGTCAGGTTGTGTTCTGGTCTTCAGGTTACCTTCAGGTTGTGTTCTGGTCTTCAGGTTGTTGTCAGGTTGTGCTCTCTGGCTTCTGTAAGCCACCTTCAGGTTGTGTTCTGGTCTTCAGGTTGTTGTCAGGTTGTGTTCTGGTCTTCAGGTTACCTTCAGGTTGTGTTCTGGTCTTCAGGTTGTTGTCAGGTTGTGTTCTGGTCTTCAGGTTACCTTCACGTTGTGTTCTGGTCTTCAGGTTACCTTCACGTTGTGTTCTGGTCTTCAGGTTACCTTCACGTTGTGTTCTGGTCTTCAGGTTACCTTCACGTTGTGTTCTGGTCTTCAGGTTACCTTCACGTTGTGTTCTGGTCTTCAAATTGTCTAATAGTCATCAGGTTGTGTTCTGGTCTTCAAGCTGTATTCAATATATGTATACGATTCAAAGAACGAGAAAAGGAAAAATCAAATGAATTCTTACCTTTAAATTCTAAAAAACTTCCCTCATCTGAATGTATTACTAAAACAATAAATTAATTGATAATTTATTCTCTTATATACAATTCAGATAATATCTGTCACGCTTTTGTGTTTAAAGAGAATTATTCGATATTTATCATAAATTTCACACACATTCACAATTTTCCCAATAGAATGAAAATTAAAATTAAAATATGTCTTTTAAGAACATATTTGCTTTTAATATATATAATTTGTTTTACAGTCTTTTGTTGTATAGAGTTAATTAGTTCTACATTTCTTTTATTGATTGTTGGGAATTTATTTGATCAGATTAATAACATAATGTAACTGATGCATTGTTCTCTTAATAAATTGACGAGGAGTTTTGTGGAATGTACGTGTGTGTGTGTGTGTGTGTGTGTGTGTGTGTGTGTGTGTGTGTGTGTGTGTGTGTGTGTGTGTGTGTGTGTGTGTGTGTGTGCGTGTGTGTGTGTATTTTTGGCTAAGTGTTTTTATAAGGTTATTTACCTCTTTGTGGTTGAAGGGGTCGACTTTCAGCTCCTGTCCACGTCTTTTAACAAGCATTAGCCCAACTTCTTAAATCTTCAAATCTGCTTGCACGTATACTTTATATATATATATATATATATATATATATATATATATATATATATATATATATATATATATATAGATATATATATATGTATAAACACTGATCACTGGCTGAAGGAGACCTGAACCATGAACTTTGGAACAAGGTACGTAGTGCTTTTACCAATCTACTCATTATTGGACCAATATCTTGAGTCCAGCTTTGCGCTAGACTTTGATCCAAGTGTTAGCTTTCAGGAGAAGGCTTACAGCTTTTCATCTCATTCCCATGCATCAGTTTTACTATATATATATATATATATATATATATATTTATATATATATTTATATATATATATATATATATATATATATATATATATATATATATATATATATATATATATATATATATATATATATATATATATATATATACATATATATATACATATAATACAAGGAGGTACCACCTCTATGAACTGCTATAGGACCTCATCCTCAGAGAAAAGAATAACTTGCTTCTCCAGGGAAAACCTGGTTCTCCTGAAGCTGTTTGAGAATTTTCTCCTACCACCCCTATATTTTATGTGCATACTCATTTAAAGACAAAATACAATGACAAAAACATTCACAAAATACGATAGAAAGTAAAACATAGGTGTCAGGAGCTACATCTCGAATACTACTTCTTCCAGCTCTGGCGGTGGGCCGTGCCCAGAATGCCGTGCATTTCTCTGGATTGCAACACTGAGTCTCTGAAAGAGGAAGCTGGCTGCCCTGTGGTCCTTGGTTTCATGATGGTTCTTCACCCAGCTCTATTAGGAACTTTAGAGCACACTTGCTCCCATGCTCCAAGGTCTCTGACCCTATTGGGATGAAGTTATAGCAAGGGGGAAGGTCTTCATATTTGGTGGATTTTCTGGTCTCCTGTGGCTGGCA